>NC_082594.1:51542237-51853198 GCF_030936135.1 Gavia stellata | reverse complement strand
AGGGTGGCTTCAGCAAGAGCAGGCTGAGAGTGATTCTCCTCCCTGGGAGGCTGCAGTGGCCATATATGTCTAGATGTGGGACCCCCAGTCCAAAGCAGTGCCAACAAATTGGAAAGAGTCTGTAAGAGTGCCACTTAGAGGGCCTGGAGTACAAGACACACAAGGAGAGGTTGAAGAAGGCAGGTTTCTTCAGCCTGGAGATGACACAGAGAGGGAATTTATGGTTGCCTTCCAGAACATGAAGGGATTATAGGAGAAAGGCGGAACTAGACTTTTCTTATAGGTACACACAAAAGGGCAAGAAAGAATGGATGCAGAAGAAATTCTGATTAACTATAATGAGAAGAAAAATTTTTAATAAGAGTCGTTAGGTCCAGTGTGGTAGTAGAATTTTCATCCTTGGAAAACATTGATGGTCAAGGCCCCCTTTAGTGTCTTGAGCCTGATGTACCTCTGAACTTAGTCTTGTGTTCGTGATCTCCAGAAGCCCTTTCCAATTTAAAGTGTTCTGTTTTTATTTAATGCCAACTCTAGCATTTTTATCTTGTTTCAGTTCTTCATTGTTTTCCTTTGAGCTGCCTAAAGTGATGGTATAAATCTCTCTGTTCAACATTGTCTTTCGTAAAAAGGCAAATTTTATCTTTTCTGAAGAATATAATGTTTTATGTGTTTGCTCCGATTTTATATGCTATCATCACTTAAAAACACTATGACTAAATGTGGTCAGAGTACTGGAGAGAACGTGAGATTGGGTCTGCCTTTGGTAATGACTGAGCAAGCTGAGGAAAAAGAGTTTCCAGATTTTAGGGAAGGGCAGAAAGGGGAGGAAGCAGAGAGTGAATATTTATCAAGTATATGGGAAGCACAGGCTGCTTACAGCACAATCGATGCTTGTGATGGCAAAGTCCATAGGAACATGGGGAGCTACTGAGCTGACAAAAACTGTATGTGAATTCAAGTCCCAATCTGGAAGAACAACAGTGTACATAGAGATGTTTCCTTGTATGTCCCTTTTATCTCTATTCTGCCTTATGTAATCACTTTGAGTGGCCTCTGTTTCAAAGTATATACATTATTCTAGAAAATTTTCTAATAAAATATGTCTTTTTTAGCTCAGAAAGCCCCTTTTGGTTTTCTTTTCAAAGCTCAATTTAAGGAGAAGGTTCAGGGAGACTTATATCAAAACTTTAATCATCTTGTGTCTTGTCTTAATGCCTAATGCTGCAGAAAAAAAATGAAGACTAAAAGTATCCCACAGCTATCAAGAAGAAACCAGAAAGACTATCACACCAGCTATTACAGAATTGCTCATTTGAAAGCCCTTTTTCCAAAAGTGTCCTCCAAATAGATTGCCTAACACTGATTCCAACCTTGAAAAAGAAACTGATTACAATTAGCCACACAGATGACAAGAGCACCTAAAATGTTTGTTCATATAGGAGATGAAACTGGGCTGCAGACTTTATCTGCTACTGATCTAGGACTTTCATTCCAAAAGGGTAAAGATGAGTTTTCAACCAGACCTCTCCACAGGACTGAACTTCATTAAATACATTTAAAGCTTCCTAATTTACCCATATGGAGATGTCCAGTTTTGTGCTATAACATCAGGTACCCATTAAACAAACACACTCTTTTAACTTTTTACTTGAAACATTGCAAGCAATGAACAATAAAATTCCTTTCACAGTATGAATTTAAGAAACATATCCACTATTTTCTAACCTAGTCCACTATTGTTTCAGCTGGAGATTTAAAAAAAAAAAAAAAAAAAAGTTTAAATGGGACATAATAGATTCTTAGCAGTTAAATCTACAATATGAAACAGCTCTTATGTGTGACTATAGCAGTAAGTTATGCTTTATTCAATAATTTAAAAGTAAAAATAAAATACTCGTGGCTTTTTTGATTCTTTTTCTCCATGGACTGATGGACTTTAGCTGGTGAAATCCTCTGAAATAACTTTACAAGTAAGGAAAAATGGCAGAGGAAGGTATTGAATCCATATTAGTAGTTCTTTGGTGAGTTCCACTGAAAGTAAAGCATTGACATACTTGCTAATTAAGCTGATAATTCATCTGCTTTGTATTTTAAAGTTGTCTCTCCTTCACAGCATGGGGACAAGTACACAATCTAATTTTAGTCTAACTATAAAAACTATGTAAAACATACCCCTCAAACGTACCACGACAGAAATCAACATAGGTCAATCACATGAATAAAAATCCAAGACCCTCAGTGAACATATACAGCCTGAAATGAAGCTTCCTCCACTTTACTTTTTACAATACTCTAATTCATGTTGTTTAATGTAAAATAACAGAAAATGTATGTTTGATCACCTTGTCACCAAAGTTTAACTCTCAAATTCTATTTGGAATTTCAAATACAAAGGAAAAAAAAAAACCTGCCAATAAACTTCTCAGGTAAGAAAATTTCTAATTCTGTCTTGCTCCTTTTGTAACTTTTTTATTAGAATCCATACTCTTTGCTTTTTCAAACAACACTCTGTTCCACTGTTTCTCATAGCTCAGAGACATGTAACCACAACAAGCTAACTTCATGTCACTTACCTCACAAAAAAAGGGAGCAAGTTATTAATGAAATATGGTTCCCTTACACAAAGTCAGATTTTTAATTTACATGAAACTATTTTTTCGGCTACAGGATTGTTTATACTAGACAACAACATATCTTCCCATAGTAAATATTTACAATATTTGAGTACATGTTTGAAGTGAGTTTGCCAAATCAAGTAGCTCTATAAATTCAGAAATTATTCAAACAGTTTTCAGCTTACAAAGCACATTTATAAATATATATATGTGTGTGTGTGTATGTGTGTGTTTTAACTTGCTTTTTCCACAACTTGCACGTCAACTTTATCCATTAAGTTACTGTGTAAAAAGCATACTGTCACAATAGTTGTTAGTTCACTGCTACTGCATATCACTATCTATCCTCTGGAAGTCTTCTGAATTCTACCTCAATTAATTTTTGGTTGTTTCTTCCAAAAGAGAGAAAAACACCAAACCAAAACCAAACACCCCCCCGCCCCTAAAAAAAAACCCCAAAACATAAAAGACCTCATTTTCTTTTAATCTGATTCACTCATAAATAGTTTCCAGATGACTGAAACCACATTATACAGAAATTAAAAAAAACCAAAAAAACAAACACACACACACAAAAAAAAAAAAACAAGGAAACTACTATTTTTCATAAATTTCAGCAATATAATTACAAATTAGCTGAGAATGTATAAGTGTTAGTTAATTAATTATGGTTACACAGGAAATCTTTCCACGGGTATTTCTAAGCTACAGAATTCTTGAGTTAACAATAGTAATAAAGTTCTTGCAATGGAGTGTTTTGCTTGTGTGTGAATGAATATAAACTGCCTAAGACTGCAAAAAATCAACATACTAATTCTCCCCCCTTTTTCCACCCAATTCTCCTGTGTGGTCCACCAATCACCCCAAAGCATGAACCCAGTGAAGCTATGGGGTGACTAAGATTTATATCTGATAGGAAATGATAACCAGCACACCAAAAAAAGGCCTTTTTTTTCCACAGGGAAAAGACTTCAGAGGCTATTAGCTGAGGAATAGTACTTTGAATCCTAGATTTCCTTCTACAATTTAATAGGAAGTGTTTCCCCTTGACTTAGGTTCTTTTTGTTTAAGACAAAGGCTTGCAGTTAGTATTGGGGTTTTTTTGGTTTTTTTGGTTTTGGTTGTGGGTTTTTTTCCTATCCTGACTCCTTCAGCTGATACTTTGTCAGTCTTGTCTGCAATAGTTAGCTGCTCAGTTCTAATGCAGGCATCTTAGATGGATGAAATGTCTTCTCCCTCGTTGGTAAGGGAAATGTAGTGCATGTAGCTCAACTGTTGATGTCTTCATTACAGGCAGCTAAAATTACATTAGATCAACATAGTTTCCTGTCTCAGATCCAGTCCTGACTATTCCTACTTTTCCAAGTTTTCCCCAAAATCTGCTCTGCTTCTGTCTCCTACTTTTTTAATGGTTCCTCATTCCAACTTGCACAATCTTCTTCCAAAGCAAAATGAAAAACCTCTTCTTATGCTCATCTCCTTTCTAGTTCTCTTCTCATCCTGCCAATTACAGTTATTTCTCCACCAGTTTGATTTTTCATATGAGTTTTCTTTTTGTTTCTTTTGACTTCTCATCTTGAGGGCGCTCACGGGACACGTGCAGGATAACCAAGGGATCAGGCCAAGCCAGCACAGGTTCATGAAAGGCAGGTCCTGCTTGACCAACCTGATCTCCTTCTATGACCAGGTGACCCGCCTAGTGGATGAGGGAAAGGCTGTTGATGTTGTCTACCTGGACTTCAGCAAAGCCTTTGACACTGTTCCCCACAGTATTCTCCTGGAGAAGCTGGCGGCCCGTGGTTTAGACAGGTACACTCTTCGCTGGGTAAAAAACTGGCTGGATGGCCGAGCCCAGAGAGTTGTAGTGAATGGGGTGAAATCCAGCTGGCGGCCGGTCACAAGCGGAGTCCCCCAGGGCTCAGTTTTGGGACCGGTCTTGTTTAATGTCTTTGCTGATGATCTGGATGAGGGGATAGAGTGCACCCTCAGCAAGTTTGCAGACGACACCAAGTTGGGCGGGAGTGTTGATCTGCTTGAGGGTAGGAAGGCTCTGCAGAGGGATCTGGACAGGCTGGATCAATGGGCTGAGGCCAACCGGATGAAGTTCAATAAGGCCAAGTGCCGGGTTCTACACTTCGGCCACAACAACCCCAGGCAACGCTACAGGCTTGGGGACGAGTGGCTGGAAAGCTCCCCCGCAGAAAAGGACCTGGGGGTGTTGATCGACACCCAGCTGAATATGAGCCAGCAGTGTGCCCAGGTGGCCAAGAAGGCCAATGGCATCCTGGCCTGTATCAGAAATAGTGTGGCCAGCAGGAGTAGGGAGGTGATCATGTCTCTGTACTCGGCTCTGGTGAGGCCGCACCTCGAATACTGTGTTCAGTTTTGGGCCCCTCACTACAAGAAAGACATTGAGGTGCTGGAGCGTGTCCAGAGAAGGGCGACGAAGCTGGTGAGGGGTCTGGAACACAAGTCTTATGAGGAGCGGCTGAGGGAGCTGGGGTTGTTTAGCCTGGAGAAGAGGAGGCTGAGGGGAGACCTTATCACTCTCTACAACTACCTGAAAGGGGGTTGCAGAAAGGTAGGTGCTGGTCTCTTCTCCCAAGTGACTAGTGACAGGACAAGAGGAAATGGCCTCAAGTTGCGCCAGGGGAGGTTCAGGCTAGATATTAGGAAAAAGTTCTTTACTGAGAGAGTAGTGAAACATTGGAATAGGCTGCCCAGGGAGGTGGTAGAGTCACCCTCCCTGGAGGTATTCAAGGAGCGTGTGGATGTGGCATTGTGGGATGTAGCTTGATGGGCATGGTGCTGTGTGGTGTTGGGTGGGTTGGTTTTTGGTGTGTTGTGGTTTGTTGTTGTTGTGTGGTGTGGTTCTTTTTTTTTTTTTTTTTTTTTGGTTGGACGTGATGATCTTACAGGTCTTTTCCAACCTTTGTGATTCTGTGATTCTGTGATTCTGTGACTGTAGTAACTCCTCATTTCTCATTTCTATACATGATTGATTCTTTCCTGTCCCCTGGCTTTCCGGAAGTTTTTGTCCCAGACTTTGTCCAAACTAGCCTCTTAACCTAAACTTCTACCATTATCACAAATCTCTGCTCCGACTTTTTTCTCTTCATCTAATCTATTATACAGGCTCCTCAGATGCCTGGAAAATCAGCTGACAATTTCATTAAGTAACTTTAACAGTATAGTTATTGATGGTAGTTCCATTTATCAAATTTAAGCTTTGCTTCCCATTAATTATTCCTTTCCTTCTATGTTATGTATCAGCTGTACAAAAAGGACATTTTAAAATTCTACAGAGGAATTTTTATCTTCTGTAACTATTTCTCCCTCTTCCAGCCTTTTGCTGTTCCTGATGCTGTTGTAACTTTTACACCATTATGTTGGTTGATGAAAGGACAATACTTTTAGTAGTTCTGAAATAGTGCATGCTGTTAGGTAGTCTGCTTTAACTGTCTAATTCTAATATACACCACAATGCACAGCAGTAGTTCCACAATTAACTAGTGATATACTGCTTATGTTTCAAGGGCCTATAGGAAAGTTAGACTAGGAATCAAGATTCAACTTAAAGCACTACAGGAGAAGCTGTATTTTCCGTGAAATAATACTAACTTTTGTTACCAGCTGTAATTGTTTGAAGACTAATTGCATTCCACATAAACAATATGTATATATTTTACATACAAATAAATTATCCACAGGTGATGGGAGGAACTTTCTGCAGTTCAGGCACTTCCTCTAGTAAAATTTATTTAAACTACAATCATGATGGAAAAACTTCAGTATTCATGAGTGTTAATGTGTTCTTCATCTACTGTATCAATTTAGGAAAGAGACGCTGCAGGTAATTCATTGAAGATTGTGTTCAATCTTCATCTGTTGACAGAAGAGAGAAGAAGGATTTAAAGTTGAGATGGCAAAACAGAAAAGGAAAACTCTGAAACCAAAATAATGTTTAGACCTTGAAAGCAATGTCAAACAACCTACCAAAAGGTTAAAAAAAGATGACAGAGAACCCATGAAGAGATTTGCTAATGGGAATAGAGAAGATTTTTGTATACAAAAGACCAGAAAGAATGAAATTGCTTTCCTTTGAAAAAGAAGGAAGAGAGGTGGTATGAAGAATACATAATATTCAATGGGATAGAGGAAATAAACAAGGATTACTGTTCCCCTTTGTTCATACCACATCTAAAGCATTGCAAAGCTAGTGATGGTCAAAATTTAGAATTACTGTCAGCAAACTGCATAAATTTTGAAGTTCCCTTCCAGAAATGTAACTTTATTAAGAAAAAGGAATTCCATGGGAATAAACTGATTTTAGCTAACTGTGAATAGAAGTCAGGGGTGGAATTCCAGTTCAGATTTAGACATTTAAACTTAAGTATCTGCATGAAAGGGTCTATATGTGAAGGATGAGTCTAAACTTCCATGGTAGTAAATGGAGAAGTGGAACAACAAACCCATTGCCTAAACATGAACACTTTCTGTCATTTGAGATATTTGACCTTCTCTTAACCTCCAACCAAGAGTGGCACAGGTCACCCATAGGTTCTGTGTCATTTCTGCCAAGTTCATGTCCTTTTTTCAAGGTCTTATGTGCTACTAGATATCAATGTTTAGAAAGCATTCAGCTGATCAATTTTAAGTTTTCACCCTAAGGTAAACTGAGCAACTCTCAGTTATATGTGACTATTTTGACTCCATTGTCAACACTGGTAGCTTTGACAGCAGCTCACATTTAGACACCTGCATTGCAGACATCTAATTGTAGCTATATAAATCAAGAGTGGATTCCCACCCTGCTGCCTTCGGTCTAGCTTTGTCGCTCACCCAACTACATAACAGGTCACTTGGAAAGTAGGTGGGAGTCTTGGGCTAGTGGATCCTGAGAAATGTCTTAGGTTACTGAGAAGTCAATTTATGAGAAATCAGAACTCTTGAGTTCCTATGAATCTTGGGTGTCAGGTTCTCCAGCCTCTTAATGGTAGCTTATAGTTCTGGATGAGGGGCAGTTTTGATTCTCCCAGAAGGCTTTCTAGGATTTCTCAACTGATACATAAGGTTCCTAACTCCTTATTATTACAGAAGCCTTACAAAGACTGTAAACATTTGAGAAAATATAATAAAGCAGTTTTCCATTTGTCATGTTTAAGGATTTTTTTGTTTTGTTTTGACAGTTATCCTTTTTGTGGGAGTGAGGATAAATTCTCCACCATTTGAGAACTTGTATTTCTCAAAATCTTCAGAGGATTCAATACCATGCAATTTCTGAATGCTTACATCTAAATAAGAATATGAATATAACAATATACTCCTAATCTGCACACCAGTGAATTCTGCACAGTATCCTATGATCTGATTTAAGGTATGATCTTCTAAAACTATAACTGATCTGCCATTGCTAACATAGGTTAGTTCCATGTGTTCTTTTACTATACAAGACATGGAAAATCAGTAACTCATTTTTCCCAATTTGATACTTAATGCACAGAGATACAGTATTATTAAATTATCTGCTATATAAAGCCCAGCTAGAGCTCAACATGGCCATGGTCATAAGGGATAACAAAAGATGTTTTTACAAATACATTAACAACAAAAAGAGAGACAAGGTCAATCTCCATCCTTTACTGGATGCAGGGGGGAACATTGTCACGAAGGATGAAGAAAACGCTGAGGTACTTAATGCCTTATTTGCCTCAGTCTTTAACAGCCACACCAGGTATCCTCAGGGAATTGAGCTCCCTGAGCTGGATGACAGGGATGGAGAGCAAAATAAACTCCCCATGATGCAGGAGGAAGCAGTTAATGACCTGCTATGCCACCTGGACATTCACAAGTCTATGGGGCCTGATGGCAAACACCCAAGGGTGCTGAGGGAGCTGGTGGAGAAGCTTGCCAAGCCACTCTCCATCATTTATCAACAGTCCTGGTTAACAGGGGAGGTCCCGGACGACTGGAGGATTGCCAATGTGACGCCCATCTACAAGAAGGGCCGGAAGGAGGATCCGGGGAACTACAGGCCTGTCAGCCTGACCATGGTGGCGGGGAAGATTATGGAGAGGTTCATCTTGAGGGCGCTCACGGGGCATGTGCAGTACAACCAAGGGATCAGGCCCAGCCAGCACGGGTTCATGAAAGGCAGGTCCTGCTTGACCAACCTGATCTCCTTCTATGACCAGGTGACCCGCCTAGTGGATGAGGGAAAAGCTGTCGATGTTGTCTACCTGGACTTTAGTAAAGCCTTTGGCACTGTCTCCCACAGTATTCTCCTGGAGAAGCTGGTGGCTCATGGCTTAGAGAGGTGTACTCTTCGCTGGGTAAAAAACTGGCTGGACGGCTGAGCCCAGAGAGTTATGGTGAATGGAGTGAAATCCAATTGGCAGCCGGTCACAAGCGGAGTCCCCCAGGGCTCAGTTTTGGGACCGGTCTTGTTTAATATCTTTATCGATGATCTGGATGAGGGGATTGAGTGCTCCCTCAGCAAGTTTGCAGATGACACCAAGTTGGGAGGGAGTGTTGATCTGCTTGAGGGTAGGAAGGCTCTGCAGAGGGATCTGGACAGGCTGGATGGATGGGCCGAGGCCAATTGTATGAGGTTCAACAAGGCCAAGTGCCGGGTTCTGCACTTGGGTCACAACAACCCCATGCAACACTACAGGCTTGGGGAAGAGTGGCTGGAAAGCTGCCTGGCGGAAAAGGACCTGGGGGTGTTGATCGACACCCAGCTGAATATGAGCCAGCAGTGTGCCCAGGTGGCCAAAAAGGCTACAGTATCCTGGCTTGTATCAAAAATAGCGCGGCCAGCAGGTCTAGGTAAGTGATCGTGCCCCTGTACTCGGCTCTGGTGAGGCCGCACCTCGAATACTGTGTTCAGTTTTGGGCCCCTCACTACAAGAAGGTCTTTGAGGTGCTGGAGTGTGTCCAGAGAAGGGGAATGAAGTTGGTGAGGGGTCTGGAGCACAAGCGTTATGAGGAGCAGCTGAGGGAACTGCGGTTGTTCAGTCTGCAGAAGAGGAGGCTGAGGGGAGACCTTATCGCTCTTTACAATTACCTGAAAGGGGGTTGCAGAGAAGTGGGTGTTGGTCTCTTCTCCCAAGTGACAAGTGACAGGACAAGAGGAAACAGCCTCAAGTTGTGACATGGGAGGTTTAGGCTGGATATGAGGAAAACTTTCTTTACTGAGAGAGTGGTGAAGCATTGGAACAGGCTGCCCCAGGGAGGTGGTGGAGCCACCATCACTGGAGGTGTTCAAGGAACGTGTGGACGTGGCATTGTGGGACATGGTTTAGTGGGCATGGTGGTGTTGGGTTGATGGTTGGATTTGATCTTACAGGTTTTTTCCAACCTTAATGATTCTGTGATTTTGTGTTATATTTCCTCACAGGCCAATGCATTGAAGCGGAGTCTTCAATAAAAACATCTTTGGATCTTTTACATAGACAAAATAACTTTTCATGTATTAAAAACTGAAATGACGAAAAAGTAGTCCGAAATTTCTTTGCTAACAAATGCATTAAAAATTATTAATTCCATCCAGAATGTCTAGAAGTAATTAGGAATTTACCATTCACATTATGTACTTGGGGAAATTCCCTAAATTTAATAAAAATCCTTGACAAATACCGCTGTTGGTAACAAACAAGATGGCCATAAGCTGAATATCTCATATTAGTGTCTTGTAAAAACTCCTGTGTTAGATTTATTAACACCACAATGAAGAATTACATCAGTGTCAGCATATTTCACCACATTGTATTCTGATGTACTGAATTCATTCACTCATCATTGTTTGATAATAACATGGAGGAACAATCTTTCTCAGTGGAGACTCAGCCAATTCAATAGCGTTCAGGTATACAATAATATTGACAACAGAAAAAGAAAAGCTATAGTTCCCTTTATTTTTACTCTATTGTAAAGGGAACATACTTTCATCATAAAATCCTTGAAGCTGATCCAAGATCTAATCTAGCTCTATTGTAATTAGGTGGATTTTAGAGTTCTCAGTGTATAAATACCTATGAGGTGCTGCCATAATTCATTGTCTCCTCATTCGAGTTTCCAGGTAGAGACAAAGACATTTTTACAATTTTGCAAAACATTTGTTTTGCCCTGATTAAACAGGGTACTAAGATAAAAAAGAGAAGGAATGGATATTGCTCCAAGAATATTCGCTAAGCATAACAGCCTCCAGATGTATAAACCACAGCTAGATATAAACAATACAAAGATACAATTTTAATTCCTGTAAAGTTACTGATTATTAAGCACTTGGACAGTGTTTGAAGTTTAACTTTTTTTTCCTTATTCTAAATGCATATTGTGTCACTTTTTCAATATCATTGCACTGAACCAAATAAAAAAGTGAATTGAACAACACAAAATTAATCCACTCTTCCTCCCCTCTGGGGTGTTTCATAGATTAATACTTTTCATTTATACAGGCTTTGAAATGTGTCAAACAGCATTACAGATATTTAATAATATTATTTCCATATTAGACTAGAGATGAATGGTGGCAAAGCTGTATACGCTAGGAATTTTTGGTTTGTCCTTCACAAGGCATTTCTGATCTAGCAAAAATTTAAGAGTCACAGCTGCTACAGACCGGAAATCTAGCATCTTTCTTTGGCAGAAGTTGGTAGGTCTTGCAATCTCTACCGAACTAGCACAGATTTATGTTAGACTGTAAGATATCATCCAGATTTACCAGAACTTCTAATTAAGCAACTTTCCTTAGAACATAAGATAATTTAATGAAAAAATATTATTTTGTGATAGTTCACCTCAAAAAGTTTGTTTATCCTCAGTTCTTCTCTGTTTGTTTTGGGTTGTGTTTTTTTTTTTTTTTTTTTTTTCCCAATTAAATGTAGTTTAAACTTTTGAGGCACAGCATTAACTTTTCTGGCAAGAATTCTGCTGCCTCATGAATCCCTCAAGTTATCTTTGAATCCTACTTTCCATACGCCTTCCTCCTCAGAGGGAATTTTTTTAAATTTTTTTTTTTTTTTAACCTTGACCCATTCAGAAAAGGAGTCTTTCAAAAGGCTGTTCCAAGGCTTGACAAAGTTAGCTGAAAATTTCAGAGAATTTTGTTTAAGTTCTCAATAAATGTATCACAACAAAATTTTCTCCAGAAGGTAAAATATCTCTAGGAGACTCTGAAGGAGTTCTACATTGCTGCTTCTTTGTTTTCTTAGAAATAATGTAATTTGTAGTATATTATCTATATTTTATTATCTATTTTTATATATCTAAATTTATATCTAATACCTATCTATATATATAAAGCTGTGTTTATCTTGCTAAATAAAAGAAGGGCACAGAAAAAAATTACACCATGAATCCCTGATCTCTTGTCTCTCCTGGGCTCTCTTTTGCTCCAGTGTGGCTGCTTCTGAAATCAAGCCCAGGCATGGTTCTGGGAACAGATCACTGCATGGTCACTTCCCAAAAAGCTAGTATAGATGAAATTCTCTCAGGTTTGTTTCCATCTGTTTTTCATGCTTCTTTCACAAAAAATTTTGACTTTAATTAATGAAGGTAAATAACAAAAGAGATTCCGGATGGACTTTTAGGATTCTAAAGGAGTGTGACGCTTATCTGTTTTCTTTTTAAGGTTTAGAATATGTGCAGATATCACTCCTTTCAAAGGTCAGACAATGTCTAGGAGAGATATTTGTATTTAGAATAAACAGGCCCATCCTTTCTCTTAAAAATCATAGCTTTTGATGATTCATGAAGGTTTTTCATGGTGTTCTATCTATTTTAGACCTCTTCTCTATTCAGTGGAGAAAACTGGGAATTGATATAAGGTTATCTATTAGAATTAGAAGTATGTAAGTGGAGATGCTTATCTTCCACTTCTGACTAAGCTTTGGATGGCTAACTTGAGTGAGATGAAACCTGTGGTTAAAAAAAGTGTTCAGTGAGCTGAACTTTATCCTGAAAACCTAAGTAATAACCTTTCAAATTATCTCTGTTATTGTCTATACTGTAATGAATCAATAAAGTAGAAGGAATTCAGATAGCATTAAAAGTCTGAAACCTAGCTTTTTATCAGCACTGTTAGTTTAAGCCACATGCTTCTTAACTTTTATAGTACATTAAATATCCTTAGTTCTGTCCATGTGTTTGTAAGAAGATTTCCTTCTGTGTCTCAAAGAAAGTGCTAAAGCTGCTCATGCTAAGCTCTGAGAGTGCCTCAGAAACATTTAGAAGTCCTCAATGAAGAGTCAAATGAACAAAGCTTTTTCAGGGAAAAACACAAGAAACAGCATAAAAAGTTATAAAAATTACTGAAGAAAGCTACACCCTAGGAAAAATGGTTATGAGCAATTGCCCTGCTAATTCTTAGGAAAGGAGACATGCAATCTTGACAAAAATCCGTAAAGGAGAACTATGAAGATGGTAATACAATATTTGCTTTTGTTAGCAAGAACAAAAGAAAAAGTAAAGTTTAAAAGAAGCAGTAGGAAACATTTATTTGATATTTAAGGAAAAGCTAATCTAAAATTAAGTTTTTAATGAATTATGCTGAAGAAGAATGTAGGATTCTTACTATCACAGAGAATATTCAAGGTTAACATGTCTCAGATGTATAGTTCAGGAGTAATTTAAACAGTCTTATCATAGTGAACAGTATTCTCCAAGTCCTAATACCAGTTCTGTTCAGTGGTTCCTGTCCCTATAGCTTCTGCCTCAAAAGGCATAACCATTGTCTAATCTAAATGATTCTGTAATATGCTCTCTTACACTGATGTTACCCTTTTTCTAGCAGGTATGCAAGTTACATTGTTTGTGTTGTAGAACCCATTTCTGCAACAGAATTAAGAGTTTAATTGCAGTCTGTGCTGTACCACTGAAGTCCACAGAGTTTTATCAAATATCAAAGGCTTCACTGAATAAGAATCTGCTCACACTCTCTCTAACAAGTTTTTCTCAAAATGTGGTACTATTTCTTCATCTATTTTATACCAGCATCATTTGATTCACATGCCTGAAATACTTTGAAGGTAAAAGAGTTAAATAATTATTGATAATAAATATGGTAAATATATGCAACTTTCTCAGCACAAGCAGTGGTATGCTGGCACACCACAGTAGGATTAAGAATCAACCAGTCTTAATCCTACAATGTTTTAATGCTTATCATCAAATGGTCCACTTAACACTACAATTTGATGTATTTAGTAAGAATACATTCAGAATATTCAGCAAAAGCTTGGTATTTTATTTGTACTTAATCCATTAAAACTGTCATAGAATCTTTTATTTTTAAGTATCTCTCAGGAAAATGAGGAATTAGTTCTATTGGATATAATAGTTTCCCCCATCAGCTTTCTGTCTCTTTCCCTGTAACACAAGACCTATGGGAGCACTTAAATCCCATTAATATCACATCTTTCATGGTGGATAGGAGTGGTACTCTTTATTTTGCCCTGAGGATAGTGTTCTATTATATATTACATCAGTTATGTTCAGAATTAAGCAACTTTCAGTTGTGTTAACACATGTAAGCCAAGAACATAGAAATAAGTGTGATTAAATAATGGCATATTTCTTCTCTCAGGTGACGTGCTTTGATTTGAATTCCTTAAATACGAATAAATGTAGACATTTACTGCCCAGGTCTCTTTATTCTCATTTTTAAATCCTCTCTCTCAAGAAAACCTCCTTAATAATTTCTATGTATATGTATATTTTTTATATATATATATGTATATAAAGTAAAACAGATTTAGCATCTACAAAGGCATTTTATTTCATCATACATTCTGGATTGCGAGAGAAAGTGCACTGATAATTAAGGCACATCATATAAAACTGAGTTTTTAGTGTCATGTTCCACTGAAATTAATGTAAAGACTTTGGTTGCTAGAACAAGCATCAGTCTGATAAACAACAGTAAAGCAGAGACAAATTGAAAGTACTTTAACGTTTAACTTATAAATTATTTGTGCCTTCAAATGTCACACCTTATAATTCAGATATTTAGAATGTAACTGTCATGTAAAAGAAGGAAGATATGAGCTTGAGTCTAAGAATTTTGAAGGATTCCAATGACTTAATAAATGCAATAGATTACTAAGGTGAGACTCCACATATTTGGAGTGTTTGACTTCTTTATATGGAATGGAGCAATAAATACTATATATAATAAATTGAGTAATAAATAAATGCAAATTGATTGATAGTTCAGTCCTATATTTTAAGCTCCTTAAAATCTTATATTCCCTGCATTTTAAATTCTTAGCATCTTAAACTCATTGCATTTGTATAGTCTGCATTTGCAGGCTGCTCTCGTTCCAAAAATGTTAAATACAAAAGTAAATTTCTGTGTTCAGGGATACTTATATAAATAGCAAAGTATTCTCCGAGGTAAATTCTTTTACCAGAATTTCATATGTATCCTTCCTGGTCACAGATATGGGCCAGAAATTAATCTCATTGAAATATTCTAAGGCAGAACAAATCTTTCATTTTATACAAGAAAAATATGACTGGCTCAGATGTAGACATTTACATTTTCAGCATGTAAAGACAAATAAGATGGATCCCTCAAAAGTATCTTCAGTTTTTCCCCAGAAGTACTCTGGTCACTGAAGTTGACTCAGTTCTGTAGGGGAAATACCCAAGTGACAGATTCACAGCAATTATTAACTCCTAACATCATTATTCATTCTTGTGGATACTGCAAATAACCTGGTGCTTACAAGGTACATTCTACTTCTGTCCACTTTCCAAAAACAGTGAGTTGTTCTGTGTTTCAGGTGACTATGGTAAAATTGAAGTTTCAAATAGAAATTATTTTTTCTCTGTTTATAATGGCTATTTCTCCATTTAATATAATGGCTATTTCTCCATTTGAGGTATGTATTGTGATATTGTACAAGATCTCAGAGGTTATTACTAACACCCAGTGTTAGTAATTAAAAAGCTCTTTTCCTATCTGAACTTCTTAAAGAGCTGTTTTGGCATCCCCACCTCTAAGTACAAAAGACACAGCAGAGTCTGTGCAATATCCAGTTTCCCAAAGGCTGATTATTCTTCATTTCACGAGGCATTTGAAAACAATCTGTAAAGTCTCACAACATAGCAGTGTTTACTGAGGACACATCGTTAAAGTTAAACAACTTGAGAACCGGCACCATGCTTCACTGAAATACTAGAGTTGTTTTGTAGTTCTGTTTTTCAAGTAAGTAGGGTAGTTCACTTATAGTTTATCAAATTCAGAGCTATCCTCTACTCCTACCGGCAAAATGTTAATTGACTCCATTAACTGCAGTCAGGACCATAATAATTCTTTCTTTATTCCATTAACTCAGTATTTTTTGTAGATGCAGATTTAGGAGCAAAGATTAGATGAGTTTGCGTTAAGTGAAAATGAAGGACAGTACACTGAATTCATTAGTGGCTTGTGTGGTCTACTCAGAGATGGCTTTGAAAAATGGCCTCCCTCATGGTGCAGAGCAACATTTTTTGTGTGGTATTCTGCAGCTATTCTGGAAAGTAAGGTTTTGTTTGTGAAATGAAGTAATTCCTAAGGAAAAGAAAGAACTACACAAAAATAGACACCTGAAGACCTGTAATGAAGAGGACAGATCTATGAACTGTAAAACACTGGATTCTTTCTAGAGACCCACTGCCAGCAGATGATTAACTTACACTCTTTGGAAGCTGGAGCTTCAGCCATGGCTGAGAAACAGGGAAAGCACAGGTTGGGTAATAAGTCCTATTGCTCAACACACTCACGCAACAGTCTTAGGGAACCTGGTAAGCCACCAAGCACAAAGTAAATCTCTTTAGCTAGAGTCCTACTTTAGACATAGTTTTTAGAAAAGTGTACAAGATCCTGTGCTCCCCATCTACAACAGGAGCGTTCCCAGCATGTTCTGAAGAAACTTGAACATCACACTAATGACTCTAGGCGAAGCCTCAGTAGTGACATAGATATCTATGTATAAACTAGCTAAACTACACCCTATCCCCACTTAATGAGAAAAATATGAGTCTTCACATATGATTTCAGAGTAGATATCTGAACTAGGTCAAACAGATGAAACCTCCCAAAGTCCATCTCTGAATTGACTAGAATGGTTGCTAAAATGAAGTGCTCTGCCTTGAAGATATCTAAGTTAGGTAAGATTTATCTTACCTATTTGAAAGAATTTGATATCAGAAGAGAAAAGTGTAATCAATATAGAGGAAGTTATTTTTAGCCTTTCATCTCACTACTGATTAAGGCAATTCTAATCCAACCTAATACTGGAGAATACAAAGTATGCTCCTTGAGCTAACATGAATATAGTGGTATTGAGAATTGCAATCTGGACATGAAAATTAACAACCTTTTGAATTCTTCATTGTGTTAAAAACTGCATTTTATTTAGAAGTCTGCTTTGAATCTACAGTGGTAACAATGTAAAAAAACATCAAGAAGATATATCAATTGCACATCATAGCTCTGAATCCTTGGAGGGCAAGAACGGATAAAAAGTATCTTTCAGGTTCCTAGTTAAAGGGTGCTTGAAGGATGCAGATGAATAAATCAAACATAGTTAATGACAGTAGCAGCAGTGTTTTCAGTAATGACTTATGGGAAATAAAAATAGGCATTCTGGATGGTAGTGGTAGGTTTTCACTCTCCTCTACTTTTTGGCAGGACACTTGCAATCACTGATCATAAAACTTTGAAGTCTGGAAGGAAAACAGACATATATGAACTAAAAGGGGTAGAGAAAATAGGTTTTTGTAAACAGAAAATGAGGATAGGTTTATACTTATGGTTGAAGAGTGATTTTTTTTTATTGTACGTGTTGTCTTTATGTTTTGTAATGTAGTTGAAAGGTCAATGGCTTTGGAAAAATATGAAACTACCTTCTCTTCCTTCTCTTTCTTTTCCCCCTCTACTGTGTTTGTATTTTTCCATTTTGCAGAGTACTTTTCCTGAAGTCTGGTTAAAAATAGTTCTTTAACAAGTTTATTTCTAAACAGAGAAAAATGAAGGTCCTGTTTTGCAAGTGTTCTTAGAAAGGTTAAACAAATTTTAACTGGTGACATTGCAAACACTTTTTGTGAGTCTGATACTTATACTTTTGTTGTGCAACACCTAACTGTAAATAATTTCAATGAAAATCACTAGGGAAATCAGCACATAATATAAACCAGAATTTCATTCAATTTTCATGATGACAAGAAAATCAGAAGAGAAATTCCCATGTACCTCTCATAAATCAACATCTGGTGCATCTCCTGTATGTTCTCTGCTGTTGAAGGTAACAGCTTTAAATAAATTTTAAATTTTTTTAAATTTTATAGAATAGCCTAATTTGTCAAGTAAAGTGGTTTTTAACTTATGAGTGATTGCAAAATAAAATCATCAAGGCATGAATCATAAATCATAACTCATAAATCGCAAAGAAAATGAGAAAACTTTATTTTGAAGACCTTGAGTCAAATCTGCTAAGGCTACAAATGAAAACAATTTTTTATTTTAATGTGGACACCAGTGGAAACAGCATACTATGGAAAACTCCTCAGGTTTTTAAGGATATTAGTCTGAAAATAGCAGTATTGAAGTACTGCAATGGCACGAGTCAGAAAGTAATAAGAGCAGAAGGTAATTTATGGAAGGGTTCAGTTTGTTGAACCCTTAGGGAAGGGCTCAGTAAGCCTTTCCACTTAGTCACTCACATTTTTTCCACTTCTTTTCTGTTAGTTGATGCAGTTTAGCACAAAAAAAAAAAAAAAAAAAAAAAAAGAAACAATAAGCTGGTCTCTGATGCCATTATATCATTTACAATTCCACTGTATTTCATTTGAATGAAATGGGATTACTCATGAGGAAAAATATTCTTTAGCTTGAAGGGTGATGAAGTCCAACCATAACTGAAAGACTTTAAAAAGGCATGAAAACAAAATATGAAATATGGAGAATAAACATGTCTACAAGACTGAACGCAGATAGCGTGTTAATGATCTAAGAATGGCACAGAGCTTTTATCTTCAATATGTGAAGGACTAATTACAGAACTGTTTCTTTTTTGTTTAAAAAATTCCCCACCCCTCTCTCTCCCTCCCTGGCTACAATTCTCAAACATTTTAAGGAATTGTAGAGTTTCTGCAGGTATTGAGACTAAAAGTCTATGTAAATGTTCTCTTCAAGATTGAATAAAGGATTCAAACATATAATATAAAAATTTCAAGCCAATGTATAGCCCAGTCATTATTTTTTAGTCTGAAAAGCCACCAGCTTTACTGGTAGTAAAAAGTGACACATGAAACTTAGACCTTAAATATATTTATATTTATCTATTTTTAAATATTACACATACTAGGAATTGAATTAGAGAAGACCTTCTTTTAAAATAAATGTTCACATTTCTGTGCAGAACATCTCTGCTGAGTCCACAGTCACAAATTTTTAAGGAATTTAGCTGATTGAACATAAAAGCAAGTTTTTCAGATTTCCCTGTATTAGAACTATCATCCCAAACATCTTGGGAAGAAGTCAATTAAGAAACACTGAAGTTCCAAACAGGATGAAAATTATATGTCCAGTACAACCTATATATGTTGTACTGCAACTCTATTGCAGCCAATAAAAGGGTAACATTATCATAGATGAATCTTCCAACCCCCCACCTTTTAATTATACCAAGATAGAGATACTACCTACTCCTTTTTTTACACCTGTTCAATTGATGGAGTATATATCAACAAAAATGCCCTGGCATGCAGCAGTTCATCGTATTTACACCTACAGAGTCCCATATTTGCCTCTTTTGTGAAAAGAATCACAGTTTAATGTGTAACATTGGAAACACCTGTCCAGTATAGCAAAGAGTGAACAAGCATAACGCTGCTTAAATAATACCACACTGCATAACACTACTGGAATAGCAAAGGTGAGGCATATTCTGACCTTTGAAAACAGAAAGATGAGAGCTGGAAAATTCATTTAACAGTGGCCTAGATGATTTAAATTAGCTGCAGTGTCTCTCATTTTCAATAATAAATTTCTATTTGGAAAAAAATTCTTCAGTGTTACAAGTGACAAATGTCACATTTTTCAGAGATGAGCAGTATACTTTGACATCTTTGTTTTGGAATTGTATTACGCAATCTTTTGCTACTTTGCCACTGGCAATCAGTTGCCGCTGGGAAAATGAACACTGCAGCATTAGTTTAGACAGTTACTCTTGAAGTTGACATCAGTGGCAAGAGCAAGTTCTGTTCCTGAGGAATGCAGGAAATCCCAAGTCTACCAAAATGAGCATTTGAGAATTATCTACATTACACACTCCATGCAATCACAAAACTTTATTTAAGGTTAGTGTGTATGGTATGCATTAAAGAACTCAAAGGTTTCTCCCAGTTCTCACTAGCAGCTCCACCCTTTTCTCCCTTGCACTCATGTAATCCAGTTAGTCACATAATAATGTTGGTATTAGGAGAGCGTAAGTCTCCCCTTTTCTCTTTTCTGCACTTCACTGCCCAGGGAATGCCTGATACACTGCATATGCCTATTGCATACTCTTTTCAGGGCTGAAAAATACAAAACGCTTAAGATTGTAAAAGACTTCTTTCTTTTTTTTAATCCACAAAAGCTAACCACTTAGACCTGTGAAACAGACCTTTCTGTTTCACATACAAGGCTTTTTCCTCATTTAAAAAAAATATTAACATAAAATAACCTGAGAATCATTCTTGTACATCAACTTGTACTTAATCTGAAGTTGGCCCCTTGTCTTTCTCACCTAAAGAAAGACTTGACAGCCTGAAATCTTGCCCCTTTTTGTTCCTCTTCAGCCAATAATTATAACCTGTTCTCTTTATGAAGTTACCTTCAATTACAGAAATAGATAAAATCTGCAGACAAGTTGAAACAGATTTCTAAGACTCAGACTCTCAGTTTTTGTGACTGTGGTAACAATACAGAATAAAAACAAATGCTCACAGAAATAAAAATCAATAATTGGTGCTAAGAATAGCTTCATAATTATATCTGCTCAGAGAAAAAAAAAAGTATTTTCAGCAACACTTCAGAAATGTGAAGAAGATATTTTTGGAAAATACCTGAGAACTTAACTAAATAACCATCATTTTATCCTACTTTGACCTTTAGCATCTAATCTTATTTTGCCATCTCTGTAAGAAATGCCATTACAAAGGCACTAACAGCAAGATGAAGATCCTTTTCTTCTCTTTTTAGTTAGTAGATGTCTCTGTAAAGATATCTCAGACATAGCTAGAGAGACTCCTTACAATAAAGTTGCCTACATGTGTACTAGACAACCTGAGCTCTCTTGGCAATCCCTACTTCAGCAAGTTATCTGGCCCAAAAGGACAGGATTTGTACAATGAAAATTCCTGCTGAAGATATGGAAACCTTATTTTCTTCATTTCAGGGATTTTATTTTAGACTACTTCTGATCTGGTACAGTGATCTGAATGTTTATGAGGAGCTGGTGTGCATTAGGTACCTTGCTGGAGATCATCTTCTGGTTTAATTTCTTACTAAAGGAATTCATGAGCTCATTCAGCAATAATAACCAAAGACGGTAGAAGGAGACTTTTTATAAGATTCTGTAGACGAAGAGTTTCTGATATTTTATTAAATTTTCCATGTTTTACCAGCTAAATATATAATAAGAAAACAACAAACCCTCCTGGCTTTACACCAGTGTACTATAATCTGCTTGTTCTATTATCAGAATCATGGTAGAGATGTCAGAAGAATGATGTGACCTCCTTACATCATTAGTATGCAGTATTAATTTCGAAGTCTAGTTTTGCTGATTGGCTTCAAAATCATAATATATGACATCTGTCATCACTAGGATCTACTTAGAAGCTATTTCCACTGGGATAACTGATTCAAAATCTAATAACTTTTTAAGGCTTTTTCCATTTTTAGTTTAAAAATCCTTTATATTCCACGTTTTTGCTAGCAAAGGAGTTTGTAAGTGGCTAAGGGCTGTGAGCATTTAATTAAGGCCAACTGTTAAAATTCCTCTTGTTCTCTGGAGGATTTTTTTCACTTGTGGATTTAGGCAAAGTTGAGTTCCTGTAACTAATCTAGAGAGATCTGCACAGACATTCAAAATTGTAAGTCTACAAGAAATAAGAAATAATCTCATATGAATGGTGCTATGACTCAAAGAATGAAAGTGGTTCTT
This sequence comes from Gavia stellata, assembly GCF_030936135.1. Classification (NCBI taxonomy): domain Eukaryota; kingdom Metazoa; phylum Chordata; class Aves; order Gaviiformes; family Gaviidae; genus Gavia; species Gavia stellata. Next base: position 51,831,384 of record NC_082594.1, on the reverse strand, counting down.
TATAGTTGTTTTTCACAAATAGATTTATTAATCATGATCTGACACATCTTCAGTTTGAGAATGTACTAAAAGGACCTATGCATCTATTAAACTCCAGTCAATCTAGACCATCATTACAGGAAGAGAAACAAAAAGATTCAGACAGTATGTCACTCTGTAAGATATTTTTCTCTTCGGAATTTAGGAAACATAGCATAGAGCAGGGAACACAATATATCCAGAACACCAGCATATGTCCCAGTCTGTTGCTAACTGAATCTTTCTCTAAATGTCGCATAAACATGGTAAAACTGCGGCTTGGGGCAGAAGCACAGGAGTAGCATCTGTATCATTTGTAGCATCAGTGCTTGGGGAGAGAGCATATGAGATTTTTTTGTTGTTGGTAATTCTGCTACCTTTGTCTTCTGTGCATTTTGCAGCCTAATCTCCCACATGACATGATACAGCTAAATTTAAGATGCATCTGAGATGCATGTTGGTCAATATAGTTTCATCTATGACATGGGAGATCACTTTTCATTAAACCTCTTATAATGCTTAGGGCTCACATTAAAGTTATGCAGAATTTTTAAAGATCATTGCACAATCCTCCAAGTTCCTTTCTATAATTTAGTCACTACCTGGGCTACTGGTGAGCTTTACAAAACCTTTTCAATAGGTGTCCACACTGTTTCTAAAAGCACTTATGTACTTTTGGAAACATTTGGTAGGAAGCTTCACCAGAGCCTTAGCAGATAAAATACCAACATAGAAGGACAGCTTACATCGTTTCAGTAAGGTAGTGATAAAACATCTGCTTAAATAGAGGTTGCAGCACATTTTCAATGTATTATGCAGCTACAATCCAATATAAGTGTTTTTTGTGTGTGCAGCAAAAAAGGTTGGTTAAGGAAGTAAGACTTTTCAATAGTGATTTCAATAGTGACAGAGTGACAATAGTAAAAATTCCAATAGTGAGAATTTCAATAGTGACAGAGGGGTGACAGGTGAAAATTCTGACTTAGCCTAGAATACTTACAGATTCCTCTGGTTTAGTGAAAAATGAAGGGCTTTCTTTTGCTGGGAGGAAAGACCTCTGAACTGAAGTCTCAAATTTTTTTTTTTTTTAATCTTCAAAAAACCAAAAACATCTGCATTCTGAATAAAGATAGGAATCCAAGGAGGAATTACCAAAATGGGTGAAGATATCAAACATATTAGCTTAGATACTAAAGAAGTTGTGAAGCTTTTATTTAAAAAAGAAAGGCAAAAGTCTGCAGAAAGAAACTACACAGGAAGCTGTTGTTATTTCAAGTACTTGCTTGCAAAATTTCACAAATACTGGAAATAGGAATGCTGTTCAGTCTGTGCGGTGCAGGGTAATCATCAGTGGGGAAATCCTCAGGCCAGGAATAAAGAACACAAAAACATAAACAATGACTATCTGTGTGAAATACTATGTTTTCTCCTTCCTCTGCCCCTCCTTTTCCTCTCGCTTTCTGAATGTTCTTGAGGTTAGATGCAGGTCCGCTACAGGATTACAACTTTGACATAGTTATTGCTCGTTCTTCTTTTAAAGGATTTCTCAGTGTATGGATACCAACTACATGTGCTTTTTTCATGTCACAATGGGAAGAAACTTTCATCTAAGAAACCCCGTCATCTGGAGAACAGGATGATGCCTGGAAAGACACAGATAACACAGATAATATCATCTCTTAACTGAATTATCTCACACAGTTTCTGTTGTGCAAGACATTAATGTGGGGGGTGGGAGTTTGGTTTGATTTGGGTTGGGTTGGGTTTTTTTTCCTGGTTCATAAAACAGCCTTTTTCTCTGCCTTAAAAATGACCTTCTGCAATGAAAGATGTATACATAAACCTAGTAAAGTATAATCAGGAGACTTTTTAATCTATCACAAGGCATGATACCACTTAATAAAGGACAAAAGCACTTTCAAGCATATCCAAATTTTTACAAGAGAAATATGATCTTTCTTCCTGCAGTCAGTAACCTTTTAGATTATATGGCTGAAGTTAATTAAATGATACACACAGGCACGCACATCACAAGGAACTAAGCCATGACAAATCTGCAACACAATGCACTTATCAGTCTGAGCTTTCCACTTGCTAACAGAATACAGGCGTTGAGACAGACTGATTCAGATGGAGTGTTTCCTCCACTCTTTCACTGGTGTTGCTTGTTTTCAGTGGAATTTGAGAATCTGCCTCTGTATTTTTGTTGGGTTTTTTTGTTTGGTTGTTTTCATTCTTTACAGTCTGTAGGTATGAACCACCTGCAATCTCATCATTGCATGCAATTTCATGCAACAACATTTAAAGAATGAACTCCTCTCAACATTCTCAGTAGGCTGCAGCAGTCTACAAGAAAGAATGAAACCATAATGAAAATGAACTTCAATTCCTCAGTCTGGAAACAAAACAAGAAAGGTACTGAAGAAGGCAACAGCATTACTTCCAATTTTGCTATAATAAACTGACTGTCTTGTTACAAACATAAAGATGCATTATGTGCAATGTATAGCTTTGGAGGGGGGAGCAAAAGAAAGAAAAAAAAGTAGCAGCTTAAGTTACCTGAAAATTCTGCTTCAACTTGAAAACTTCTCTAAGTATATTACCATGTACAGACAGTGCCTGTACAGACTGTACTGTAACTAATTTTCCATTTAATGTGTCATCTACCTCCAAAGCCATAATATGACTAAAGGATTAAGAAGGTCATTTGACAACATAAGATTCTACTATCAGAACTTATACTGCAAATGAGTCAAATTCAACCTTGGCTTGCATCTCTGGGAACAAAAACTTTTTACATCATGGTGGCAGGAATATCATTCATAGCACGTATCATTTCACAAACATCATGTACATCAGTAATTCCCCACACTAAAGTCAAAATAACATCATCACAACACCAACAAAGATGGACAACTATCACACACTCCACTCCTTGTCCCTTCGCCACATTACAACAACAAAAAAATTTCCCACAGTTATTTGGCCATGGATATTTGAAAGCCATTATTTCTTTAGGCTATTAAATCCTTCTCACCAACCCCAGAGCTCAGTAAGCTGATATAATAATTAAGGAAGCAGGATTTCCCACTTTTACTAACTCAGACTGTTTCACCAGGTATGTGGCTATCTCTATGGCTATGTTGAAAGGAGAACGGATAAAGCTATCTATTCAGTCATTGATACAATGACAGGTTTAAGTCTCAAATACAGACAAACAAACAGGACAGAATTTTAGTTTGACCTTTCCTGCAGTTTCAGTACTTGAAAAAGACAACCGAAATAATATTGTTCTAAAACTATTATTTAAAAAAATGATGATGTTTTCAGGATGTGAAATCATTCTGTCCAATGTTTTAATGTTCTGACCCTGAAGAGTTTGCTGAATAGTTCAATGAATTTATCTGTAGGTACCTTTTTTAAATGAAGACTTAAGATAAGAGAGGAATTCATGCTCTGCAGGAAGGTTTCTTAACTCAGTTCAGCAAGAATGAATCTAATTGCTGTACCTTTTGCAATATATACAAGGGTATTTAAACCTTAAAAGTACTGTATCTTTGCTCCTTTAATAAAAATTAAGCCAATGTGACTTAGAACTAATTTCCATTAAAGGCTCCTTATGTCTACACAGAAAACTGGAATCCTCAGCTAATGATCTCAAATTAGTCCCTTACTAGTCCATTCAACATAACTTTAGATACAGAGGGATTTTTCATTTATGAAATATAGTCAATGAATTATTATCTACAATTATGCTGAAGGATTTTTTTTTTTTCCCTCTTCTTTTTGAGATAAATGGGGAGGCTGACTCTATAAATGAACTTGAAGGCCAGAAATTCAAAGAAAGCTCAAAATTACTGAGAATTTATTTTGCATGCAAAGCAAGTTATGATAATTGCTTAGTATCCAGTTTTTACAAGAAGCTTTTCCTTAGCATCATATTTAATCCCTTTTTTTCCCCTTTGATAATAACACTCATTCATTCCTGTGGCCATACCGTGTTATTTATGTGCAGCATGAAGAAAGCCATTATCTTCTGAGCTAACAGCAGACAACTGTGTAACTGTGACAGTTTAAAGTGCTATAGCAAATTGGAAGGGTTGTCGATTCAAATTCTGCAATTACGTTATTAACATTTGTTGTTTCAATATATCAAGAAAAATATAGTGATATATTTGATCTGCTTGAGGGTCAGAAGGCTCTGCAGAGGGATCTGGTCAGGTTGGATCGATGGGCTGAGGCCAATTGGATGAGGTTCAACAAGGCCAAGTGCCGGGTCCTGCACTTTGGCCACAACAACCCCATGCAATGCTACAGGCTTGGGGAAGAGTGGCTGGAAAGTTCCCCCACAGAAAAGGACCTGGGGGTGCTGGTCAACAGTCAGCTGAAGATGAGCCAGCAGTGTGCCCAGGTGGCCAAGAAGGCCAATGGCATCCTGGCCTGTATCAGAAATAGTGTGGCCAGCAGGAGTAGGGAAGTGATTGTCGGCGCTGGTGATACTCGGCGCTGGTGATGCCATATCATGAATCCTGTGTTCAGTTTTGGGCCCCTCCCTACAAGAAAGACATTGAGGTGCTGGAGCGTGTCCAGAGAAAGGCGACGAAGATGGTGAGGGGTCTGGAGCACAAGTCTTATGAGGAGCGGTTGAGGGAACTGGGGTTGTTCAGCCTGCAGAAGAGGAGGCTGAGGGGAGACCTTATTGCTCTTTACAATTACCTGAAAGGAGGTTGCAGAGAGGTGGGTGTTGGCCTCTTCTCCCAAATGACGAGTGACAGGACAAGAGGAAACAGCCTCAAGTTGCACCAGGGGAAGTTTAGGCTGGATATTAGGAAAACTTTCTTTACTGAGAGAGTGGTGAGACACTGGAATAAGCTGCCCAAGGAAGTGGTGGAGTTACCATCACTGGAGGTGTTCAAGGAATGTGTGGACGAGGCATTGTGGGACATGGTTTAATGGGCATGGTGGTGTTAGTTGATGGTTGGACTTGATGATCTTCGAGGTTTTTTCCAACCTTAGTGATTCTGTGATTCTGTGATTAATTCCTTTTAAAATCTGAGTAACCACCTTTGCAATAATAGATTGTCAATCTCAAACTAGTTGATAAAAATTCTGTTGCAGTGTGGGATTATATTTTATTTATATTTTAAAAATTAGTAGGAACATGCTTCTATTGGTTGCCCTCTGTAATCTTGATGGTCCAAGTGTGAAAGCAAGCTCCACCCACCACTCACAGTCTATCTCCGAGTGGAAATTCTGACCACACTGTTCAGGATCACATTTTCATGATAACATATTGCTTGTGTAAGTACCTGGAGTCCTGCCCTAAAACCAAGGTTCTGTGTAGTAGCTATCTGTCATTAGAAAACATCAAATATGCAAACAAAGCAGCCAGCAAAACCAGAAGAATTTAATTTCCTTCCTGTATGCCAGCATGGTCCTTCTATCTGTTTCTCACTGAATGCTACCTTCGTCTGCTTCAATTGCAAAATTGTCACCAGGACCTCTGTAGCTACTGAGTCTATAAAAAGTGGTGGGTTTTTCATTCACAGTAATTAGGGAGAGATGAATGCAAACCACTGTCTGAATGTTATATGGAAAATATGTGAAAACATTACAAGTGCTTTTCTCAAGAAATGAATATTCTTCAGTCTAAGACCCAGTCTCAAGAATACACAGAAATTTTTTTTACATCCAAACTAGAAATGTAATCCTATGGTAATGCAACCAGAAGCAGGATACAACCAGAAGGGTATTACTGCTTCTTACAGGCCAGCAAGCCCATACTTTATAACATGACAATCTTAAGACTGACAGGGGGCTGCACATTGGCAAAACACTCTAAATAATATATACTGTGTATTTAGTAGTAATGTATGTTCACTATTGATAATTACTAATACTTGGTCATAGCCAGTACCTTAGTTATGAGTTGGTAACAGAGAAGCTTCAAAAGAAGTCCAGCAGATTTTAAAGTCTGATCTGTAATAACTTTAGTGAGCTTTATTTTCTAATAAAAATATTAGATCTGCTCATTGTGTTAAACAAGCAACTTAGTAGCTGACAACCCACTTTTTTTATATGCATGAAAATATGAGAATTAAGATTTAAATCCCTTGCAAACCATATTTTATGATCCACTTTGATTACAAGCACATGAACGAGCTTTGAAAAGGAATATGGAGTGAAAGATAAAAGAAGCATTAAGCCCTTAAAACATTTATTTTCTCAAAGAGAATTAACTGAGAAATGGCAAGTGCCAGAACTAAGAACAGGAAATGGGTGAAATAAATACATCTGCAGAGCTGGAGGAAGCATCTGCAGGTAGGGAGAAAAAGTGTGGTTCAAAACTATTCTTCAACTGGATGTTGGATGAGAATATGGAAATCCCACAATCAGACTGAGAAACTCAGAAGCATTTTGGGTCTGGTAGGATCGTCATAGTTGTCATGAAGCCTTGAGTAACAATACATTGGTATTCCTATACCATGAGAGGAAAATGAGCATCCAAAGAAAGGGTTTCACAGATGAGCAATGTAAAACATGTGCCTAGACTGAACCTTTCAATAGTGCATTGTAAAGATATTTACAGTCATTACTGGGACTCATAATTAAAGCCAGATTTTTTGTCACTTCGAAATATTGTCTGTCTGGCAGTAGCAGTCACAGGTTTAGGTTTTCCAGAAAATTCTGTCTGCCCCATGCATGGAAAGCCGTACAAACTTTTCTGTTTCTTATGATCTGATCTTATTCTGGATAGATTTGATTAAGGTACACTGCACTTCTTTTTATACTGAAACATGCTCAACATTTCCTCTGAATTACCATTTTGAGCTTTTCTTTCCCCAGGTTTCTATAGAAAATTCTGGGACCAATCATTTGATTTTCTCTAAAATGAACATAAATGTATTACTTACAATTTTAGATCCTTTTGTCTGCCAGTGTGTAGGCATTTATGTGTGTTTCAGAGAATAGAAAAGGATACCTACTGTGTCACTCACAGTGGAAACAGTGAAGAAAATCTAAGAACTGTTATAGCAAGAAAAGTTGCTATTGCCCCTAGAGACTTTGAAGTCAATTGTTCAATGGTTATTTCCTGTAGGATTTTAAAAGTTAATGTCTGTGAACAGGAGGAGGCCTCCAAACAAATTGCAGATTTAGATATCTCACAATACCTCTTTTCTCTCCTATTCCCAGTGCAAAATGCTGCATTTATAGCATAGGAGATATGAATTCAGGTGCTGGAATAAAGGGGGAGATCCGGGTATTTAGTCACACTGCATGTCATAACCTGTCATGTCATAACCTGTCATGACATAATGCTGCATGTCATAACCCGCAGCAGTCATAGTATGGTTCTGAAAGTGGTAAACAAATTCATGGAAAAATAATCATAATTAAAAAAAAATAATAAAAGTTACCCAATGAAAAAGAAAAACCGTCCAGCTCAGAAAAGCCTTGAGGGATTGAATAGTTCAGTCTGTTCCCCTGTAGCCAGTAGCAGCTGCTACTGGACACTGATAGAAGCAAGGTATTTTATAGAATGTTTTTACCAAAACGGTATGCTAAAAAAATACTGAGCCTTGTCTTAAATTTGCTCACATTGTCACTGCACTCAGAAAAAAAAAAAGACTGGTATGAGTTTTGTTTTAAAACATATACTGAATGTGCCAGTTAAAGACTGGAACTATCAAAATTATACTAGCAGGTTGTGCTGGTTTTGGCTGGGGTAGAGTTAATTTTCTTCGTAGCAGCTAGTATGGGGGTATGTTTTGGATTTGTCTGGAAACAGTGTTGATAAAGCAGGGATGTTTTAGATACTGCTGAGCAGGGCTTACACAGAGTCAAAGCCTTTTCTACTCACTTTGCCCTGCCAGTGGGTAGGCTGGGGGCGCACAAGAAGTTGGGAGGGGACACAGCCGGGACAGCTGACCCCAACTGACCAAAGGGATATTCCATACCATATGATGTCATGATCAGCATATAAAGCTGGGGGAAGAAGGAAGTGGGGATGTTTGGTGTTACAGCATTTGTCTTCCCAAGTAACCGTTACACGTGATGGAGCCCTGCTTTCCTGGAAATGGCTAAACACCTGCCTGCTGATGGGAAGTAGTGAATGAATTCCTTGTTTTGCTTTTCTTGCACATATAGCTTTTTCTTTACCTATTAAACTGTCTTTATCTCAACCCACAGTTTTTTCACTTTTATTTTTCCAATTCTTTCCCCCATCCCACCAGGGGCAAGTGAACCAGCGGCTGTGTGGTGCTTAGATGCTGGTTCGGGTTAAACCACAACACAGGTAGAACCAGAAAAATTCACTGAAGAAAAGAACTGTTTTCACATCAGATATAAATAAAAGATGAAAGATGATGTAGGAAGGCTTCTCTGCATGCTGATAACTTGCACAGAAATCAGTAAATTTCTTCTAATAAGAAAGGGCTTAATGTGCTTAAAATACAGGAAGGAGAACCAAAAGGTATCAGCATTGTTAAAAGGCAGTATATCTTAAAAGTCTTTTGCTTCCTTGGGTGTTTGGAAAGGACTGGAAATGATTTAGATTATTCACAGATTAGTCAAAGACTTATTTTTTCTGTATTCGTAAGAAAAACGTTTATGGGACTTTCTAACAGAATCCTTGTGACAGATACACATTAAGTCCATACATCAAAAACAGCTTATCTTTGATTTAAATTTGTATAGTCTTTGTATAGAAGAAATACATTTTTCTCTCCTTGGATATTTCACCTTGGAAAGTATTTGATATCACATGAGCTCTCAAAATGCTAGTTAGGGACCCTGTATATCTTAGACAAAAATAAATAAATTAGACACTTAGGAAAGGGGACCTAGAAGTCACATTTGCCATAGCTACATATATACAAGAAAACTTTTGAACAAGGAAAAACTCAGTACCAAGACACTGAGTCGCTGAAACACTAATTCAGCTAATCTTTCAATGAACTGTTTTTTAAATGTATGTACATCTCAGTATATCTGCATATAAGATGAGCTTTAAGGGTGAACAAGAACTATAGTGCAACTTCATAATAAATACAACAATGCAAAACAGTGTCATCTGATGTGCTTAGCAGTTGAATACCTTCCCTTTCCTGTCATCTGCAAAACCTTTCACAGTACAAATTAATATAAATATGCTACACCAGGCAGGACAATAGTTTTATACCTCAAATAGGCATGAAAGTATATAGGTGAGTCCATGTAAGAATTCCTCAGGCTAATTCCATTTTCTTGAGTACTAGTTAAATTTTAAATTTAATTTAATTTATCGATATTAAAATAGAACGTGATTAATAACTCTTTATCATGTTCTACCCATCTTGTATGCAATTCTCAAAATAAGTCAAAACATCTTACAGGTAAAATATGCAAAAAAAAACCCCACCAATTTGTCCCATTCTCTGGAGTCAAATGACCTTTATTATTCAAAGTCTCAATTCCTTTTTTCATTTCTATGTAACTCATTTGTCACAGAAAATTAATTTGCATATTCCTGGGCATTGTTGCTCATTTCCAACATACAGGGTGTGGTTAAGACAAGCTCAGATCTCACTCTTTGCAGTTACACCAAAGTTATCTGAAATTACACTTAAGGGAAAAGATTTCACCAAGAAAGAAGGAAAGTTAAATGTACACATAATCCATACTGGCTTTTCTGTTTCCTCCCTCAAAATATTTTCTGGGTACTGATATTCCTGTTCTCTACATTAAAACTATATTTTTCCTGAGAATTTAACCGAATCAGGAGATTCCCATTCTGAATTTTACTGACTGCAGAAAGCATCAGCAATTCACAGAAAGAATAGGTGGTTCTTTACTTTTCTGTTCTTTGGTGCTTAATTATTTATCCTCTCTGATAGAAGTTGGAACCAAACCCAAGAAATTTTTAAGTAAGTATGCAGTGATGGAAAACACTTCAATCTTAAATTTTTAAAATTATTTATTCTTGTATTTTTCTAAATGATAAAATAAGATGTGGTTCCAAGGTCAAAAAAAAAAAAAAAAGCTAAGAAGTCAAAGAGGTTTAAAATAGGAATTCCAGGTAAACTGAATTTTGAAGTCTTAGAAAAAGTGATTTTTAGAGGTCTTTGTTTTGAAGTAAAAAATAAGAACAAAAGCATATAAAATAAAACATCACCCTGAAATGGAATGAGAAACTGAAAATGTGTTGGTTCTTTTTCCTCCTTGTTGTAGACCTATTACATATTTTTGGGACAAGGGCGTGTCTGGTCCACCAGAAGAGACACTTCAGCACTGACTAGAAGACTAACAGTCTCACTGTGAAAGCCTGTCAAGGCCACTGCAGCACCTGGTTTCTGATGAAATTCCATTTCCTGAAGGATGATAGTTGAGGGAAGTTTTTTACTTGCTCTAACTATAGTTGAAATCTGACTGGCAGGAATCAGGAAGAGGGGGATTGCTCTGAACCAGGAGCAAGTGCTGAGGCTGTGCCCTGATCAGAAGGACTGGCAGGAAGAACTGGTTTGAACGGCAAGCCCATGCTTGCCACATTGGTGAAGCATGGAGGTATAATGCTGTGGGTGGGACTCTGCCTGAGGAAAGCAGGTTGGAGAACTCTTTTGGGAGCACAGAACCTAAGTTGGTCCCTCTGACACATGAGCGATGTTTGTCAGAGCAATGCTTCTCTGCAAAAAAAGGGCAGTTCCTTTCACACAGTGACCTAAGCTTGTGAAAAGTACTCTTAAGTAAACTAAATACTACTACCTTCCCCTTTAAGTACACAGGACACAGTAAAGTCTTTGTAGCCTGCGATATAACTTAACAGCAATGTGAGTATTAAACATTCATGAACAAAGAAACTCCAAAGAAATATCAATGAAGACTCATACCAAAACAAAGAATTCTGCTCATCTGCTTCTTCCTCACTACAAACTATGAAAACATACAATGTATGACAGATGCCAGTCACATTTCTGGGACGTGCTTACATACTCCAGTGATAGGGATGTTGAAAGAACATATATTAAAATACAGCATCCAGCTGACTACCCTAAACAGTGCAGCACAGAAAACAAGAGCCATGAGCTGTCTTCTCCCCATCATCTTCATTTAATCTAGGATAGCCTGTTGTAAGGAAAATGTGATTATGAATGAATAAGCATTTCTTGCCTTTTACAGAAATTCAGTGCTATACACAGGATGCAAGCAGTATCATTACCATAGCAAGGCATGAATGACAGGAATGAAGTGAAGGATGGGGAGGGAATGTGGGATGGAGGGATGGAGGGAAGGAGGGAAGGAGGGAGGGAGGGAGAGCCCTTGTTGCTGGTAGTCTTGTGACAGTACTATAGTTATAGTGCACAAGCTGGAATCTCAGCATGATTGTTCTGGGGAACATATACCACCTCTGTATATAACTGTAGGGTAAGGTAATCCATATTGGTTCTGCATTTACCACCAGAAAAGCAATACTTAAAAATGCAGAAAGGCTGTTTTACTCAGATGATGAAAAAGGATATGTAAATTTGTAACTACCTGACTACTTCCCTATTCACAGACCTATTGAGAATCAATTTTGCTCCAAATAAAAAATGTATGAACAAGGGAGAAAATATATGTATTACAGCAAGACGGGTTTCAAAAGACTATATTCCGAGTATCTATATAGCTCTTTCATCTGTGAACCTAACATATTAAAGTGTCTAAAAGCATATGATACAACAAAAGAGTGTTGCTGACTAATCTTCTCATTAGATACTTAATTTAAGAACCCTGCTCACATAAATATAAAATACTGTGTCAAGACTTCTGTGCATAGATTTTTCCTGTGCAAGGAAGTGATACTGCCTAAAGAGTTTTTCACAGAAATCTTTGCTGAGATTTCCAACATTACTTAGAAAAGTTGAAACCTCTGCATGTATTAAGAAGTAGACGTTCAAAAATGTCCTAAGGCAATAGTATCTTAGCCTTTCACATTCAGCAGCTAGTAAACAATAGTTGTCCTTGTTCATAAAAGGCACATTTCATCATACTATTTCCACAATTCAGTAAGTTACATAAACCCAAAGCAGAGGTAGTGTACTGATAGATTTACACTCCAGTTGAAACTCTTCTGCATAAAAACAATGGGCTAGCTCAGTATCATCAGCACCAAAATTTCAGTATACCAGCATTTGGTACCAATTAAGTGTGAGTCTGAAGAGATTTGAGTACGAAAACCTGCAAGCACCTCCTGGCTATACAGGGGCATTTCCTTACATGTGAATAAAAATTTTCATCAAAATATTAACTTCTTTGCAGGAAATATTATTTGTGTGTGTGAAAAAACCCCTAATTTTCATTTAGTAATTACTTTTATTTTTATTGAAATTACTTTTAAAATAATTTTTAGCAAGAACTGAAACATACTATTGTATTGTTAAATTGAATAAAAAATATATGTTTTTTTAATTCATACTTATAAGGTTCAGATTTTTATTCTGAAATGGAACCAAAGAAGTACTTTTTATGGTATGTTCACATGTCCTGCAAGTTTAATATAAGCCACAATACACGTATTAGAAACCTTCTGAGAACTTTTTACCTGGTTACCTTCAGTGTCTTTGTTAAAGTCATTAAGAATGAATCCTTTATGGGAATGCATTGAAGCATACAACTTCAAATGTAAAGAAATAAAATATAGTCTTGGTAGATCAGCATCGTTATTCAGATTTGTTGGCCTGTAGCCACTGTGTTGTTGTAATTGTGTAGATCAGAAAGCAGATTACAGAAATGGATAAGTATATACTCTGAACTATTTTTCCTAATACAAAGTGCAAGTCTTTTGTCTTTGTACATGCATAATTCTCTGATTTATTAATTCCCGGATCTATTATTCTAAATCTTCATTCTTCCACACTATTTTGGACTAGTCATGTTAACCATTAGCTAATTAAAATGCTCAGATGTTTGGAAATGTTTATAGAGAATGATACTATCTCCATTTAAACTACATCATTGATATACGGTCATTCAAAATGACCTACATTACTCTTAGAGCTTAACAATGATATTTTTTACTTTTTTTTTGGGGGGAAGTTGCATCTGTGCATGTGAAAAGTGTATTAATTCTACTTAAGCATCAACTAATTGGAAAACAATAACTGGCCATTCCTACACAGCACAGGGTAGGAATACAGGATTTGTTTTCTGTTTCCATGTAAAATCATATTTAGTAACTGATCGCAGGGAATGAACCCTTTCTTCCTACCACACCGTGTAACAGTCTGATACCTTATTTTTTCAAGTTTGTGTTTGGTTTTTTTTTTTAATAATGCATCACACTAATATTATCAGTGGGAATTCATCTCCCATCACTTGCAGATAAATGGGGCTATATCAATTTAGAATCTCTGGGAGCTCTGGGCTTATTTTTGGCATGCAGATAGTTTTCAGACAGGTACTGCCTATTCATTCAACATGGCCTCAAAGCATACTGACTTATTCCTTGATACAGAGCTATGACATGAGAACCCAGAGGATGATTTATCCTGTGCAATTTAGTTCTGCGAACATGTACTGTCAAATAGTAAAATGAAGTGTGTATATTGTATAATGGGGGAATTGAAACAGAATTTATAAACTGTCAGTTTATTGTAAAATCCTGTGCAATTTCTACTAAACTCTTCAAAAAAGCCCTACTGCAAGTTGTTTCAGCAGCAGCTGCAGCTGTTTAAGACGTGCTGGGAAGAAGCGATAATGGCAGTGCTTAACACTTCATTACATATCATTAATTCATGTCACCATTATGCTCCTCTATTTACACTGTGCTTGCACATAATTTATCTGCTTACTTTCCTATAAAATCTGTCCAAGGATTATTTCCATTAACTTTCATTGCCAGATTTTTCTCAAATAAGATTGGAACTCTTGGTAGCCTCCTGTATGGGCATTTAAAGGCTTTCTTTTCTGCTTCTGGGAGTCCTTCAGCTATCCTTAGGAAGCTAATCAATGGTGAGTTAGTTTAAGGGATCCTCATTCAGGAGGAACCAGCATGCCCTTCATAGCGCAGATGGATTCCTTTCAAGATTTCTGATCTCCTATCAGGAATATAAGGTGCATAAGGTGGTAGAAAACAGTATCTCATACATCAAGCTGTTGTGGAATTCATCCCATCATACTGATATTAGGCATAAAAAGAGCTACATCCTCCTCACCTGGGAGGAGAAGTAGAACTGCTTCATCTCTCCTGATGCCAACGCTAATGCCGCTCCTTCACTAAATTGCTCCAGAATGTTGCAAACTGCAAGAGACTGAAAAGGTCACCTTGCAATGCCTCCTGTTTATGTTAGCCCAGTAAGCAGTAAACCTGAGTCCAGATACAGAGAAAATTCATGTCCCTAGCAAACCGGCAAGTAACCCTATCAAAGGATCCATCAGGCAACTTTCTTAATTTCTTCATCTAAACAGAATGTTATAACTGCTGTCATTATTACTTGTGATTAATGGAGGTACATTTTTTCCACTTGCTTCATTTGTTGTTACTACTTCAAAACAGCTGTGCTCTTTAATTTTAACATGGTAAATCTCCAGTTATTTCACCGGGTATCTATGTATGTTATCATTTTTTTAAACTTTTAAAAATTGCTTCTATCAGCATTTCGAAGCAAGAAAAGGAAGACAACATTAAAATGTTGAAATGAATGTTTATCTTGTGGCTTGAGATGCTTGCATCAAGCATAGGTACATCTCTAATAGATTTCATTTGAAACAGTAAATGTTCTGACCAGCTTTAAATGAGTCCCCAGTGACTCATACTGGAATAGGACTATGAGGAATCTACAGCAGCAGGCTAGTCCAAGAAACATCAAAATAAGTTCATGTCAAGAACTATACTGAGACACTATGGCAGGCACAGGGATAAAATAAGGTGTGGCTGGTTTGTTTTCAATTTTTGTTTTACATACATATATGTCTATATAATTAATTTATTGAGAAAGTTCATTTTCAAAGTATTTGCATGTCTAGAGGTAGCTTCTCCTAAATCAAATATTAAAACATTTATGATGTTGGAAAGTTTACCTTTTTTCAATAATTTTAAAATAAACCATTTATTTTCGTGGAAGAAAACCCAAGGAAATACATGACACCTGGAAATTTCACTTCTTTATGTCATGAGGACTGTGAATGGAGGAAAAAAAAAGAAGAAAAAAAGAAGAAAGAAAAAGTAAGCTTCTGACTAAAACTCTGAAGCCCTGAGCTGAAAAGTACCGGGGGCATATATGTAGAATTATGCTGGCACATGAACATTCCTCAGGGACCAAGCATGGTTTATACAATCAGAATGTGTAAGGCTCTAGTACCAAGCATATAAAAATGTAATTTTGCAGAACGTTTTCTTTGGAATATAACCCCAGGTGTTTTGCTTGAAGAAAAAATCTGCAACATGGAAATTCCTCTGTATTTGTACTGTTTTTATTTCTTTGTTTAAAAAACCAACCAAATCAAACCAAAACCCCCAAAAAACTAAGTTGTATTCTTAATAGATTGCAATGTTGCAATCTGAACATGCACAATGTTTAGGCAGACAATGGCATTACTGTCATTGGGGAGCGAGACCTTGTAGGGTTCCAGGTTTTCAGCCCAACTGAGTTGACACTAAATTCAGCTGAGTGGCTCAGGGAGAAAATGTGTTCCACATACATATTCTTTCTCTCAGGGACGTACAGAATGTACTATGGGTCTCTCCTGATCAGGTCGCTATATGTTTATGCTAATTCAGCATCATCCTATCATCCCTGTCTATTGTGAAAAACTCCATCTGCTCTGTGAGATCTCATTTTGCCTCACAATGCAGAAAAGGCATTAAGAGTTGGAGGCCAGAATTCTACCTATTTTATGCATGTTTTATTTGTAGACAGTGTTATTTATTGGCTGTGTGGACAGTCATGTATATAATAATGAAGCAGTCAAGCTCATCCTAGTCCAGACACACTGACTCCCGCTTAGGCTAAAGTATTCTCATTAACTGACTGCTGTATGAAGCTTGTGATACATGGTTATGATCCTTGCACAAAGCTTTTAAGACTATAGTTATTGGCTCCTGTTCAAGGGAAAGGACAAACTGGCATAGAATACTATTCTTTCTCTTCTAGAAAAATATATTCATCTCTACAGCCAAGCTGCTCCTGGAGGGAAGAACAGCCTGTTCTCTGCTATTATGAGCACTTTCTCTGTTTTAATCTATGTTCTTTGCCGCACAGCTGGTAGGAGCAGCAACAGGCCTAGAACTGAGGGATGGAGGGAGGCTTTCAAGTGCTGTGTCAGGAGTCTAATCAGAATATCTGAAAATACAGTAGCTGAGTGCAAGAGAAGATGAAGAAAGCCCAATCCTGCTTGAGCAGGCAAACTGGTACTTCACATCAGTGGACTCTTCTAATGAAACAAATAATATTTTTCTTTTCCTTCAGTATGTTATTTAGAATGATTTTAACAATTTCTTAGTACTGCATTTCATAGAATCTTTTCTCTAACTTTCTGCCAACTGTAGACTGACCAAGCTTCAGGTCTTGACAAGTTTTCACCAGTGTAGACACATTGTAAGATTGAAGTTCCAGGTATATGTTTGCGAAGTCCCACAAATATAAAATTGAAGTTTAATGGTATGATTGTGCTAGTAAAGGCTGAGTCTCATATCCTCCAGTGGAAGGAATTGAGATAAATTATTGATCTTGTATTCAGAGTGCAAGTCACACTGCCTAACTTTTTAGTATCTACAATCTAAACACATCGAAGTGCAGTAGTCACTTTAGGCTCCTGTTTTGGTTAGCTCAGGAATATTTTTGGCTTCTACATTTATATGGCTAAATCACACCATAGAATTCCCTTTGTTTCTCCACAAAGAAGAGAGTCTAGATAAGTAGATTGGAATTCCATTCTCTAGATTCACAAAAAATAAATACTTGTGTTGAGCAAAGTGCAGAAGCCAGGATCAGCAAAAGCTATGTTTGCTAGTCAGGACTAGTTAAAAAATTCATATACATTCTGAACAGACTAATAATAATGAAAAAAAATAAAAAAAATTGCCAGAGGAAGGATCACAGCCAAAAAAAATGGACAAGATTTAAGATATAAACCAGTTCTTTTAAAAGTTTATAAAGGACCTGCTTCCAGTGAGGGACATGCCTTTAATAGGCTCCCTAAGTGCCTCTAACATTTCTGCCTTAGAATGATGCATGAAAGATTCCACATAGTAAGATCTACAGATATTAAGTATTAAAATTCATTTGCTTTTGCCTGCATAGCACCTCATATATGGAAATATAAAACACTGGAACTTCATATAAAAGTTTACTTGCAAGTTTAGGGAGGGTATTTAATTTCTATAGGATGTTTATCATGATAGTGGCTGTACTAATTTTATTGCATCTTGCAACTGCACGTGTCAAAAGGATTTTAAAAGTTACTGTATAATAACACTGAAGAAATTTCTATAAATAACTGGAAAATGTTTCAGAATATATGAATTTTAACAACTAAAATTCAACAAGAATTGCATCAGTATACGCTGGGAGCTGACTGGCAAGTTGACCATGAGCCAACAATGTGCCCTTGTGGCAAAGAAGGCTAATGGTATCTGTGCTGCATTAAGAGGAATCTCACCAGCAGGTCGAGGCAGGTGATCCTTCCCCTCTGCTCAGCACTGGTGAGGCCATACCCAGAGTCCTGTGTCTCATTCTGGGCTGCTCCCTCTGAACATTAAGAAACCTTTTTTTACTATGAAGGTGACTGAGCACTGCAACAGGTTGCCTAAGGAGGCTGTGGAGTCTCCATCCTTGGAGATATCCAAAAGCTGTCTGGACATGGTCCTGGGCAACCGGATCTACATGGCTCAGCTTAAGCAGGGGTTTGAACCACACAACCTCCTGAGGTCCCTTCAAACCTCAACTATTCTGTGATTCTGTGAACTAAAATCCTACTACTGCACTCCTTCTTCTGAAATACCTGATTTTTTTATTAATTTATTTTTTACCTATTGTCATGTAGCATAATTCTGTACTGCTATATCTTCCTGAAGTAAAAGCTAGTACCTAAAGAGGAAAACAAAAATTTACATCTCGATAAAGTGTGTTTGGAAACTCTGAGTTTCCTACCAAGAACTAATCGAGCAGTTTTGGAAAGGACATTAGGTGAGATAAGCTAGAGCTAGTGGAACAATGCCATCACCCCATCTGACCCAGTTTGTCATGCAGGAGGTTACTGTGGCTAAACAGAGAAGCTGACAGGAGAAAATCTCAGGGATATGAAGGGAGGAGCATGAATCATCACTCTATGCGTTTATTGTAGCATCATGCTGGGAATCTGTTTGCAAAATATTGCAAAATAATCCTAAAATATTAGGAAAGCCTAATTATAAGTATTGCATTTACACTTCTATAGACAGATAATTGTTATTAGTCAGAACTCCATTAAAAAGTAGGTATAATGCCAGTGAAATTATGCTTTCTCAGGGCAGACACAGCACAAAAAACATGTATGGAGGGAGAAAGGAGTGACCTGTAGGTTAGTAACAACATCGAGACAGATGATTTTTACCTTGATAGTACTTAAGTGACAAAACTGCTGGACTACTGATTAAGCAACCTAATATCTTCATTGTCTAATTCTCATTTCACTTACTCCTATGCAATCTTCTTTAAAGAGCACTGACTACTTGCAAAATCCAACCTTTCTTCACAAGTACTCCAAAGCATTGTAGAAATGAAACAGAACAAGCACAGCAAATTTTAATATATTCAAACAAAATTTAGTTATTTTCTTGTATCACAACACCATTTTCATGCATGTCTAACAGAAAAGCTCAATATTACATGACATAAAAGCATTTGCAAAAAAGTCAGTTCTAAAAGTAGGAGAACTATAGTCACACAGGACAGCAAATTGCTTGTTTTTCCTGTTCCCTGTGAGATACAGACTATGTGACCAATGTATCCTGTAGAACCCTTTCTCAGAGTTTTCTCTTCTTTTTCACTTTAAGGGAGAATTGAGGGCATGTGGCATGGCATATTACATCTCCTTCATCTCTCCAAACCTTAGCGAGAGACAGAGAAAGCTCTGCCCCCCCATAGCTCTTTCTCCCAGCCCAGCCTCTACTGTAGTGTCACGCTGTGTTCTTCCCTTTCCTTGCTGCATGGCCACAGAGGAGAGTGTGCTGGGGCTGTTGCATAGGAAGCATATGTAGTGAGTGAAGGTAGCTCATAGGGAAATGGACGAAAATGAGCTCATGGGGAAATGAGATAGGAATTATGAGGGAAGGGGTTATCTGTGATATGGATGGGCATCATCTGCCAAATGAGGAGGTGGAACAGAAGATAGTATCTATGCCTCATATCCCCAGGAAGGAAGAAAGAATGTAGGACACCAAAAAGACATGAAGAAGACTAAAGAAGATGAGTAAGAGAGATTTCTGCTGTCAAGCTACAGTTCTCTAGAAGACATGTTAATCATTCCTACCTCTCTAGTTTCACCTTCATTACCTGGAAACTCTTCTAACTTTTTCAGACTCCCTTTCTCATTCATGACCTTCTAAAAAACATATCTAGACCTTGGCAAATCAATCCCTGCTGTCATCAACTTTCCCAGATACTAATAGACTACAGTTTCTCCTTAAATTCATTTTGCTGTCACCTAAAAAACAATTTTTACCTGCACTACTAAGAAGCTTTGAGCTGTTTCTCAGTGTACCCTAGAGCAAATCAGTTGGAATGCCAAGCAAGCAGCCAGATTTCCCTTCCTCACCAACAGCCTGTAATGAAAAGATGCAAAGGAGGAAAATCAGTCATATCCTTCCTGTCTAAACAGTTTCTGACAGCTCATTATATTTATTGAGTGTTAACAATGAGATCAGCCATATGCAAACATATGGACAGAAATGGTTCTTGCACAAGATTCAACTGGTTCAGAGACATAACGAAGCCTCAGTAAGATGGACATAGGTTAAACAATTTACATAAATATATATATACAAGACCATGGTCACTACCTTAAAGTTACTTTTTAAAAAATAAACTTTAGCGATGGCTCTTATGACACCCTACGTTCTGTCTCTTCTGAATAAAGGTAAATATAGTATTATCACCAATATCAGTATCAGTTTCTCTATGACAATATATAAATGCTTCAGAATATTTGTTATTGTCAACAATTCTCCAAACAACTCAGAAGATTTAGTAAAGAAAGGATGTTTAATGCAGAAATGCCTGATGCAAAATAAAACAGCTTTCTCATCTTATATATTTATATTCAGATCTGCCATAATGCAAGTCAAGTTCTATACGATGAGGGTAATAGTTATTTTAATTATGTAGTTACACATTAATCCGTATTTTTCTGACACATGATGCTTTTCCCCAAATTTTCCAGTTTTACTTGGAACACATACACAGTTATGTCAGTATTTACAGTAGTTTAAAATTATTTTTTTTGGTAGAAATTGCAGTTCTTGTCTCATTATTATTCTAAAGTGCTTTGTACATTTCCAGTCTCCTTTATTCCCTTTATCCAAGCGGTCCCTTTATCTATGCATAAAAACAGAGGGTCCAAACATTTCCTGAAAACTTCAGCTTTAACTGGATTTCCTCATGCAGAGAGTGAATTGAGTGAGGTACATAGAAACAAGGATGAGGACAGCCATCATGTTAACTGCAAGGGAGGCTTAAGCATCTTTAAATCTAAAAGGCCTAAGAGGACAGTGTGTCTACCTGAAACTCTATATTCTGGGCTTCAACCACATACTTCAGAAACTGAAAGTCCAAAACATCTCCCAGGCTTACATAAATAGATATTTTTCTTTTTACTCCAGACCAGTCCTTTTTTTTTTATGAATAATTTACGTATTCTAGAGAAACAGTACTGCAAAACACACTACCTCTCTGCCCTTCAAATTACTTCCATGTCCCAAATGTCCCCCTTAATACTGAATATGAGCTGTAAAAAACTTCCTTTGTTCCTCATTTTTTGGGACTATTACTTTTTCATTAATAACTTAACCATGTTTGACATAAGCAGTTGCATGGTTTTAGGCCCTTAAAGATAAGCAGATTAGAGAAACTCTCCTGAATGAAGGCTGCTAAACTCTATTTAAATGGCAGTTCACAGCTTGCTTGAACTCACCTATGTGGCATGTATAAGACATGGACATGTCATAAGAAATTTGTGGCAGTATCTTTTAGGGTATTCATTTTTTTTAAGCCTACTCCTATACTATAGTCACAGTGACCTTCTCCCCCTAGTTAACTACAAGGAGAGGAAGGTTACAACAGAACCTTTACGTCCCTTTCTTACAATAGCTCTAGGTAACCATGCAGCTACAGTGTTGTTACATCCATCCATGCATGTGGTACTTGAGCAGTTTTTGATAGTCCACGGTAGAACGTAGCCCAGTTTTATGTCAGTGAAACATTTTAGGTTTTAAAGGTTCAAGCCATTTTAGCGGCTCTGTTTAGTAAACAAACCTACAAATATATTTTGCAATGAGGCAATTGGAGTTACCTGTTTTCATTTCTTTTCATGTAAGAACCTGATCCCATGGAAGCCTGTGAAGACACAGGGTCAAGAAAGAGAGTGGTAATTGGAGATGGCAGGTTTGGTTCATTAAGGATTTATTTATTCCCTATATGCTGGTGTCTGACAGGATCTTCACCATATGTGTTCCCTCTGTAATTTAATGTCCACTCCCATCAGTGCTTTTCCTGTCCCTACTGAAGGATAAATAGGCTGACAGGGTGTGATGGTAACAGAGCTGATCCCGCTATTTAAAATGAAAAGAAGGCAGTGCATGTTTTTGTTGCTATTTTTAAATGTAGACTTCTGAAAAATTTATCTTTACAAAAAGATCATTCCTTTTTTGTTTTCTTTTTTCCCCCCTGCCCTTATAATAATGGAAACTGTGATTATATCACATACACATTGTATTTTGGAATCAAAATACTCTTTTCTACTAATTTTGACTGAAGCTAATAGCACCAAATTAAGACATAGAAGCAAAGGGTCAGTCCACAGAACAGAGGTAAGAGAAATAACCAGAGTATATACTAGTATCTAGCCAATCAGTTTAAGCTCTAAGTGTTATTTCATAGACAAATGGTGTTACATACAATACAGATACTCTTAAACTTCCATCCATTTACATATTTAAGCTTATCATTAACCCACCTGATTTTGCTGGCACTATTTCTACTGCCTGCTGAGATGTGAATATTAACCTCTATATGTCTTGCTTGTCTAAATGAAAAGCTACCTAGCTGGATTCCCTGTTCTTTAAAAAAAATGTCAAGAGAAAGTTGTGCAGTTGTCTAAAAAAATTCTAACATAATGTTTATTCAACTAAAAAACTTCACAGATAAAATAAACAACAATAATCACACAACTAGAAATTAGTACAAAATTCTAAATAAAGGGATATTAAATATATAGCTCTTAAAAAATAATTTTGATTGGATTACATTTTGACTGCAATTATCGCTTAGCTCTTGCTGCTACTATGAACCATATGGAGTGAGGTCTTTCTGAATAAGTACACAAACATTTCTAGTAGAAATACTGAGAACAACTATTAAGAATAGTTGTTCCTCTAAATAAAGTAACTGAAATATTCATTAAAGGAGAACAAAGATAAATTAATTGAAACTTAGACCAAATATTTGTAGAAATTTCTCTCAAATAATTTTTTAAATTTTATTTAACTTTGCAAATATTACTGAAGACATAGGATGCTATGAATTTAAATATGGAGAAATTACTAGGACTGAAACTTCAGTGTAGACAATTGTAAAAATAACTACTATTATTATTTTTACAAGGCACTGGTAATAAAGAATTATGCTTAAGTAAAGCTTTGTGTTGGACCTCGTATACACCAAGCACACTTTTTGAATCTCACCATTTTAGGTGGATTAAACATATACATAGGGAATTTCTAGTTCTGTTCTCTTTGAAGGAGAAAATTTGAAGTAAAATGAAAAGGGATTTTTTTAAAAATATATCTTTTAAAGGGAAGCTAATGTTTAATTCAGCTTTGTTTTCCTCGAGTCACAGTCTCTCTCTCTACTTCCCTATAAATGTCAAATAAAATCAGGTGGAGAAGGTTTCTCATTTGTCCTGGGCCTTGATGCTATTAGCCTCTAAAGTTAATTTTGGCAGGCTATAAAATTCTCAAACGTGCCTCAGAAATCCGGCACACAGATGTTTGTCTGCAACATTTGCTTTATTTGTATTAATTACTTTTGAAGATACAATGCACTCTGACTGTCAGCCACATCAAAATTCTCCTTCTTTTTAGAGAAACTTAGTCACTTCTTTCAGCTTTCTGCTGGGATTTTTCAGGATTCTTTCCTTCTTGCCCTTCTTTTCTTCTTCCTGAACTTAACATTACATAAACAGAGCTATACTCATTACCCTCTCAGAAGTGCATGTTTTCACTCTAGATCAGTCTACTTCTCTCTAAAATGAAAAGTCAGCCTGTCTTGTAAGTTAAAATCCTAGCAGGTTTGTGCGGTTGGGTTGACCTTGGCTGGCCACCAGGTGCCCAACAAGATGCTCTCTCACTCCCTTTTCTTAACAGGACAGGCGTAGAAAATAAGTTGGAAAAGCTCATTAAGTCGAGATAAGGGCAGGGACATCACTCACCAGTTACCATCATGGGCAAAACAGACTTGACTTGGGGAAATTAATCTAATTTATTGTCAATTAATAATAGATTATGAGAGTGAGAAATAAAAACAAAACTAAAACCACTTTTGCCCCGCTCCCATTTCTTCCCAGGCTCAACCTCATTCCTGACTCTTCTACCTCCTCACTCCCAAGAGGCACAGAGGAATGGGGAATAGGGGTTGTGGTCATGGGTTTATGAAAGACAGGTCCTGCTTGACCAACCTGAGCTCCTTCCATGACCAGGTGACCCGCCTAGTGGATGAGGGGAAGGCTGTTTATGTTGTCTACCTGGACTTTAGTAAAGCCTTTGACACTGTCTCCCACAGTATTCTCCTGGAGAAAGTGGCTTAGACAGGTGTACTCTTCGCTGGGTAAAAAACTGGCAGGATGGCTAGGCCCAAAGGGTTGTGGTGAATGGAGCGAAATCCAGTTGGCAGCCGATCATAAGCAGAGTCCCCCAGGGCTCAGTTTTGGGGCCGGTCTTGTTTAATATGTTTATCGACAATCTGGATGAGGGGATTGAGTGCTCCCTCAGCAAGTTTACAGAGGACACCAAGTTGGGTGGGAGTGTTGATCTGCTTGAGGGTCGGAAGGCTCTGCAGAGGGATCTGCACAGGCTGGATCGATGGGTCAAGGCCAGTTGGATGAGGTTCGACAAGGCCAAGTGCTGGGTTCTGCACTTGGGTCACAACGACCCCATGCAATGCTACAGGCTGAAGATGAGCCAGCAGTGTGCCCAGGTGGCCAAAAAGGCCAATAACATCCTGGCCTGTATCAGAAATAGTGTGGCCAGCAGGAGTAGGGAGGTGATCGTGCCCCTGTACTCAGCGCTGGTGAGGCTGCACCTCTAATCCTGTGTTCAGTTTTGGGCCCCTCACTACAAGAAGGACATTGAGGTGCTGGAGCGTGTCCAGAGAATGGCGACGAAGCTGGTGAGGGGTCTGGAGCACAAGTCTTATGAGGAGCGGCTGAGGGAAGTGGGGTTGTTCAGTCTGGAGAAGAGAAGGCTGAGGGGAGACCTTATTACTCTCTACAATTACCTGCAAGGGGGTTGCAGAGAGGTGGGTGTTGGTCTCTTGTCCCAAGTGACTAGCGACAGGACAAGAGGAAATGGCCTCAAGTTGCACCAGGGGAGGTTTAGGCTGGATATTAGGAAAAATTTCTTTACTGAGAGAGTGGTGAAGCATTGGAACAGCCTGCCCAGGGAAGTGGTGGAGTTACCCTCACTGGAGGTGTTCAAGGAACGTGTGGATGTGGCACTGTGGGACATGGTTTAGCGGGCATGGTGGTGTTGGGTTGATGGTTGGACTTGATGATCTTGAAGGTCTTTTCCAACCTTAATGATTCTGTGACTCTGTAATTCATAGCACTTTGTTTCTGCAGCTCCTTCCTCCTCACACTCTTTCTGTGCTCCAGCATGGGGTGCCTTCCATTGGGTATAGTCCTCCAAAAAATGCTCCAATGTGGATCCTTCCCATGGGACTTCCCTTCAAGAAATGCTCCAGTGCGGGTCCTCTCAATGGACTACAGTCCTTTAGGAACAGACTGCTCCAGTGTGAGTCCCCCATGGGCTTCAGCTCCTGCCAAGAGTGTGCTCCAGTATGGGGTCTCCGCAGGCTGAAGTTCCCTCCCAGGCATGTCCATCTGCTCCAGTGTGGTGTCCTCCATGGGCTGCAGGGTGGATATCTGCTCCACCGTGGATCTCCATGGGCTGCAGGGGGACACTTTTCTTCACTATGGTCTTCTCCATGGGCTTCAGGGGTATCTCTGCTCCAAAACCTGGAACAACTCCTCCCACCTCCTTCTTCACTGAACTTGGTGTCTGTAGGCCTGTTTCTCTCACATTTTTCTCAGTTGTTTCTCTCACAGCTGCTGCAAAGCATTTTTTACTCTTTCTTAAACATGTTATTTCAGAGGTACTACGTCTTCTGCAGCTTTGGCCAGCAGTGGGTCTGTCTTGGAGCCATTTGAAACTGGCTTTGTCTGACATGGGGTAGCTTCTGGTGTCTTCTCTCAGAAGCCACCCCTGCAGCCTCCCTGCTACCTTGCCATGCAAACTCAATACAGTTTGAAATAACCTTCACCCTTGATAAATTCAGGAGCAGTATTCTGCCTGTAACTCAAGTTATAACCCTGCCAAGTTCAGCTTAGAAATTGTATAGTTTCACAGATGCTACTGCAGATCTCTTATGTCATGTCTGTGTCTTGTACATGACAGATAGGTGAGGCTGAGTGAGCTGTGAACTGCCACCTACATGGACTGTAGAAGCATGAGAAACCCAACCCACTGCAGGGATCTGTTCAGCCTGGAGGAGAGAAGGCTCAGGGGGACCTTAGCAATACCTATAAATACCTGACAGGAGAGTGTAAAGAATACAGAGACAGGCTGTTCTCAGAGGTATCCAGTAACAAGACAAGAGGCTATGGGCACAAATTGAATTACAGGAAATGCCATTTAAACATGTGTTCTCTGGGAAAAAAAAAAAAAACAAAACAGAGAATCCAAACCAAACCAAACCATACTCTTCCCGTAGAGACGTAAAACAGATTTTCCCAAAACCTAAAAATAGGTAGGCTCAAAGATGCCTACCCAAAAGGTCACTGTTGGTGAAACTGAACAGTGCAATTTCCCTATAATTCCTCTTTTTCTATCTGTATGCCACTATTGTCTGCTGTGCTGTATTTAGGAAGAAATCCTTTGGAGTAAGTGCGATGTCTTTGCATTGACTTCATGCAATACTAGGTACTAAAGACACCCATTTCCCAGTGTCACATTTTCTGCAGAGCTTCACACTTCAGAGGAACCATTAGTATTTAAAATATAATGCTGCTTATTTTATTGGATTTTTGAACAGCACAGAAACTAAGAGTATAAACCCAGAAGTGGGTCAGAAATGAACATGTATTAAAGCAAAAAGTGAGGAAGGGAAAAAAATAAAGACTGTACAGGAATTTTGATTGAAGTTATTTACTAATGTATTTTGTATTTATATATTTAATTCTGTGTATATTTTAAATATATACCAATATATACTATGTATATATAATAGATATAATTTTAAATGTTAGTTTTCTCTTTGAAAGAAGAATTACTGATATATGAACCAAGAAAAATTAATAACAAGGTAAAAAATAGATACTTTAACCATGAAGAGCAATTTACCTGCTTGTGGAAGTTCCCATGTTATTTTCAGGTCATTCTGTGCACAAAGTGGAAGAAACAGTAAAAGTACATTTTTCATATCTATTAAGTTAATCATATGCTCATAGAGACATAAGATAATTCAGGTGGGAAGAACCTTGGCAAGGCTTTAGTCCAACCTCCTGCTCAAAGCAGGGCCAGGTCTGAGGTAAGACAAGGATGCACAAGGCTGTGTCTAGTTGGGTTTTGAAAACCTCTGAGGACCAAATCAGTACATCCTGCCTGGGCAGTCTGTCCCATTATTTGACTGTCCATACAGGAAAAAAGGTTCTTCTGTCTGAACTTCCCTTGTTTAATTCATGTGTATGTCCTCTTGTTCTCCAGCCACTCACTGCTGTGAAAAGCCTGGCTCTCTGTCCTTGCTGACCTCCCCATAGCGATGGGGGCTGCTGTTAGGTTTCCCCCAGCAACCTTTTCGCCAGGCCAGAAAAGCCCTGGTGCCTCAGTTTCTCCTCAAAGGACAAGTGCTCCAGCCCTGGACTATCCTAGTGGCTCTCCCCTGGATTCACTCTAGTGTAACAATGTCTTAAACATCTGATGTCCATGATAAAAATATTATCAAGTTCTTTGTATCAGTCAAAAGAAAATATGCTATGGAATAGAAAGTGTTCTAAAATATCACAGCAAAGATAAAGCTCAATTTTACAACAGAAGAAAAAATTTGAAAACCAAGATGTCCTGAGTTATCCTTGTACAATTAAGATATAAAGTTGTGCCACATATTGTAGATAAAATGTTTTATATATAGTTTTAGAATTAGTGTTCTAAATGACATTAGTATATATTACTAAACTGTTCACATTAATGGAATATCATTTGGGACAGTGCTATACAGCAGAAGAAGGATGACTCTTGACACAATAAATGCTTTTTGATGGGCAAGCTTAAAAACACTGATTTTCCTCAGACTTTTGAAGATGAAACTGCAATATTTTCCCGCTGATATTGGACAAAACAATGGTTAAAAAAACCTGGTTGTAGGAAAGTGGTACACAGGAAAATTATCACTGTGCTTCAGAACAGTTCATTCTTAGCTCTGCATGTTCCTTTTCTGTTCCTAGCCTCTTTCTCTAAGGAGTTAGGTATTTTTAGAACAGCAATCCCTGTGCTCTAAAGGTCCAGTTAAAATACCTGAAATATGATCACATATCTTTACTGAACGGCTGTGAAAGGTCCTGGTTTCTGAAAGTTTAGTATCAAACTTTCAGGCTAAATTTAGTTCTATCTATCCACTATAAAGGAAGTCTAAATGAAAAACTTACCATGTGCATTGACTTTATGAAATATTTGGTGTCAATGCAAGTTCACAGCACCTGTGTCTGTCCCTCTATCTATCCGCCACTCTTTTGTCTCTCTTAGTAGTTCATGCATTGGTTCAGAAAACTGTTTTAGTTGGAAACAAAAAATCTTTTTTTTCTTTTTTTTTTTTTAATAATTTTAATTCACAACACAGCTAAAGGTAGTTAAAACCAACTGAAAAAGTGATTGGTGTTAAGGTGGAAACAATAACAAGAAACTCAGGTTGATATCTACATGTTGCAGTGTCAAATAGCAGCCTCAGAAAATAACTCTTAGACAGCTAAATTTGGATGAGCAGAATCTAAACTCCATTTGGGAAAAAGAATTTAAAAAACCACAACATTAAAGTATAAATAATGAACCATAAAAGTGACAATATAGTATTTACTGAAATTAACTATTTTCAGTACCAGTTGATTAGATTTATATTCTAGCTTTTCTTTCCTTTTCTTTCTGGGGTGAGAAGAAAGAATTTTAATATGACATTTTAGAACATTTCATATAATCTTCAATATATATTTCTATGAGATTGAAGCAGCTGGCTTCATTATTAGTGTCACATTTTTATTTAATTTCCTTTTTTATTGATTTCAGAATTCCTGAGCTTATTGTTTCTAGTTCCCTTCAAAAAGTAGGGAAAAAATGAGTTTCATTACTGTTGTTCTGGTATTTTGAATCTAAAATTAGAAGGGACTTGTCAAAAGTTACCTTGCCACTGGCTTTTTAAGTCCTTTATTATTGTTTCTATTCCTCCAGGCAGAGAACAGATTATTTTATACAATGCATTTATTAAACTTCATTATTACTTTTGCCACAAATATAACAGAAGTTGAAACAAATCTGAAGAATTTATTTTGTAGAATAGTTTTGATGTGGGATTTATATCTTGAATTTGTATCTCAGTAAATTCAGTGGTTCATTTCAAAGAGGAAAACATGCAGATTAGAAAGGGTCAAGCATTTACAATAAGCCTTGTAACAAGCTCCAGATAAGGTGTTAGAGGTCTGAAATAAGGCTTAGGTGGAATGGAAATAACTATGTCTAACATTGTGACCTAAATCCCTGATTCAGATCCTGCCCATTCCCACAAGTTTTATTAATGTAACACTTGTCAAGCATTCCTAGAGCTATTCAGAAGTGATATTCTGAGTCTTGATGGAGCTAAGTGTATTGTCATCGACATCTTGGCATAAGCCTAAGTGGGCTCCACAACCTTTTCATCCCGTCCAAGAAACTCATTGTTGTAACAATTGTCAAAGCATTCGTGACATTTGCCTAAACAACTGGGCTCCACCAAAATACAGTGTGGCTGGTTTCTTTCATACACAGCTGAGCTTAGTCGTGCTTTATTACTGCCTAATGGATGAAATATTTGTCAGGTAAATCATTGCTTCTCATGACCGAGGGGATTCAAAACTTCTAAACTCTAATTGCCAAAAACTGCTTTGGTGACTAAATTAGAGTTAAGCTTGAGAATCAGTGTAAAGAAGGGGGCTGCCTACTCTTCTGAAGTTGCTTCATTGTACAGTGAAAAATTCTTTACTGTGCAGTAAAGAGTCCAGGGATTTAGAGTAGTAAAAGCTATGTAAGAAGAACACAATTCCAGTGACTACTTAACTATCTGAGAAATACCATCTTTGGTTTTCAAGTATACCCACACCAGGCTGGGGGCTGGTGGGGGGATGAGGTTGTCTGTTTTTTTGTTTTCTAATTCTGTATTTTACCTCCAAAAATATTAAATCAATGCTAAATTGAAGTCTGAGATTTCTCAGCCCCAGAAGTTAGAGAGTAATATCCTTCCTTGTTCCCTGTCTGATCTGGTGGACCTGAAACAATTTGCTAGAGAGCACAAAAACTCCTAAAGAGGACCAACAAATAACTTTTACTCTGCCTTTCAGCCAGAATAACCTCTCAGTTAAGGTGCTCTCCTGAAAGACAGAATTCAGTTTCTGGCCCCTTATATTTTCATTATGAGTTCAATATGGGTCTCTAATTTGCTGGGTTGAGAGGAGCAATGCAAAACATTGACCTATTGTACAAAGGTAAGTAGGTAGTGTTTTTTCCACAGTATTTCAACATTATTGTTGCTAAGGTTGCAGGCAGATGCCTAAGACATGAGACATGTGACATGAGAAAAGACTTAACATGGTAGATAACAGAGCAAGAAGCTGTCAGAAGTTACAAATAGTACTGTGAGACATTGCTGGATCACAGATGGTTCAGGTGGAGGCACGAAAGAGATGGATGATCTTCAAGCGGAACACTGGGGCCTTTTGGGGAAAGGAATCTCACCAGGCCAGCAATGCCTTGGTAACACCATCCCTGATGTAAAGTTGAGATATCCTGGGAAACAGTAATGGTTTCCCCAAGACTGATTGGGAAAAAATAGAGGTATTTGTTTATTTGGGAGGGGATAAAGGAAGAGAAAGGGAGGGATCAAAGTGGATCAGGGACAAATGAGGGGATGAGGGGAGTGAGTGCACCCTCAGCAAGTTTGCAGAGGACACCAAGTTGGGCGGGAGTGTTGATCTGCTTGAGGGTAGGAAGGCTCTGCAGAGGGATCTGGGCAGGCTGGATCGATGGGCTGAGGCCAATTGGATGAGGTTTGATAAGGCCAAGTGCCAGGTCCTGCACTTGGG
Source organism: Gavia stellata (assembly GCF_030936135.1). Lineage (NCBI taxonomy): Eukaryota > Metazoa > Chordata > Aves > Gaviiformes > Gaviidae > Gavia > Gavia stellata. Next base: position 51,800,562 of record NC_082594.1, on the reverse strand, counting down.
TCACAACAACCCCATGCAACACCACAGGCTTGGGGACGAGTGGCTGGAAAGCTGCCTGGTGGTAAAGGACCTGCTAGTATTGGTCGACAGCCGGCTGAATATGAGCCAGCAGTGTGCCCAGGTGGCCAAAAAGGCCAACAGCATCTTGGCCTGTATCAGAAATAGTGTGGCCAGCAGGAGTAGGGAGGTGATCGTGCCCCTGTACTCGGCACTGGTGAGGCCGCACCTCTAATCCTGTGTTCAGTTTTGGGCCCCTCACTACAAGAAGGACATTGAGGTGCTGGAGCGTGTCCAGAGAAGGGCGACGAAGCTGGTGAGGGGTCTGGAGCACAAGTCTTATGAGGAGCGGCTGAGGGAAGTGGGGTTGTTCAGTCTGGAGAAGAGAAGGCTGAGGGGAGACCTTATTACTCTCTACAATTACCTGCAAGGGGGTTGCAGAGAGGTGGGTGTTGGTCTCTTGTCCCAAGTGACTAGCGACAGGACAAGAGGAAATGGCCTCAAGTTGCACCAGGGGAGGTTTAGGCTGGATATTAGGAAAAATTTCTTTAGTGAGAGAGTGGTGAAGCATTGGAACAGGCTGCCCAGGGAGGTGGTGTAGTCACCATTCTGAACTGAAGCTTTCTTCATTCAAATCTTTTTTAAAAAACTCATTTTGCACAGCCTAAATTTCTTTATAAATTTTATAATCATCCCAGAACCCTAATTTAGAGGTCTTTAGGGAATGCGGGTTTAGAACTATGTCTTTATATCCTTTAGATATTTTGAGTTTGACTGTAATTTCACACACCTTCTGCATATTGAATTCTCAGTGAGAGAAGTATTCCTATGTGCTTTGTAAGCTTATGGTTTTCATGAACAGAACAATAAATAGCTAATAAGTATTCTACTTTTTAAAGTATTAATCAATACTTTTTAGTATTTTTGTTAGTAAGGCTTTTTAATGCTTCTCATTTTCTTTTACTCAGTTTTGCTTACAGTTACAACTTTTTTATCTGAATGCTTTTGTCTTCCTCTTATTTGAGGTTCAAGATTTTTTTTGTCAGCTTTTTTTACTATTTATGAAAGCAAATAGTAAATACTTAAGGAGATAAAACATCTGTTTTGTACTAGATAATTCAATTTTAGTGCCTGACAACCTCAGCAGTATGGCTTAGAAATGTTATATTGCCACATTTTTCACTTGGCTTGGACACAGTAGATCAAAGACAGAGAATAACTGCAAATTACAACTTCCTAATCTTCAAGTATTTCACCCCAGTGCAAAATAAGGACACTAGATGTAAGTTCTAACTCATTCTGTTTCTGCATTTTTCACTGCATTTTTAATATTCCTCCTTCCTTCCTGCTTTCCATCAAGATTTTTATGTCTGATGTGTAATGTATCTCTGAAATTCATCCTACTGTCCTGTATTCCTTGAACACATGGGGACATTTTATGGAAGAGATGAGGGAGTGGATTCTGCCCAGCTTTTTTTTTTTTTAAATGGTCGGTATTTCAGTAAATATTACCCATCAGGAGAAAGGCTATATTAGCAAACTGCGTAAAGTCTTATGTAAGTCTAAACAGAGAAATAGCAGATTGCAATTTTTTAGAAAAAACTTTTTTTTTTCCTAAATTAAGATAGTGTGGAATGAGAAATTATAACAACAACAACAAAAAAAAAAATTAAAGGGCAGCATTTCGTTTGAAACCAGATTACTAAATAATAAAATAGGGGAAAATACTAATTACTGCTATACAGAAGTTCTGTTTTGTGCTCTTTTAAATTCTTTCTCATAAAAAATTATTGTGTAATATTAAAAACTTTCACAGATAAAAGGAAAATAACTGCTATGAAGTGAAATTAACTTACTGATAATATGCCACAGGACACTTCTTAACCAAATGGCTCTATATACTCTTAAAAAAACATGTCGGCATTTATATCAAGCAAGAAAGAAGGCTGCAGTTACATGAATTAAGACACAATGAAAGAGAGTTTTTCTGCTGATACCACAAGAATGTTGACCACTGTGGTCAAAGAAACATCATCCCACATCATGACATTGAATAGTTGGGAATATGTAGGTGTTTTCACAGAAGTCAGTTGTAGAAAGAGAACACGGGACTAATGGATGTTTGTGTACAGCGTGAAGGTATTCCAGAAATATCTGAGTGGTATGTCTGGGTAGTTGGTAAGGTATAACAATGTCATGTAGTTAAATAATTTTGTAATTTCAAAGCGTTTTCATAAGGCTAATCTCTGCCATAATACATCTGTCTCTCTATAAACACAGTAAAGAGGATTGGAGACATCCACACCACTCTCACAAAAACAACCTACCAGAGCCTTCATTCCTTTTCCCTGCCTTGAATAGTCCTTAATTACTTCAATTTTTTAGATAGTTATATCTTTTTGTTAAGTGTCTGCATAATGGATGAGTTTCCTTTGTTGTCTTAGAAACAATCACCTCCTCCTGCTGTTTCTATGTGGTTTCAGAAGGGGTTTTCAGTTGCCCTAGGCATCTATGAATTGAACCCAGATGTCTTTTCTCTTTGGAGTTACGGAACATTTTGAACTAAATGTGTCCCTTGTGCAATAATTGCGTGGAAAAAAATAGTTTTACTTCTATGTTGATATCTTTCAGGGCTCTTTACATGCTTGTTGCAAAGGCAGCTTTATTTAGGTACAAAAATGTTTTTCCATATTAAAAAAGAAAAAAACAAAACAAAAAGACAAAACCCAAACCCTCCAAGCCATAAAAATACCAAGATAAGAACTTAAAATATTCTGTGGTTTGGGGCATTTCAATCTCAGAAGACCAAAACAGACATAACTTAAAAGAAGCTCATCAATGCTGCCACACATGCTGTCAAGCAACCAAAGCCTGGAAACAGCCACCTGGCTATACTCAGCTGTCCAGTATACAGAGGATTGGACTGCAAGACTGAATAATAGTGTTACCTAATTAAGAGGCAAATCTATTTGTTGCTTTTGTTTTTTGACAGGATGATGCTCTACTTACAGTTTTTGTGTATCCCACCCACTCCCCCTGCATCCTTCAGACTGGCATTTTTGCTGTCCCAGCCTTTTTTTTTGGCCATCAGTATAGGTCTCACTTTGTGGAAAGAACCCTTAATGGAGTTGCCTTAGGCTTTTGCATCCTGTCTCTAACCACAGTGGCAGACTTCCCATATCCATTTATCTATCCCTGAAAAGATCTAAGTGCTTGGAAATTAATTCACAATCTCAGAAAAAACTTCAGTGCCAAAACCTTGATGCACTCACTCATTACTCATTACATTATAAAGTTTGCCTAACTTTTGCTGTCAGCAGTTCTTAATAATGCAGAGAACGATAAAAAAATCCCTTACTTTAATTTGCAAATTCTTAATAAAACTAATATGAATGATTAGGCCCATTTCTATGACGCAGTCTAACAGATAAAAACTTTTATTTCTGTGTAACCTAACAACTTGATATTTTCCTTTCTTCCCTGTTACTCATTATGTTGTTTTAAAGAGAAGGTTATACTTCTGTATTTCAGTAAATTCACCTCTTCAGGAAAAACAAAACAAAACAAAATGAAAGCAGAAGATTATAGAGTCAGAACTATCAAAGGACCTCTTTTTGCAGGTGATTTTCTGGTAAAAAGCGGTGGCCATAATCACACAGATAATGCATTTATTTTAGCTCTGATTTCAGCTAACAGAATCTGACAGCATTTTGCATAGTCCTTTGTTCTTAGTTGTGCTACAGCTATGACTCTACTTTTATTATATTAGACATGATACTGATACATTTTAAATGGTCTCATAATTACAGTAATGCCCTTAGGCTACCTCTAATTTCAACTTCAGCTTTCATCTAACTTCACTTGAGCATATGTGTGTGTGCATGTGAAAAGGAAAACATATGGAGTCTTCACAGTTTGTCTATTTAAAACTTTTTCAAAATAATAGTTCATAAAATAATCCTTAAAGTAACTTAATATAAGCAAGCTGCCAATAATCCATGCCTATTTCATCAATATTATTTCTCAATAGGTAAGTCAAAATGGACCATCTTAGTTACTCAATGTGCTCATATGCTTGGTTTTTTCAGGACAAGTATAATAAATTATTAGCAGGGTAGAAACAATGTAATAACAATTTTCTGGGTAGCAAACTGGACTCTGGTAACATACAAGCTACTGCTGCTGCTTGACAGCATATATGCTATAGGAAAATGCAAAACACATTAATTTGTACTCTCAGTTTAAGAAACCCTAAGGGACTTTTTTAAAGAAGAAAAAATAAAAAAGGAAAAACTATTCCAAGTCAAGCACCCGAAACAAGTTACTTTGGCCATGATAAATATATGAAGACAAAATTACGTTTTCTTTTCCTCTCCTTTATATATTAAAGTGTACAATACCTGTTTGTTAAAGCAATTACAAGTTTTCAAAGGCTTTTTTATCTTTAGAACTTTAAAAAAATAAAAACTTGAAAAACCGCTACAGTGTACTAATTTTTTATACTCAGCTCGTGTTTGCAAAATTCAGTGAGTAATCAACACAATGTGTATTTGTGCCAGTGGTGTTTGCTTTGCTCTCTGAATAATAACTTGAAAACTTTTTATGCTTCTTGTCCTCTTCACTGTCATGTGAAGTTATTCACAACAAAGCAAACGAGATGTGATGCAATAAGGGGAATGTACATACAGTTTCTTTGTTTTCCCTGTCTTTTTAAACACATGGTGTGGTTTTAATTTGTGATTCTGCCCTCCAACATTTTTTTTTTTTTTATTATATAAGAAACGGGCTTTCAGAACTGTTTGTGGTTTCCCATATATATGATCTAGGTATAGGTCTGTTTGCTGACTTACAAAGAAAAGTACAGACTCCCTCCAACATTCTTGGATCACTCCTGTCTCCCTGTGTGAGAAAGGTGTTATATCTTTATAAATATGTAACTACATATGTAATGAGCATCTAGTAGAAAACATTTTTTTTAAGGTCTGAACTTGCTGTATCCTAGAGTATCTTAGTATCTTTTATAGCAGCCTTACAAGCATCAATGACCAGAGGGCTAGAGGAAGAAAGCTAGGAGGAAAAAAAAAGGCAGGAAGGGGAAGGAAGCAACACTACTAATCTCTGGTCACTTTTGGAAAAACTTAGACTTATTTTTCTGAGCTGTAGGCTCAACTTTGGCAATTTAGGGACTTATTCTGTACCAGGAGGGGCATGCCCATTTACTTTAACAGAGACTAGTAAGTCACTACTATAATTTCCTTCACATAGTTATTTAGTTAAAGCAGAAGTTGGGAACTGAGAAACATACATTATGCCTACTGGTATTCTGCTCACATAATCAGTTGACAATATTGTTAATGAGGTATAAATATCAAAACCTGAGTACAGACAGACATCTTTAAAATCTTATCTGTTGTGTCACTAAAATAAAAAAAGACATTTTTACAAAGCTAATGCCAAAGGAAGTCAAACAGTATGCATCTGCTATGATTTGTGGAGATGCAAAGGTAAACAGGCTATCATGTACTTATTTTGAACCTTAAACGAAAAAAGAATCCTTCCCTCTCTGTCAAAGGTTGAATTAGGCTATAGCTTAAAGACTTTGTAAGCCTTACATAGAATTATAGTTCTTTCTGTCACAGAAACACTGCAAGCAGTGAGAACTCCTATTCATGCCATCCCTGTTCTTCTGTATTGAGCTGTGCTCCAGAATGTGAATAATTTATGTATGTGCATGTACACACAACCAGCGCTTCCTGAAGGTCATTGCAGGAAAAAAAGTATTCTTAAACACAAGACTTGCCTTGCAATTAGGAATGTATTAGATTATTATTAACTAACATAAGGCTACAGAAATATTATGTTTAGGGTGTTGATTGCCTCAGAACATGGTGCTCTGTCATGAGCCTGTGCCATTTAAATAACCATTAACAAAACATTGGTGAAAATTCAGAAGGAGACAAATCATATAATTTTATGATACTGCTTTTCAGATGTCATTTGAGAATCTCTGTATCACATGTGTGATCTTGCACCTTAATAACAGCTCAAAGCCTTTTTTTCATAAGTTATACTATTTCTGTTAGCAAAAATGTTCCGAATTCACAGACAGAGGATATTAATGATCTATATTATTTTCCACTTAAAAAGAAAAAAAGTGCATAAAAAACTAGATATATCTCTGAAGGAAAAAAAATCTTTATAATTCCTTATATGTCAGTTGTTTTGATATCCTCGTTTTGTGCCACCTGTACCTGATTGCAAATCTGCATTTAAAGCTAGGCCAGGATGATCCTAAAAGATTAATATTTCCAACCCATTCAAGAAAATGACAACAATGTTTCTCTGAGATTTGAATAAACACAATTTCATAGGTATATTTTCAGTTCTGCTATGAATTATAGAAATAGGCTGAATATTTAATGTTCTTGAACGGTTCTTTTTTGCGATGGATGGGCTGATATGACACTTGTGGACCAATCCAAAGAAACAAATAAGTAAAATTGATATTTGGAATTATCTGATCCTTTCCTTATCCTCATGCCAGTTCGAGTATTTTGCTTCAGGTTTTTTTTTTTTGGCAAAAATCCCAATTCTAAAGTTTTCGAAAAGTTTTCAAATTCTTGTGAATCAAGTGATAAGGATAAAGTATTTCCTGTGGGACACCTGAAGCAATACATCTAAATGATAAGCAAAAATATGTGCATCAATATAATTTTTAAGTACCTAGGGACTATATAACATCTGTAAGATTACTTTTTTACAACACCTGTAAGATGATTTTTTAGTTCATCTTCTTGTGTTTTGTTTATTATGATCTTTTGTCTTCTGACACTAACAAATGTGACCTTGTTCCATCTTCATCCATTCAAAAGGATGCTGACTGCATCTTTTGGTATTCTTCATCTAGGCAGTAGGACTAGGTGATCTCTGTACATCCCTTCTAACTGAACTATTCTGTTCTACTCTGTTCTACTCTGTTCTACTCCATTCTACTCCTATCCTATCCTATCCTATCCTATCCTATCCTATCCTATCCTATCCTATCCTATTGTATTCTTTTTCCATGCTTATCCCTTCAACCAAATTCTTCCTGTATTAGCATCTTCCCATTGTACCCACAATAAGATACTCACCCAGATGCCTGTCATAGTCTGTTTGGGCCTTAATTGTTATCTCTTAGATGTTAACAAGGTGTGAAAACCCCACGTCTCATCTGTCTTTATCACGACCCATGTAGGTAGCATTTCAAAGGGCACCTTAGGGCTTTCTGCCATGATATGTGTCATTCATGGAATAAAATCTTAAACAGCTCATAGGTCTTTCTAAAATGTTATTTAACCAGACCACCTGGGATATAGAAATGTCAGGGACTAAAAACTAGAGTTTTGTTAACTACAGGTATTTAAAGAACACAGGTACCCTGCCAAAAATTTAGTCCCCTTTTCACTCCTGGATTCTGATTCCCTGACTGCCTCTATTACACAAATATTCCTTCTCTACCTGGCTCTCTTTTTGATTGCAGTATCTAGCTGCTTCTAAAACAATACGTATTTGAACTTTAAGGATGTAGGGATCTCTCTGAGAAAGACAATACAGACAAGACTGCACTAACGTTGGCTCCTTCTCTACAGTCTTTCAACAGGATTTGTCCATCAGAGACCCAATCTGCTATCATAGCATCTAGAGCAAGCAATATATTATTCTGCTTTTACTCTATAAAAACATTTCTCTAGCTATAATTCAGCTCTACAACACACATAATGTCAGGGGAACATTCTCTCAGAGAGTGGTAGAAGCCCCAATCTGGATACAAATGCTGTGCAAAGTGGAAATAGCTGACCTGTTTCAAGTTAACTGTCAGTAATGTGGACATAGAACAATCTGCATCCATTGGCCTAAACGCCAGGGATAGGCTTTGTGGTGTATTTCGCAATGATGCTGTAGCCTGTCTTCCCTCTTTCTTTGCTGTCTAGTGGATCTACCTGCCTAAAAAGCCACAAGGATCTGAAGCTGGGGACATAGAATCATAGAATCATAGAATCGTTTTGGTTGAAAAAGACCTTTAAGACCATCAAGTCCAACCATTAACCTAACACTGCCAAGCCCACCACTAAACCATGTCCCTAAGCACCACATCTACGCGTCTTTTAAATACCTCCAGGGATGGTGACTTAACCACTACCCTGGGCAGCCTGTTTCAATATCTGACAACCCTTTCAGTGAAGAAGTTTTTCCTAATATCCAATCTAAACCTCCCCTGGCGCAGCTTGAGGACATTTTTTCTTGTCCTATCACTTCTTACTTGGGAAAAGAGACCAACACCCACGTTTACAACTTCTTCTCAGGTCATTGTAGAGAGCAATAAGGTCTCCCCTCAGCCTCCTCTTCTCCAGACTAAACAACCCAAGTTCCCTCAGCCACTCCTCTTAAGTCTTGTGCTCTAGACCCTTCACCAGCTTCATTGCCCTTCTTTGGATGTGATCCAACACCTCACTTCCCTAGTCCTGCTGGCCACACTATTTCTGATACAAGCCAGGATGCTATTGGCCTTCTTGGCCACCTGAACATAATACTGGCTCATATTCAGCCGGCTGTCAACCAGCCTCTGCAAACTGGCTGAGGGAGCACTCAATCCCCTCATCCAGATCATCAATAAACATATTAAACAAGACCAGCCCCACTACTGAGCCCTGGGGGACTCCGCTTGTGACTGGCTGCCAACCGGATTTAACTCCATTCACCACAACCCTTTGGGCCCAGCCATCCTGCCAGTTTTTTACCCAGCAAAGAGTACACCTGTCTAAGCCAGGAGCAGCCAGTTTCTCCAGGAGAATGCTCTAGGAAATGGTGTCAAAGGCTTTACTAAAGTGCCAGTAAACAACATCCACAGCCTTTCCCTTATCCACTAGGCGGGTCACCTGGTCATGGAAGGTGCTCAGGTTGGTCAAGCAGGACCTGACTTTCATAAACCATGCTGACTGAGCGTGATCATCTGGTCGTCCTGTACGTGCCATGTGATGGCACTTAAGATGATCTGCTTCATAATCTTCCCCAGCACCGAGGTCAGGCTGACATGCCTGTAGTTCCCCAGATCCTCCTTCCAGCCCTTCTTGCACCGGCACAAAATTTGCTATCCTCCAGTCAACTGGGGCCTCCATGGTTGCCCAGGACTGTTGATAGATGATGGAAAGTGGCTTGATGAGCACTTCCACCAGCTCTCTCAGTACCCTTAGGTGGGTCCCATCCGGTCCCATTAACGCGTGGATGTCTAAGTGGTGTAGCAGGTCACTAACCATTTCCCCTTGGATTATGGGGGCTTCATTCTTCTCCCTGTCCCTGTCTTCCAGCTCAGGGGCCTGGGTACCTGGAGAACAACTGGTCTTACTCTTAAAGACTGAGGCTAAGAAGGCATTAAGTACCTTGTCCTTTTCCTCATTCTTTGTCACTATGTTTCCCCCTGCATCCAATAAAGGATGGAGATTCTCCTTAGCCCCCATTTTGTTGCTTAGGTATTTATAGAAACATTTTTTATTGTCTTTTAAGGCAGTAGCCAGGTAAGTTATAGTTGGGCTTTGGGCCTTCTAATTTTCTCACTGCATAATCTCACGACATCCTTGTAGTCTTCCTGAGTTGCTTGTCCCTTTTTCCAAAGGTCATAAACTCTCCTTTTTTTCCTGAGATCCAGCCAAAGGTCTCTGTTCAGCCAGGCTGGTCTTCTTCCCCGCCGGTTCATCTTCCGGCACGTTGGGACGGCCTGCTCTTGTGCCTTTAAGATTTTCTTCTTGAAGAATGTCCAGACCTCCTGGTCTCCTTTGCCTTTCAGGACTGCCTCCCAATGGACTCTGTCAACCAGGCCCCTAAACAGGCCGAAGTCAGACCTCTGGAAGTCCAAGGTAGCAATTTTGCTGACTCCCCTCCTTGCTTCACCAAGAATTGAAAAAGCTATCATACCATGATCGCTGTGTTCAGGACAGCCTCCAACCATCTCATCACCTGCAAGTCCTTCTCTGTTCATGAAAACCAGGTCCAGTGGGGCACCTTCTCCAGTTGGCTCACTCACAAGCTGTGTCAGGAAGTTATCTTCCACACACTCCAGGAACCTCCTGGACTGTTTCCTCTCTGCTGTATTGTATTTCCAGCAGACATCTGCTAAGTTGAAGTCCCCCACGAGAACAACGGCTAGCGATTGTGAGACTTCTCCCAGATACTTATAGAATATTTCATCTGTCTCCTCATCCTGGTTGGGTGGTCTATAACAGACTCCCACCATGATATCTGCCTTGTTGGCCTTCCCCCTGATTCTTACCCATAAAAACTCAACCCTACTGTCACCATCATTAAGCTCTAGACAATCAAAACTCTCCCTAACATACAGGGCTACTCCACTGCCTCTCTTGCCTTGTCTATCTCTTCTGAAGAGTTTATAGCCATCCATTGCAGCACTACAGTTGTGCGAGTCATCCCACCATGTTTCCATGTTGGCCACTATATCATAGGTTTCCTTCTGGACAATAGCTTCCAGTTCTTCCTGTTTGTTTCCTATACTGCGTGCATTGGTGTAGATGCTCTTCAGTTGGGCTGTTGATCCCACCACCTTTTTTAGAGGGGAAGCCCTAATTCCTACATCACCATTCTCAGGCACTTCCACTTTCAAACACATCTATAACCCTTGCGTCTTTGCTGCCACATGAATCTCCATCCCCTACCTCCACTGAGACAGCAGGCCAAAGGACCTCGCTAGCACACCCCTCAAACATTGGCATGCTGACCCCCAGGCTTATCTCTAGTGAGCCTGATTTTATCCCTTTCAAATCTAGTTTAAAGCTCTTTCAAGAAGTCCTGCTAACTCCTGTCCTAACTCCAGGTCCTTAGTATCTGCGGTGGAAGAGCAGCAGGGACAGGAACAGATCAGTGCTGGAGCTTCCTCTAGAAACAGGGAAAGGGAGTGAAATTTGTGCATCTCCTAGAAACAAGATAAGTAGCTCAGACTGATTTTCACCTGTGAATTCACAGTTTAAACTCCCCATAACTAAGATTTCTAAGATAATGCATTTACACCTCCCCTCAATCCCATTTCAAAATCAAATTTAATAAAAGAATCCCAGCTTGATTCCTCTTTACAATCAAGAATTGGGTTTTTTGTTTGGTTGGTTTATTGTTTTTTTTTAAATCATATTATAATGCATGCGTACAATTCCTATCAGTTTTCAGCAGGATTTAGAGCTCTCTGTCCTCTGATATTTTTAAAAATCTTTCCCTAAGTCACATGAAACCTAACTTCTTTTTTCATAGGTTTTTTGATGAATGTTTAACTGCATAAAGAAAAATATGACTGTGATAATAAACAAAGAAGAGGCATAAATCACAAGAACTGAAGGCAATAATTTGTTTTTACCATTTAAAAAATTCCTTGCCTTTCTCTGAGTATTACAAACGTAACCTTTGACTAAAATACATTCTGTTTTTGTACTCTACATAGAAGAAGTTCAGATGTAGCTTGGGGTGGTGGAAATAAATGAATTACAGGGAAAAGATTTTGTGGGCTGTATCCCATGCATACATGTGGTTAAACTTATACAGCAGCTGGGTCTATGACATTTCCCTGAAAGTAACAAGGCAGGCTGAATTATTCAGACAGTAACCCAGCTGACTGAGTCAGAGTTTTCAGTGTTTGTTTTTGACAGAAACGTGTTAAGTGTTCTTGTCCTGATATGAAACATATTGCAGTGTAAGTACCACTGCACTGTCACCTATGCATCAGAAATGAGCCTCCACTGGGATAGCAAAATGACTTGATTCTGTCAATCTGTGCCGAAGGACAGATATTTTTGTTACCTGTTCAAACTGACCTAACTTATTTACAATAAAACTTTGTCGTAAAGTATATGACTTGCCTTTTTTTAAAGTTTAGGTACCACTAGTAGTCTGCTACTTAGAGTTGCACTTGCAGGCATGCAGAAAAACTCAGCCTTTAAAACCAAAAACGTTCAACAAGAATAAATCCAGTATGAAACCCTCTTTTCCAAAAAGTCTTCCAACATGAGGCCAGTGGGTAAAGGTCTAGTAAAAGGAGATATACACTGAGTAGTGCTTATGCAGTAGATGATTGATACAATTCTTTGGGAATGTATCAGTTTTCTTAAATGTGTAGAGCTCATGCATTATTCACATGCACTGGGATGTCTGGTCACATGGCAGGTGTAGGCTTAGAGGTGCATGGTCTTTGTGCAAATGCACACGATGCTATCTAGGCCACTAAGAAAAAAGTTTGGATGCTGCTGTCGTATGCAGTTAATAATTTTCACCCTGGGTAGTCCACAATACAATGTCTCAAAACTATTTTTTTAAGAAACATGATTTTTTTTCTTATTATTTTTTGTTTTGTTATCCCCCCTAGTTTTTTTTGTTTTAACCTTGATCCACCTGGAAATGTATAGTCCAAGCTTCATGGCATCTGGATCTCATTAAAAATCATCATTATGTACTGCCTAAATGTTAAAGCTACTAGACAGATTTACCAAGGTAATACTTCAATTCGTCAGTTATCCATCCATTTATTGATATCAAGACAAAAACGTTGAACACAACTATATTCCACTTTTATTCATTGCCTCAGCTGAGATGAGACTACACTAATAGAGGGAACGTTTTTGCTAGTATTAATATTAGGAGACATCAACCTTACACTAATATTTATGTTTAATACTAGGAATCAGTAACAGTAACGTCATTTCCCGATGTCTCTGCACTTTCCTGTGGCAGAGTCCCTTTCCTCTGCTGGAATGATTATATTCAGAAAGTCCATAAATCATTGACAGGAAATTTGGCCTCTAGAGTAATAATTCGTCAGAAACAAACCGAAGGGTGAATTGAGGCACTTTTGAGATTCACTATATAGCCTTTAATTTATTTGAAAACAGACACTTTTTTCGGCTCAAGGCTCTGTGAATAAGGGGTGTGTGCTTTATGAGCACACAAGGTACTATTTTGCCTATGTTACACAACTATAAGGTGGGAATACATAGGATTTCCCCCTTTCTTATAGTGTTTTGAAGATAGGTACATGTAAAACTTGAAACATGGTGATTGTTAGATCCCAAAGGAGTTTTACTTCAGTGGACATTTTGACTGTGCCATGAGTGGAGAACTCAGCCAGCAATTTTATAATATTCTTTGACTTAGAAATCACTCGTTTGAATAAAAGGTTCTGCATCTTATAGTACTGTACTTTTTTTGGGTTTATGGGGGTTTTTTTTAGTTGTTTTTTTTTTTTCCCCCAGAAGTCTTTGTGAAACAGTTTGTTGTGAAGTTTCAAACTTCCGTATGAGTTTAAATGAATAGTAGGTACACTGGCTGGATCCATCCCAACCAAAAGATCATTAGCAAGAAAGCAAATGCTACTGTGAACAAGAAACCACTTTAACAACTCAGAGTTATGAATTTCAGCATTTCAAACCTTCAAAGCCTTTTCTCTATTTTTGTTTTTTCATGCTACAGCTACAGTCCTTGATCTGGAGTCAAAAGCAAGTGTGATACAATTTCCCTGGCCTCAAGCATAAAAACTTACAAACAGCAGTGTGTCCCTATCATGGAATGCAGTATTTGCATGTGACTGTGTATGGATGTAAGCTCACCCCCAAAAAAGAGATCAAACAAGAAAAGTATTACTGCAGATGTATTTTTCCTGTGGCTTAAAAGAGTATCTGTCAAAATGTGATCTTCTTGAGCTTTTAATTAAATATTAATCTAAAAGGGGAAGAAAACTATCCCACTTAGTTGCTTTCTTCAAGCACTAAATACACAGCATGAATGTGAATGCACAAATTATATTGTTTTCAACGAATAGGGCTCCATAATATGAATATTTTTTTAAGTGTTCATCTTAAATGTGAGCAAATGGGAACAGATGTAGTGGCAATTCTTCTACATCTCATTAGTCTGCATAGTGCCTTGAAGGTTACAGACAAACTTAATTTCAGACGTCCGGTACTCTTATCCTCCTCAACACGCACATTCAATTAAAATCCCTTCCTTTCCAAGAGCAGCTTTCACAAAAAAATGGATCCAACATGTTATCCTGTGGGTGCCTAAATCAGAGCTGCAAAAGTGCTAAAACGTGTATGACATGCACTGGTGTTGCCATATGTAAGTCTGCCTCAGTGCCTTTCGAGTTCAGAGATGGTCTGTTAAGTACACAAGAACTGCTGAAACTTTCAACTTACGGTATGAAAACATTTAAGCTGTAATTTTCAATTTAGCTTTGGCATAGAATCTTTAAAGTATAAATAGGTTAAATATTTATGCATATTTTAAAACGTAAACAAAAAGACAACAAAAATAAATTTTCAATGTTGTGTGTCTTTCTTTGGTTAAATAAATTGGTAAAATAACAGCCTTATTGCCACTATTCAAAACAATCAGCTACAAACACTACCTCAAGCCAAATGCACAGATTGATTCCTATGTTACATAAATTTAGAACTGACTTTGACAAGCTTCCAGCTGAGCCTTCCTGGCTGCAGAACAGTCTCAATGCTGCAAATCATTATGTATGTAAGATGTCTCACTGAAATCAGCAAGACTCCTCATGTGAGTGCATGCTCTCATTTGCCTCAAGTATTTGTAGAAGGCAGTTCCTTGTTCAGATGTTACATGTGATAAAAACATGTTGGCGCCATTTGGAAAATCCATTCATACGGTGGGGCCTCTGCAGATTTGTTATGTTCTGTGTAGTGTTTGACAAGCAGCTAAGTAACCTAGCAGTATTTACCTCACACTTGAAGCCTTTCAAACTTTCAGTGAACTTCTGTTAAAAAAAAAAAAAGAAAAGGGTGGGGGAAAGGGGGTATCCAGTAGCACAGCATCCAGGAGACCTAGCTTTCAGTTCTCACTTTCTCTCTCCCCCTATATTGGAAAAGCTGTCAAAGCAAATGTTCAGTGTTTCTTGCCATTTGGTTGCCATGCAGCAATGACCTCTACACAAATCGGTGGGGGGGGTCATAAGAGCCAATCTGCAAATCTCCTGATGGAAGAGGGCTCCCTGGCAGTCTGAGATTCTAGAAATCCTATCTCAAAGTCCAAACATTGTGTTTATGTTAGTACTGCTAACACCTTCTATTTTATTGTGAGTCTTGGTATATGCATTTCCTTTAACATCCCTATCTTGGAATGATGTGATTACTTTTCAGCTTCAAATTTCAGTTACAAAGCTCTTGTTTCTGGTTGTACAGAAAAGGTAAAAGCAAGTTCAAACCTGTGAAAATGTAACAAGCTTAATGTTTCAACTTTTTTTATCTAATTTGTGCAAAAACCACTACAGAAACAAGCAACCCTCCCCACTTATTCAAAGCCGCCCCTTATCCTTAAAACATGTACTTAAATATAATTTCTAATCTAACAATGAATTTGACAAGAACATTATTCTTCTGTTGTTATTTTATGTAAGAGCAAAATCAGAAATTCATGTCTCTCTGTCATTCCTTCTTTCTCTGCATTTCTTCATTTCAGGAGCAAAGGCTCCTTTTAAAGGTAGAAATAGCTCCAAGTATTTTTACATCTTGTGTCATTTTATGTTGCTCTGTGTAAGGGAGCATCTCTTTATCAGTATTTCTCAGGAAATGGGCTCATCACACATCAGAAACATTAATCTCAAATTAGGTTCCAATAATCCAGCGTGAGTTTGCAGGCATTTCAAAATTTTTAAAGTTGTGACACCATGCTAG
Organism: Gavia stellata; assembly: GCF_030936135.1. Taxonomy (NCBI): domain Eukaryota; kingdom Metazoa; phylum Chordata; class Aves; order Gaviiformes; family Gaviidae; genus Gavia; species Gavia stellata. The sequence goes on along the minus strand of NC_082594.1, from coordinate 51,784,843 downwards.
TTGCCAAGGGACATTACATTTAAAGAGATTTTTCCTTTTTGAGTGGTGCTTTAACAGTCCAATAATATGATACACCTCTCCTGATGTGCAGTGCTGTGGCAGTACCTATGCAAAATTTATGAACATGACCTGTTTTATTTGATTATATAGAACTACTCAGAAGAAAAGCTTTCTTTTTTGTGACAGTTGCATTAGCTGTAAGTGATTGGAAGGATGGTAGAATTTTAGCCGAAAAAAATCCCCAAATTTTTAATAAAAGCAATTTATAATGAAAAGTCCTTGCAATAAATCAAATTACTTCCTTTTTGGTAGGAGAAAGAAGGAGACCTTTTTGTTTGGGCTTCCTTCAAAAATAGGTACATTTTATCGTGCTGTAAATTTGAGAGAGACAGAAAATTAAAAAATCTAAAAAACTAGTTTTCTAAAGCAACCACCTTTTGAGAGAGATAATGAGATTAGTTATGTTTAAAACATTTGGAGATAAGTACCATAAATAGAGTGTTGATCATTGATATTTATTAATGATTAAGGGCTGATGAGAAGATATACAAGACTGAATAAATGCATTGTGCACCTTACAGTCCTCTCATACTTCTAACAACATAATGTACCCAAACTAAAGTAGAAATTAGAATAAAATTAAAAGGAAAGACCTTGTGATTTTCTTAAACTTTTTTACCTATCTTTAAATAATATTTCTATTCTAAAGAGAACTATATGAGCAAAGATAATATTACTATGTAGAAACATTCTGACAAGTGTTATGTTAATGTATACACTGCTTTACTGAAATAACTCAGTAAAACTTTGAGCAGAAGTGTTGAAAGGGAATAAGATATTAATGCTGGTTATTTATTTATACCTCCAATAAGTTTAGATTTGCTAATAAGGATCACAAATGTACTAGTCAAAGTACAAACAGACAGGAAGACATAGGCATAGAGACTTTCCAGTCCCTGGAATTATTAAGGAGCTGTGCTCTTCTGTTAAAGTAGTGATAATAGATTTTCCCTTGGTCCATTTTCTGTAAAAACTAACTCAAAAATAATAATTAAAAAATTATAGTATAATCCCTGAGGATTTTTCTTATTATAGAGTTTCTGCACTATAAATAATCTCTTTTCGGAGTTGAAAGTATAATAGCAGAGTATATGAAACATTCTTACTTTAATTTCTAAATTATATTATTTTTCCAGTCGTGGCAAGATGTAGTGCAATTGCCCTCAACCACAGGAGAACAGATGACTCAGTTCTTTTTCTCTCCAAGTTTTTACGAAGGATTTGATGGTTTAATGAATGTAAGTAAAATTATTTACCACACTGTTCAGTATTCCTGAGCTGATATCTAAACCCAAAGGTTTCAGCTACCAAAATTCTCCCTAAAATGTTACTTTTTTTAAAATGCAGACATAAGCATCCTTGAAAAAAAAACAACCAAAACCCAACAAAGCTGAACAGTTTACGTGCTTAAAATATAAATATATTTTATTTTAAAATAATTATTTATATATGAGTTGAACTTCTGACAAATGTGTGTTCTTGTATTCCAAAGACATAAGCAAATGCATATGGTTATATGCATTCATCCCATTTGCTAAATGGCTGTCATTCCTGCTGAAACGCACCTGTTGCATCCTGAGGTCCTTCTTCCCCTAATCTTTCAGACATGCAGAAGCAGTCCATGGCTTCCTGCCAGCCCAGATGAAGGATCTTTTTTTCCAATAGAAATTAGAGCTCAAAAGGACTGCTGCATGCTTAAGTCTCAGTCTGGTTGAAAGTCATTGAGCCATAGTGAATCTTGAGGCTAAGCTGGAGAGTGCTTTAGGCTACTGTGGTCTAGGCATGATCATAAACACAGGGAAAAAGTGCATGCTTAAGGTGTTTATTTTGCAAGGTATTTGCAGACAAGGATTGTTCCAGACATGCATCCTTAGAAATATGCACAATAAGTATTTTGAACCGAGGCTTTAATCTTACACCAGTGCCAGGTGAAGAAATTACTGTCCCCTGCTTGGCTGTCACACCTGTGAAGAAAACATCAGACAAGCTCACAGAAATAGAAGACTGCACCCAGAGCCTTGTGTGCCTGAAAGACAAGGTCAAGCATTGAGCTATAGCCCTTGCTCAGATTTCCAGTCAGAGAAGAAGTAATAGATCTGTTACACAGCAGCTAAGAGAAAAAAAGGTTATACTAATCTTAATGAGAACTCTTCCATTGTTTTGAATGGGACCAGATTTTCATCCACCATGTGCTAAAGTTAAAAGAAGAAACTATGTTTATCGTTAGTGAGACCTCGTCTAGATTTACTTCCATTTGTTGAATTAGAAATTCCTAAGGAGTGAGGTATTAATTATGGCAGAAAAAAAAAGCTGAGAGAAATTAAAATTAATGTAACAAAGATAATAATTTTTCATACAATATATCTTCAAAATGAGAGATGTTATTGCAAAAATATGTTGAAATCATGGTAGAAAGCCAATAAGACTCTCGCTTTGGTAATCAAACTTAGAACACACAATTGCAGCACCAGAATTTCTTGCAAAATGCTCAATATACACCCTGTCTCAAGTATATCTTAATGTATAAAAATTAATCAGTGAGCTTATACTGGTGAAAGTAGGAGGTTTATCTGTTGACCTGAAAACTACACTTAGTTTGATAATTTCTTAAATCTCTTGAATTTATTTTGTTTTCTTATTTTCCTTTTAATTTAAGAAACACATTTGAAGACTTTATGAAAATGAAGTTCTTATGTACATAAATGTTTGATTTTATTTCTATTGTAGATATTTCAAATGAGACAGTGAAATGACTTCATGAACATTTCTGTGTGTACATGAGTAGGTACAGAATTAAAAAAAATATTCTGAAGTTTAGATAAAATAACTTTTCTGAAAATTAAGCAAACCATGTAGGTAGTTTACATGTTTGAAAACCCTAAGAGGTATCTAGTACATTGTTAATTTATGAAATTACAGAGGAAGCTCAAAATGATGGGTATCTTTAGCTCAGGCAATCAACTTGGGCTAGCTGGGTTAAATTAGAGCATAAAGGTATTAATGACGGTACTTGCACAGAAATCTACTGTTTAGGGTATTGCACAGGAAATGTTGAAAATTACCTACAGGAGCTACTTAGCCCAATGAACAGAGCAGAGTCTGATTCAGCTGTGTCTTCCTACAGCTGGCTGGAGGGCTGCAATCCTTCTCTTTAATTAATTCTGTCACAACTGTTCAATGAAAACAAATTTGACTGAGGGAACAGGCTTTCCAGTCTTTTGTTCCTAGCTGAGTCATTTCAACACTGGCCCACGATTCGGCTTTCAATATCCACACAATAATCTAATAAAGGAGCAATATACTGTTGTCTTATATCACAGTCATGAAATGGAGTGGAATGGAAATAAAGCAACTTGCTTAATATCACAGAAGACATCTGTGGCAAAACCAAGTGCTTGAATCTAGCTCTCCTAACTCCTGTCATATTAACAGCACCATCCTTCCTCTTCTTAGGGTATCTGAAAACTCATAAAAGACTGCTCAATACAACTGAAAACTTAATCTGGTAACATGCTTTAAAAACTAATAATGGCCTTTTAAAAATAAAAATGCCACTGTTTTCCAGAGTGCCACTTTTTCCAGCTGATGCATGTTGTCATGTAAAATTTGTACTAATGAGGATTCATGTGCTGAATTTCAAACCTGGTTTACTTAAAAAATCAAGAGATTATTTATCCAATTAACGTTCATGATTCTGGAAGACAGTATAAGAAAATCAAATTTGATCCCTCTAGGAATTCATAGATTATGTTCTCTGGACAATGGTTATTAATAAGATGTTGTTATTGTTGGGGCGGTTAAACAGGAAGAAGAAAAGATGTCAACACCTTTGCTTGTACTTTCAAAACAAGAAAAACATTAAAACAAGGAACATACTGCAAAATTGGTGAGACAAAAAGTAGTACTGCAAAGAGAATTCAAGTCTGAGTATCTAAGGTGTTTTTAGTACCAAAGAAAAGCCTTTATTTAAACAAAAAGATGTTAAGGTTGACACTGTCCCTCTAAGCAAGAAGTGTCCTCAATCTAAAACATCTAATCTCACCCATCAAAACACAGTACTTCAAAAAGTTTGTGTAGAGGAATTATTTGTATTTTTTTTCCAGACTGTCAGCCTGATGAAGGGATTTCGTTGTTTTTCAAACAATACTCAGACAGCATTGCCCAAGTTGTTCAAGATGCAAGTAGTGTTTGAAGCTTAAAACACCATGAAAAACATCTATTAAAAATAATTCTATCTCAATACATTTCATCTACTTCTGGCTATGGGCTTTCAGAAGTGGGAGAAAAGGCAGGCAAATATATGATTTTAAAGTAAAGTTCAGTTCCTAAAGTAAGTTCTTTATTACTGCCTTTTTCAATTCCATTCTGAAGCCCAAATTAAGCCTATACAAAATGTCAGGTCTTCAATTTAATTCCTAATATTGTGTCAGTGACTATCACCATGGAGAACAATAATTACTTTGATATACTTGCTTTTGCCTTTAAATAATTTCAGAGATTTTGTTCATATGTTAATCACAGGAGAAAAAGAAAAAAAGGAGGGAAAAAAAAGTAGAGCTACATGATTCACGATATCCTTCCAAATAAAAACAGAAGAGTTACATTATGGTGGTTACTCCTGTTGGCTACAGCTTTTCAGAATGATCTATAGGTCAAACCCAAAAACTAGTACTCTATTCTGAAAAAGAAATTAAAATTCATTGTTTTAGAAGAGATATGCCAGGGAATATTTAAGCCTGACATTTTGTAATAAAATGTAACCCTAGAAACAAAAATAACAGACCCAATTTAAGAATCAAAGTTCTATTTTTTAATGCACTTGAATAAATACAAATATTGCTAGAATACATTAGGTATTAGTCCATTTAATAACATCATAGACCCTCTGTATACCATTTATCCTCTCTTGGGGTTCACTTCTGCTTTAATACAAACAATTATTTGTGTATGTGAATGAAGATGCCAGATCCTTTATCAGCACCATTTTCAACCTGAATGAGTATTGAAAACTTTGTCAAATGGTTGCATGATGAAAGTAGGTCATTAATTCCTTAAAGTACAGTTTTTAACAGCTCTTGCAGAGAGAGGGAGAACAAGATGGAAAGCAAGAGGAAGAGAGAGAGACTTTGTTTTTTACAATGCTTCAGCAGGCTGCTCAAGTTTATTTTCATCCCCAATGTAGTACACTGCTATTTTATATGATTATATTGAGGAACAGGCCACAGCACTGAGACAAAACTGGGTAATGCACCTCTTACTTTTACTTCTTTACAGACAAGGCACTGGTAGGTGGCAGATCCCCTAGCAACAGCACAACTTCTTGATCTCAGTTGTAGTCATGCTGGAAGATGCCGCTAATCATCTTATTACACAGGAGATATTAGAGAAGTCAGAGAGATGAACTGCAAATTTAGCTATGTGATAGCCTAAATCACAGAATCTCAGAATCACAGAATAGCTGAGGATGGAAGGGACCTCGGAAGGTCATCGGTTCCAACCCCTGTGTTCAAGCAGGGCAACGTAGAGCCAGCTCCCAAGACTGCGTCCATGTGGATTTTGAGTATCTCTAAGGAGGGAGACTCCACAACCTCTCTGGGCAATCCGTGCCAGTGCTCAGTCACCCTCACAGTAAAAAAATGTTTCCTGATGCTCACACAGAACCTCCTGTGTTTCAGTTTGTGCCTATTACCTCTGGTCCTGTCAAAGGGCACCACTGACAAAAGCTTGGCTCCTTCTTCTTTACACCCTCCCTTCAGTTATTTATACACATTGATGAGATTACCCCTGAGCCTTCTCTTCTCCAGGCTAAGCAGTCCCAGCTCTCTCAGCCTCTCCTTGTATGGCAGGTGCTCCAGTCCCTTAATCATCTTGGTGGCCTTTTGTTGGACTCTCTCCAGTATGTCCAACTCTCTCTTGTACTGAGGAGGCCACAACTGGGCATAGGACTCTAGGTGTGGCATTATCTGTGCTGAGTAGAGGGGACGGATCACTTCCCTTGACCTGCTGGCAATACTTTGTCTAATGCAGCCCACGATACAATTAACCTTCTTTGCAACAAAGGCACATTGCTGGTGTGCATACCTCCCCCCCCCCCCCCCCGGCCCCCCCCGGTTCTTTTCTGCCAAGCAACTTTCCAGCTGGACAGACCCCAGCATATCTCAGTGCATAGGGTTCTTTCTTCCCAGGTACAGGACATTACATGTCTCCTTGCTGAACCTCATGAGATTCCTGTCAGCCCATTTCTCCAGCCTGTCAAGGTCCCTCTAGATGGCAGCATGACCCTCTGGCATATCAGCCACTCCTCCCAATTTGGTGTCATCTGCAAACTTGCTGAGGGTACACTGTCTCATCATCCAGATCATTAATGAAGATGGTAAACAGGACTGGACCCAGTATTGACCTTGGGGTACACCACTAGTTACTGTCCTCCAACTAGACTTTGAGCTGCTGATCACCACTCTCTGGTCCAGTTTTCAAGCCACCTCACTGTCTGCTCATCCATCCCATGCATCAACAGCTTGTCTGAGGATTGCCTCCTCCAAGCTCAAGACAAGCCCATCCCAATGCAGATCTTATGGGAGACAGTGTCAAAGCCCTTACTGAAGTCCAGGTAGACAATACCCAGCACTATCCCCTCATCTACAGGGCCAGTCATTTCATCATAGAAGTTTTACAAAGTTGGTCAAGAATTACTTTGCCTTGGTGAAGCCATGCTGACTATGCCTGATGAGTATCTTGTCATTCATGGGCCTGGAAATAGTTTCCAGGACTAGCTGCTGTATCACCCTCCCAGGGATCGAGATGAGACTGACTGGCCTGTAGTTCCCTCAGTCCTCCTACTTGCCCTTCTTGAAGATGGGAGTGACATTTACTTTCCTCCAGTCTTTGAGCAGTTTCCCCAGTTTCCATGACTGACCAAAGATTGTTGAGAGTGGCTTTGCAATGACATCTGACAGCTTGCTCAACACTTGTGGCTGCATCTCATCAGGGTCCATGAACTTATGTATGTCCAGGTTGCTTAAGTATTGCCTGACCTGATCGTCTTCCACAAAGGCTAGATCTTCCTTGCTTCAGCCTTTCTCCCTAGTCTCTGGGACCTGGGATTCCTGAAGATCTCTTTTGCTAGTTAAGACTGAGGCAAAGAAACCCTTTTCCATGTCCTGTGTAACTAGATCCCCTGTCTCTGAGCAATAGGCCCACATCTTCCCTAGTCTTCCTTTTGTTGCCTATGTACATGTTGAAGTCCTGAAGGGACCTTAAATATCATCTAGTTCCAACCCCACTGCCATGGGCAGGGACATCTTCCACTAGACCAGGTTGCTCAAAGCCCCCTCCAACCTCACCTTGAACACTTCCAGGGTTGAGACATCCACAAATTCACAGGGCAACCTGTTCCAGTGCCCCACCATCCTCACGGTGAAGAATTTCTTCCTTAGAGCTAACCTAACTCTACCTTCTTTCAGCTTAAAGCCATTACCCCTTGTCCTATCATTACATGCCCTTGTAAAAAGTCCCTCTCCAGATCCCTTGTAGGCCACCTTCAGGTACTGGAAGGCTGCTATAAGGTCTCCCCAGAGCCTTCCCTTCTCCAGGCTGAACAACCCCAAGCCTGTCCTCATAGGAGAGGTGTTCCAGCCCTCTGACTGTCTTTGTGGCCCTCCTCTGGACTCACTCCAACAGGTCCGTATCTTTCTTATGTTGGGGGCCCCAGAGCTGGATGCAGTACTCCAGGTGGGATCTCACTAGAGTGGAGCAGAAGGGAAGAATCACCTCCTTCAACCTGCTGGCCACACTTCTTTTGATGTAGTCCAGGATACAGTTGGCTTTCTAGGCTGCAAGCACACATTGGTGGCTCATGTTAAGCTTCTCATCAACCAACACCCCCAAGTCCTTCTCCACAGGGCTGCTCTCAATCCATTCTCTGCCCAGCCTGTATTTGTGCTTGGGATTGCCCCAACCCACATGCAGGACCTTGTACTTGGCCTTGCTGAACTTCATGAGGTTCGCACAGGCCTGCCTCTCAAGCCGGTCAAGGTCCCTCTGGATGGCATCCCTTCCCTCCAGCATGTTGACTGCATCACACGGCTTGGTGTCGTCGGCAAACTTGCTGAGGGTGCACTCAATCCCTCTGTTCATATCGCCAACAAAGATGTTAAACAAAGCCGGTTCCAATACCGACCCCTGAGGATCGCCACTCGTCAGTGGTCACCACTTGGACATTGAGCCACCCACCACAATTCTTTGAGTGCGAGCATCCAACCAATTCCTTATCCACCAAGTGGTCCATTTGCCAAATCCATGTCTCTCCAATTTAGAGACAAGGATGTCATGCAGGACAGTGTCAAATGCTTTGCACAAGTCCAGGTAGATGATGTCAGTTTCTCTTCCCATATCCACCAACACTGTAAACCCATTGTAGAAGGCCACCAGATTTGTCAGGCAAGATTTGCCCTTAGTGAAGCCATGTTGGCTGTCACCAATCACCTCCTTCTTTTCCATGTGCCCTAGCATAGTTTCCAGGAGGATCTGCTCCATGATCTTGCCGGGCACAGAGGTGAGACTGACGGGCCTGTAGTTTCCCAGGTCTTCCTTTTCTCAATTTTTAAAAATGGGGGTTATGTTTCCCCTTTCCCAGTCAGTAGGAACTTCACCAGACTGCCACGACTTCTCAAATAAGATGGATAGTGGCTTAGCAACTTCATCCGCCAGTTCCCTCAGAACCCGTGGATGCATCTCATCAGGTCCCATGGACTTGTGCACCTTCAGGTTCCTTAGATGGTCTTGAACCTGATCTTCTCCTACAGTGGATGGTTCTTCATTCTCCCAGTCGCTGCCTTTGCCTTCTGAGACTTGGGCGTGTGGCTTGAGCAGTTGCCAGTGAAGCCTGAGGCACAAAAGTCATTGAGTACCTCAGCCTTCTCCATATCCCAGGTAACCGGGTTTCCTTCCGGAGAGGGCCCACGTTTTCCCTAGTCTTCCTTTTATCACTGACATACCTACAGAAGCTTTTCTTGTTGCCCCTGATGTCCCTGACCAGATTCAATTCTATCAGGGCTTTAGCTTTCCTGACCTGATCCCTGGCTGCACAGACAATTTCTCTGGATTCGTCCCTGGCTACCTGTCCTTGCTTCTACCCTTTTGTGTGACTTCGTATTTGTTAGGATGCACCCCTCTTGAGGTCGAAGAAGGTGATCCTTGAATATTAACTAGCTTCCTTGGCCCGCCTGTCCCTCCAGGGCCTGATCCTGTGGGACAGTTCTGAGCAGATCTCTGAAGAGGCCAAAGTCTGCTCTCCTGAAGTCCAGGGTAATGAGCTTGCTGTGCACCCTCCTTGGTGCCCTAAGGATCCTGAACTCCACCATCTCATGGGCATTGCAGCCAAGGCTGCCTTTGACCTACACATCCCCAACAAGCCCCTCCTTGTTGGTGAGTATAAGATGCAGCAGACCACCTCTTCTCCTTGGCTCCTCTGTCACTTGGAGGAGGAAGTTATCACCAATTCACTCCAGGACCCTCCTGGATTGCTTATGACTTGCTGTGTTGTCCCTCGAACAGATATCAGGGTCGCTGAAGTCTCCCATGAAAAAGATGGCCTGTGAATGTCAGGCTGTTCCTCTCTGTCTGTAGAGGGCCTTATCTGTTTATTCTTCCCAGACAGGTGGTTTATAGTAGACACCCACTATGTCATCTTTGCCTGTCCTCCCTTTAATCCTGACCCATAAGCTTTTGGCTGGCTCTTCTTCCATCCCCAGGCAGAGCTCCATGTACTCCCGCTGCTCTCTCACATAAAGGGGGCAACTCCCCCTCCTTGTATTCCAATGTTTCCTTCCTAAAGAGCCTGTAACCCACCAGTGCAAGACTCCAGTCATGGGAGCCATTCCACCAGTTTTCCGTGATCCCAAGAAGGTCATAGCCCTGCAGCTGCAAAGAGACAGAAGTCAACCAAGTGATTTTGCGTTAGCTCTGTGAGATCAAAATGTGATTAAAGTTTTTAGATGTCACTATGGTGGAGATAAAGTGTTAAATTGTAAAATAAAACATACTCCTACAAATTAGCAGTTAGAATCTGATGCTGTAGCTACAATGACATTTTGGACAACAGCAATGTAAATCCTGAAAATAAGAAATTTTATTCAACTTAATGATGGGTGTAAAACCTTCTTCTTCCTACCTCTGCATTTCTATGTTAATTTCATGGTTTCATTAGTTTACATTATTATCTGCTACCTTTACAAGTCTCCAAAATTGGAAGGGAAACAGTATCTTTTATTAGTCCCACTATGCACATGGGAAAAAATGAAGTAGGCATATTTTTTCAAATGTTCTTCAGGTCTAAAAAGGAAGAACTAAACTTGATGCTATATAAATGCTGGGAACAGCTGCTGTGAAATTCAGTTCATTACGTTAACAAATGATCAGTTTGACAAAAAAGGGTAGTTAGCATTTGGAGTCGACTGACAGGTTAGCAAGGTGACAAGTAAAAGATAAAGCCAGTGGGTAAAAGATGTAGTTTCATAATGCCGTTTTTTCAGGAAAGACAGTTTATGATTTTCCCATCTTGTCCCTGTTTGCACCCCTCCACAGATGTAGCTGAGTGAAATTGCAAGGGTCAAAATGGTGTCTTATTACCAGTGCAGATAATTTCAGTGAGTCAGTTTACAGCTGCTGCTCAAGCTGTTGTGCAGGTGAGCTAGATCAAAGGGAGCAAATGGCATGGCTACTCCAAGCTGGCTTTGAAAGAAAAGCCATTGTCTTATGAAACTACACACTGGGGGGAAAGAGAGCAAGAGAGAGAGATGTTACTGATTCTTGTGGAATAATGACGGTTAGCAGAAGGTGAGGGTGAAAAATTTGCAATGGATCATAAAACAATGCCGCTTAGAAGTCCACTAACTGAGGAAATGAGATTTGAAAGTGGTTTTTTCCCCACAGAAGCTACCCCAATATTTTTCTTCCTAGACGATTGCAGTTACAAGAGCATAATTGTCAAATGATTGCACTTTTTTCGGAAAGATAATATGTCTGGAAAAAGAAAAAAATCTAATTTGAATACCTGTTTTCTCATAAAGATAGTTGTGTTTCAAAAACACCCCAATGATATAACATATTAATTCTCCCTGTCTATTTTTTTACAATATTCAGGTTTTGGAGAGAAAGCAGGGAAATTTGATAGAACAATCTTTATATACTCCACCATTCATTTGCATTGACTGACTGCTTCCTTCTAGTTCCACAGAAGTTATAATGTAAGCATCTATAATGCATTGTTACAATTCATTTATTTTGCTTAAATTTCCTTAATTTCCCCAAGTTGCAACAAATAAACATCTCATCATTGAGCAGGATTTGATGTTCAAGTTAAATCTTTGGTTTGGTATGGTTATGGGTATGGTTGATGGAACTGTGTGTTAGCATTCTGACTTGCAGATAATTTGTAAAACATGCTCTGCGAGGTGGTCACTGTATGCACAGTCACTTAATGCAATATGTTTCAAACACATGAATCTCAGGCTGTATCTGCATTGCATCTTTCTTTAATAATTTTATTGTGCTTTAAAACATTAAGTAAAATTATTTTTGATTCTCTGTGAATTTTTTTATAAGAGAATAAGCACCTTACTTCCATATATTTCCTTCATTTGTTTTTATTAAAATGCAAATGTAAAAGGAAAGGAAATAAAAAAAATAAAGGGAAAAAAATGAAATGTAAATTTTTTTTTTCTCAGTGAGTACAACTGTAAAAATATAAAAAATGACATCTGCAAATTTATCCATTTGAAAATTTGTTTCAAAATTTTGCAAGCTTATTCAAACCTTGTAGAGAAGTGTTGTATTACAATCCTCAGTCACATTGAACCAACCTTCTTGTTCTTTTTTTTGACAGGCATCTATCTGGGGTTATATAATATAAAAATGATATGGGGATATTCTTAGACTGTAACTGAAAAATGGCATAATTCATCATTATCACTTGCTTTTTCAGAGTACTTTTCTCTACAATATCTGTCTCTCTCAGTAGCTGGAGTGAACCATTTGAGAAAAAAAATATTTTGGTGTGAGTTGCAGTTCACTTTATTAATAAATAGTCATCTAAATCAGCACAAGTAATAAAAACATTAAGTGTGAAACCACATGTATATCTGCCTTTAAAAAAAGTGTACTTTTCATTAGGGAGAATGATTCTTCTGCTAATTTGATTGTCCCTCTTAGAATTAGAATGCTTTGTAATCCAAGATGTGCAAGTGATATCAATGTATTTGCAGAACGACAACTTGTGGTAGTATCAGGCTGGAAAAAGTACTGGGGTAATCATCATCAACATATCCTAAAAGCATGTAAGGAACTGTTCAAACACTTTAACATAACATAAAATCCCATTCCAGTGCCCCAAAATGTTCCAAAGCAGTATTTAGTATATAAGTATACATGTAGCCTCAGGGGTTTTGCCCAGTTTTATGAATAAATGAGGCTTCAGTCTGTATTGTAGGTGCCAAAAGATACCCAGTTTTAAAACATTTTTATGAGAAATGTTTTATGTTTTCACATATTCCGTACTGCAGAATATGAACAAAATTAAATTAGTCGTTATTTATACTGTTAACCTGGACTGCTTGCTGCCATTACAATTATACAAATGGTTGCTTGTGTTTCATTATGGTACCTGTATTCTTTGATGCACTGACCTTTTTCAGTCTGAAAACTAAATAGTCTGCATGTAATGAAAAGACCATATGCAATGAATAAATATTTATTCATGGAGAATGCAATGTTTAAATTAGAATGAAAAGGTCTCCTAGAACTAAACATTATTCAGTTATAAAAGGGCAAAATAAATATCCAAATTAATCTCAGACTTAGCAGGCTTTCCGTGTCAAACTGGAAGATTTCAACTTAAAACAGAGCAATATTCAAAAGAGGTTAAAATGTTTCGTTTCTTGTTTGTTCCTGCATGACTAGATTCTCCTTATGCTTTCTTCGGTTTACATCAGAGTTAGTGGGTTTATATCTTTAATACTAGAGCAATTGTTTGTTTCCCACACCAATAACATCCTGTTGAGGGAATTTCCCAAGAAGAGGACTGGTGCCTGGAAATGAAGATCCTTTTCTGTCTCACTCTTGCACAGTTAGTTTGAAAGTAAGGGTACATGATAGAGAGCAGTTGTGCTACCATGTATTAAGACATCTACTGTAAAGCTGTAATTGACAGTGAAGAAATTTTGAGTCAGCCTCAATTATAAAAGAAGTATATTAACCTAAAATATCCAGGTCAAGCAGCAGACTAAGCATGAACAATAAGATGTCAAGACATGGTAGCTTAATCTTTCTTAGCTGTATGCTAGTACCTCCATAGGTTCTGTCTTGCTGGGAAAGTAGTGTTGGTCAACATTAGCTATTCGAGCATGGCTTTGGCTAGGTAATTTTTATAATCAAACCAAAACAATAGGGTAATATTTTTGACATCAGGACCATTTATCTTTACAGTTTTCTGTGGCAGGTTTGCCCAGATTGGAAGTCCATAAGGTACCCTACTTTCCAGAGCTTCTTATCTAACCTGGCATAGAAGTGTAAAGCTAAATGATGAAATTTTCAAATTCTAATAAACTATTATTGGGAAAAATGGGGAAATAAGATATCTGGAAGACATAAGTGAGGCTATGTTTCCTGACCATGCAGGATTTCTTCATTTTACTTTACCAGCTGTACAGTCATTTTGTCAGATGAGAGCATGTGTTCCTTCACCACAGAGGTCAGCTGTTGGTACTCTGTGGCATTGTTCCCAGGCAATGGAGGAGTCTAGCTTATTCAAACATGACACTTTAATTTGAGAGATGTATGAAATATTTTATATCTCTTCCTCTGAACAAAATCATATGGCAAGCATTTTTTCATAAACCAATTCAAAATCAAAGAGCATTCAGCTCTGCCTATTTCATCTGGAGTCCTATCAGTTTGCTCTGTGGTCCACACAGAACTTGAAGTCTACCAGATAACCCCAAACTCTAATTTATTTTTTTTAAATTGCTGTTTTATTTAGCATTGTTATCTGCCTACCAGCTGCTCAGCAATTAAGAAAATTAGCCTTTTCTACCCAGGGTAATTTCTAAGAAAAGAGACTTCCTCCAAAACAAGCAAACTACAGCCCCAAAAGGAGAGAAAAGGAGGAAATGAAGACACATAAATCCTTTTTTTCATCTCCAGTTGTATCTCATAGATTTAAAACACACAGCACTCTCTTATGGAAGAAATGGAGTACTCCTCACAGTGCTATTACCTACTCCTTCCTCTCCTCCCCCAAAAGGCAAGATGACATGCATATTTTGTACAAACTACAAAATCCTGTTTAGATTGTGATATTTTCTCTAGGGCTTTTTATGCAGGATGTGTTCTGTACAGCTGTTTCTAAGGGACATGTTTTCCATCAGCCAGCAACCATTGTCCTTCCTAGTCTCCAAATATGACAGCATCAAAGGGCTGACCAAAGAATAAAAACTGTTTATTACTTCTCCACGAGCTAAAGCTGGACTTCACCACATTCCCCTGTGAAAATCATACACTGTCAACCATAGCATTACAAATTTGCTAATTGGTTACAAAATACTTTGTTCACTTTATACATACACAGCAGTTGTTTTTATGTATGTCTGTGGTGGGTTGACCTTGGCTGGATGCCAGGTGCACACCAAAGCCACTCTATCACTCCCTTTCCTCAGCTGGATGGGGGATAGAAAATATAACGAAAGGCTCATGGGTCAAGATAAGGGCAGGGAGATCCAGCAGACTCGACTTGGGGAAATTAGTCTAATTTATTACCAATCAAAATCAGAGTAGGATAATGAGAAATAAAAACAAATCTTAAAAACACCTTCCCCCCACCCCTCCCTTCTTCCCAGGCTCAACTTCACTCCCAATTTTTCTCTACCTCCTCTCCCCATGCGGCACAGGGGAATGGAGAATGGGGGTTGCAGTCAGTTCATCACACATTGTTTCTGCTGCTCATTCCTCCTCACACTCTTCCCCGGCTCTTGTATGGGGTGCCTCCCACTGGAGACAGTTCTCCACGAGCTTCTCCAACGTGGGTCCCTCCCACAGGCTACAGTACTTCATGAACTGCTCCAGCATGGGTCCTTTCCACAAGGTTCAGTCCTTCAGTAATGGACTGCTCAAGCATGGGTCCCCCACAGGATCACAAGTTCTGCCAGCAAACCTGTTTCAGTGTGGGCTCCCCTCTCCATGGGAGTGGACAAAAGCTTGCAAATATGACCCATGTGAACACTAATGACTCCAAACCAGAGTGCTAATAAAAAAGGCTAATGCTCATTGACTTGTTTTAACTATGTGATTTAAGACAACCTCCTCTCTGGAGTAGATGTTGCAGTCTGCCTCACCATGGTCTTCACCATGGGCTGCAGGGGAATCTCTGCTCCTCCCCCTCCTTCTTCACTGACCTTCACGTCTGCAGAGTTGTTTCTCTCACATATTCTCAAGCCTCTCTTCTCCAGCTGCTGTTGAGCAGTTGTTTTTTTCCCCCCTTCTTAAATTTGTTATCACAGAGGCACTACCACCATTGCTGATTGGCTTGGCCAGCAGCAAGTCTGTCTTGGAGCCAGCTGGCATTGGCTCTATCGGACATAGGGGAAGCTTCTAGCAGCTTCTCACAGAAGCCACCCCTGTAGCCCCCCTGCTACCAAAACCTTGCCACACAAACAAATACATTGATGTCATGCATTCTTGTCATGTTTGGAGATGCTCTAGCTTTTAGTAGCCTTTTGATATAGGTATAATATAGGATGTCAGGCACACACACTTGCTGAAAGTCCAGCTTGGTCCAGTTCAGTTGCAGCCCTTCAGTCCCAATTAGCTCCATCAGCATTGCCCGAAATCATTCAACACAATCCAGAATTCCTGCCAGGCACCTCAGCAGTAATTTCTGATTTCACTAATCTACTTCACCCACTGCCTTCCAAAAGGTAAACTTATGATGCATTTGAAAGAACCCACTAGAAAGAGACAGCAGACTTAGAAGCACAGAAAGTTATGCTGTTTTTATGACTTAAATTTTCCTATACAGAGAGGACCATTGTTTGCTTAGCTGAATGACGAGCTACAGCTATTGGCTTGCTAGTCTTGAAGTAATAGCTATTACATCTTCTAGCATTAATTATAGGTGTGTAGAACTGTTGAATATTAATTGTTATTCCTCCAGTTTACATACAAATGCCATGCAAAAATTTCAGCAATATGTTGTGCCTTCTATAAACATATATTTGCCTTTGCACATACCGTAATCTTCTGGGATTATATAGATTTGCATTTTGCAAATATTTTTTTCTTTTTACTAGGCAGCTGGACATTATGCAAACTTCATTTAAGAGAACAAACTAGAAAACAAGTAATTTCCTTCTCTGTTAATGAACAAAGTAATATCCAGACTTTGCATAAACAGAGAACACAGAAACTGAGAAGATACTGAGAAAAGTGGCAGCATACAATGCATTTTATTTAAAATAACTGTGTAGAGAAATTGCCCTGGGTTCAGGAAGGACTGAAATACAGATAATGATACACACATATGAGCCATCCCTTCAAAATCAGTAGTATATAGGAAGAGTCCTAATGCACAGTGTGCTGAATGCTATTTATCATGATCCTTTTTGGTAAATTTCCAACTTTTTCAAATTCTGTTCCAGATACTTATGTGTATACATTCAATTAACTACAACTACATTTTTAAGATTTCCTTTCACATCTGAAGTTCATTTCCAGTGGCTCTATTTTGTATTTTAGCATCTGGTTTTAGGGTTGGATGGGGTTGTTTTTTGTTGTTGTTGTTTTGGGGGATTTTTTTAGACTTTTTTGAATTTCCTGAGTTTTTAGAGGGCTTTTTTTGTATCAGGTAAGCTGTTGAGTGATTGCTTATTTAATTAAGTATCAATTCTATTTGGTATCCAGGCAGCAGTGCACATGTTGGCACAATGCTAATCAACATATAGGACCTTATTTGACAATCTTAACTAAGGCTGAACAGTATTTACACATGCAATCTAAAATCAGGCTTACGATGAAATAGCAGTCAACATAAGTAAAATTTGTAAAATAGAATCCTTGAAACTGATTTATGTGGAACAGTACTTGTCCCTGTGTACTACTAATTTCTTTCCTGCACCTTATTTTGATTGGTGGAGATGAAGCCATCAAATCAGTTATAGCTTATCTCTACTGTCTCAGAAGAGTTTGTGCACATGTGTAAACATGTAAGACACCTCCAAAAAAGAAGTGAATGAGCATTTGGAAAAAAAACCTCATAAATCACTGCAGTGGAAAATAAAGATGAAGGAGAAGTAAAGAGTCTATTTTTAGAATTTATCTTACCTTTTGTCAAAATCATGTCAAAATTCCGAATGACTTGGACAATCCAATGTTTAAGATTATCCTTAAAAAAGTCTATTAAAGTTTGCTAATAAATAGCATAAATCTTTCAGCTTTAGAAGTTTGGGGAATAAGATTTTCCTTTGTGGAGAGTTCTGGCTGCATTACTGGGCAAATGTTAATCTGCCATAACTTCACTACTTCTAAAGAGTAGTGAATGTCTCACATAACAGAAAATACTGAGGTCTTGAAATGAACTATTATTGTTGTTTAGGTCACTAAAACCAGAAGAATCTCTTAACTGAAACAGCTGGGGTCAGGAGTCCCTACAAAAAGCATTATTTTACACTTTTGATTTAACCCTTATTAAATTAGATGTGTTGCAGAACTGGAAAAAGGAATGCACAGAACAGTGTCCTCATTACTAAACAGAATCAGGCCCCTTAATTTTTTCTGAATGCACTACTTTAACATTACAAAGTACACAGTAGTTCTGAAGTCCCATTTTTAACTTTTCTGTTGCTTTTTCATAGACTGAAAGATATGGGTTCAAGCAAGCAGGCCTAGAGCTGAGTCCTTCTGAGAGAGCTCTGCAATCACAAGGTTCACACTTCCCAACTCATTAGATCCCATGTCCCCCACATTTCATCTTTAAATCAGTCTTTAAGGCTGACTATTCTCAGAAAATTCTGCATAAACTTTCTAGACCTCGAGTCAGGGACTTCTCTACAACCAAGAGAGAGATGATGTAGTGACAGCTGAAGGGAGAGAAAGCTCTATCTCCTGTCTCCAGGTGTGAAAATAGTCTCTCTAAAGAGATCTGATATGGCAACTATTAACACCAGAGTGCAAATTTCGGCACCCTTTCTCCTTGTCAAACTGCCGCTGATGGAACGGCAGAATTAAAATCATCGAGGCTGTCTGACTGAGTGAGACACTTCTAATTAATATAGTCCTGGTTGAAGGCTGCACAATGCACCCAAAGCTGGTCATTTATTCCTAGTTCCTGTCCAACCAATCACTAGAGAGTTGTGTGCAGATGACAAGCTGCTTCATAACAATAATTCCACAGAAAAAAAATTTTGACATGTTTCCCATTGTGTTCCACAATTGCATGCACATTTTTGGTCAATTTAGGTTATTGGTAACATTTAAAATAGAAAACAACATTTAACAAAGTAAGTTTACCATTACAATCTTAAAAGCAAAATTTACAGAGTTAAAACTGTAACTTTCAGCAGGTGAAAATAAGTTTACTTTCTTATATGCTTACCCTATTTTGACTAGAATTTGGCTTCTCTAGATCTTTAACTGTGAATATATTTTTTGCATTAAAGCAATAATTTTTATTAAAGCAAATATTATCCGTAAGATTCCTAATCTCCAAATACAGAACTGAACTGAATACAAAAATCCCTGTCCCTTTACATTGTCTCTATATCATGATAAATGGGTGAATACGCTTTACTCATTTCCAGGCATTCTGCTCTCTCAAGTGTCTGTTAGAAGTTGGGGATTAATAATGGTCTCAAAGGTGGTGTAAAGCAGCAGCCACAACTGATCCAAGTCCTATGTTGTAAGTAAGTGAAGATAGAAGCAGAAGCAGCTCTGTGCAGGTGTGTGGCTTGCATGCCATCAATGTAATGCATAATACTTTAGGAAGCCTTGTATTGTATAATTCATGTTTTGCTCGGAGTCATAGTACTCAAAAACTATTATAATATTAAAAAGAAAGCAAAAGAAGTATTAAAGTACAATGTCCTTTTTGTTCTTTTGTTCCAATAATTACTGTCTATCATTTAAAGGGTGTATCATTTGTAGTCTGAATCAGCTTGTCTTCTTTTTCTGGTTGCTGATTCTTGGAATGATCCGAGAATAAGATTCTCTATCCTTTCAAATGTTCATTTCAAGATTACTTTTCCTTTCTGGAAGGCTTGCAGGAGTCAAACAAGTCACTGAGTGCAAGAGTTATGAATGAAACTTGGTAGCCTGTGATGTGCAGGTGGTCACATCAGATTAAGATTCTGTGACCTTTAAATATACAAGTCCCATCCATTAAGTACAAGGATTACAGTTGTGCTCTGCTGCAGAAAAAAGGAAGAAAAAAATTATGAAAGGATTGTTCTCTTATTTTCTTTGGGTACAATAAAACCTATCTACATGTGGGTAGATCCTTTCAGCTCCTTTTACATTCAGAGGAGAGAAATGAAAACTCTTTATTCCACTGATTATACAGGAGGGCTAGGGAATTGTCTCAGACTCCGTTTGGTCACAAAAATTCCCCCTTTTGCACCTAGGGACTGCCTTGTTCAGTCGGTACTTACACAATTATAATACATAAAAACGATCATTGAAAAACCATGCAAGTTAGATACACAAAAGTTGAATATCTGTTTTAAGCCCAGCTGTCATTTAAACTTACCAGCATGGGTTCAATAGCCATGGCCATCATAGGCCAGCTAGGCACTGTGCTTCTTACTGAGGAGACCCAGAGATCCCTCATACTGACTGAAGAGTTTCCATTTGACTTAACTAAAGAGAAGATCTTCTTAACTTAGGAGTCTGTCACACCTATCACTTCTATTATCATGTATGTTGCACAAAAATATTTGTAAGTTGCTTCTCTGTTCATCTCAAAAAAATAGAAAATAAAATAGATCTGTTTAACTGAATCATAGTATCATAGAATACCAGGTTGGAAGGGACCTTAAGGACCATCTGGTCCAACCTTTCTTGGCAAAAGCATGGTCTAGACAAGATGCACCAGCACCCTCTCCAGCTGAATCTTAAAAGTGTCCAATGTTGGGGAATCCACCACTTCCCTGGGGAGATTATTCCAATGGCTGATTGTTCTCATTGTGAAAAATTTTCCACTTGTGTCCAATCGGAATCTCCCCAGGAGTAACTTGTACCCATTACCCCTCGTCTTTTCCATGTGACACCTCGCAAAAAGGGAGTCTCCATCTTCTTTGTAGCCACTCTTTAAATACTGGAACACGGTGATAAGGTCTCCCCTAAGCCTTCTTTTCTCAAGGCTGAACAAACCCAGTTCTCTCAGCCTTTCCTCATATGGCAGGCTTCCCAGTCCTTTGATCACCTTTGTGGCCCTTCTCTGGACCCTCTCCAGCCTGTTCCCAAACTGAAAATTCATTAAAACAAAGGAAAGTTTTGAAGTCAGTTTTAAAAAAGGTTACTTCCATAAGAAACAATCTAAAATGCTGGGGGTCAGGCCTTACAGGGGCTTCATAATTTCAGATTTGCTGAGAACAGAAATATAATATACCATATACCCTTTTGAGGATAGGGATGGAGGTGATTTACACCTTAAAATGTCATTCTTAAAAAAAAATGACAGAAAATTAAGATCATTGAGTTAGCATATTTTTGTTGTTTCTCTTCAAAATATTCATATTTTTAATTTTTCTTAAAATCTTTACAGCACAGAAGTGTTTTTAGAAATTCAGAACTCCTGTCTGTCTTCAAACTCATGTTAGATGTGATTTTATTCCTGCCTGGGAAACTGTAGATGGTTTAGAAGAATCTCTGACATACTCCTATTCATGACATTTAAGTCACATTTCTTTTATATCTTTTCCCCTAACATAATTACATTTGAATCACAGAAATAAATACGTTCATGCTGAAGAGCAGTGCTTCATAGAAGTCTTATGAGAAAGAGAGCAACAGAGCATCAAATTTTTAAATTACTAATATAACAATTATTTTAGCAACCAATATCAGCGGTTAAAGTGATAATTGTAACAGATGTTGCCAAATATAAGGTTCGCAAGGATGAATCTGAATTGCTTAACATTAACGCGGGGACTCTGTATAATGAGTAGCCTTTCTTTTCTCCTAGGAATCTACTATGGGCTAAAGAGAAGGAATTTGTATCTGTGAGGCAAACCGCAGTAAGTAGACCTGTGGTTTTAATTTAGTAGATCAGAGAAGTGTTACCTCTTCTGGTAGTTTCAGATAGAGATTCTGCCTTTGCTGCCCTTGTCTGTTCATTTGATGATACTGTAAATGACCAGGCAAAGGGTCAAATGTGTCCAATAGCTGTAATATGAGGACCATGTGTACATTTTGTCTTCATTTGAGTAGGAAAAGCTAAAAAGCTTTTCTTTGATTTCCTGTAATTAACCTTGCCAGACAGACCATGAAGAGTAAATAGGCAATCTGCAGTCAAGCATGCAGTTACTTTTCTATAGGGTCATATGTTGAATTTATGAAAAGAACTATTACTTACCCATCAGTAACTCTTGTTCAAGATATTGTAATCAGGAGGAAGACAGATAAGACATACATGTAATCAATGCATGCAGGCTTTGATTAAAGTGTCAGGAGTATGTATATGCCCTAATGTTTTTCCCATGTTCTCAGGTAAGCATATGAAAATGGATCTGTTAGCAGTATCCTTCAGTTTTATTCCCATCCAGAGAATATGATCTCTCAAAAGCAAGATGGAAGTTTGAGGGGACATCATCATCTCAGGTTTTTTATTAAAGGGCACCTCAGGCCTTACCTAAAAGGGCCCTGGACACATACACTGATTTAGAAGTCATCAACAACAATCTGCCTCATGCACAAGAGGTGGGGGCAGGGCTCATGCATGTGCAGAGAAGCTACATTGCACATATGAGAAACAGGGTACTGTACGGCTATGTCTATGTCAATTTATTTTGGAGACTAAAATTAGTGGATCTGTAGCAAGGAACTGTTGATGTTAAAAACCTTTCTTGAGACACTGTAAAAATTACAAGTCTCATTTTTTCCCTTTTTTTTTTAAACTTCACATGAGTTAGTCTGATGCCCATTTGCAACTGGTGTTTATGAAACACACTGTTGGGGAAACCTTCCAGCTCACTTTCATCCAAACAAAATTCTGTTCTTGTGTTCTGAGACCCCTCCACATTATGCTCTGATCTGAACAAAAACTGTAATATGGAGTTGCACCACCATACCTGCAGGGACATAAACTCCTACAGACCCATAATCTAAAATCATGCTGCAGCTTAATAACTGAAATATTGGAGAGTTACATGCCTGCTGGGGTTCATCTGGCCTTAATTGCATCTGTAGCATGGTGGTTAATGCTGTATAGCATCTAGGTAAGACTATTTCTGGTAGCAATTTTGATAGGAATCATAGGAATGTTGACTGGATGGGACCTTTGAACTTTGCATTATGAGTTATGTTTTAACCCCGTAAACCACTGTGGTAGCAGTAGTCATGGTGCAAAACACTTTATATGTGTGTTCAGTGCTTTATAGAACAAATGCTTTAGACACCCGGTTCTGATAAAAGAGGTAAGACACATAGTTCTTCAAATTAGTTTTTAAGTAGGAAAGAGAAGAATCACGTTAAGCTTGGATTCCGTTTCACTGCCTTAGGTAACAAGATGATACAGCGGGAGAACTGTTCTCACTCAAGCTCCTGTACCCTTTCATAGTGTTTAAGGATATAGACAGGGTCAGCTTAATTGCAATATACTGTTTACATGTAATTTAATTCTGATGTAATTATTCCAGACTTACTTTATAATCAGAGTCGAAAATCAAAAATTCTTAAAATGTCATTCATTTAATCTGAAAACAGCCATGACAAAAAGTTCGGTCAAATTTTGGTATCCAAGGAAGTGATTAGTGGTATACAAGCAACTCTCCATTTAGTTTTATTGAGAGTACTTGTCTGAAGTAGAGAATACAACTGTGCAAAAGTCAATGGAAAACACTCATTCCGCCACACAGACACCCAGGCAAACATACTCCTCCTGGATGTTTGGCTGGCCTGGAGAAAGCATCGCGAAGCTTGCACTCCTGATTCACGTGGTGCCTTGCAGCTTCGATTCAGTGTGCACAACAAAACAAATCCCCCAGCAGTGGCTGGCCCCTGTCCTTTTCCAGATTGCAGGCTGCCCGGATGAGTCCCTGGGGTTGCTGGCTGAACTTCCAGCAGGTAGCTGCATCTGCACACCCCAGTCAAGCACAGACAGACCATTTTGGTGCATTCAAGCCCCTCTTCTCTTCAGCCAACTCAGTCCAACGTTGTTCAGAGCTCTCTCATCCGTCCTTGTTCACACAGGTAGCCTCAGCCCATGTGGAAAACTTCTGATATGACCTGCAGTTTGTAATTTCCTCAACATCACTGGGTAGGAGATAGCAGAGGTTGGTAATCCTTGTTCTAGCATTATTATACTTCCTAGCAAGCACACATGCAAGAGAGTAGCCCTTGCCTCATAAGGGAGCTTTTTTCTGTTCTTGTGGTATTTGCTCTCACATGCTTACTAGAGTGTGATTTCTATGTTCACCAAAGACGAATTCTAGATCGAGCATGTTTTATCCTGTAGCAGCTCTGATGTGTCTGTCTGCTGAATATCCATTCATACAGAGGAATTCCTCAACAAAAGAGGAGAATGGAAGAAGGAGGGAACAAATGACCACACATTTAGAATGAAAGAAATCAAGGCACAAGAGCAAGTGAGGAAGAAAAGAAAAATTTTAGTTGCTTGTACACCACAATCCTTAGGTTTATGAGAGTAAATGTCCTAGCAGTATTTCTCAAATTGTGTAGAAAGAATAATGTGACTCAAATATTAATGAAAAAAGATAATAAACTATTAGAAAGATGAAGAACGGAAAACGATAATATATATGAAAAATACATTTTTCTGAGTCGCTGACAACTGAAAAATTATCTTGATTGTTTATGGATTAGCAGCCTAAGAAAAAGTACAAAGTGTACCTCAGAAGCCGTAAAGTCATGCAAGAGAACAATAAGACCAGACTTTTTAAGCCTTCAGAATATGTAACAAAATTTTAATTTTGGAGAACTTCCACTCTCGTGCTACTAACACGTACAGAGATTTGAAAGAATACCTACAGATACAAAACAATGTTTTAAATTAAAAGAGTGTATTCAGAATCAGAAAAATCTATATCTTGAGGAGCATCTCAAGAAAAGAAGCACTGATCAAAGAAGATAAGATAAACATCATAAGATACTCATAATTAAAAAGATGCTGGGGGAGTGTCTCTGTTTAAGCACATCTTAGCTACCACTATGAACATTTTGAGGAACCGATAGCTACACTACTATTGCATTTGTGATAACATTAAGTGCACATTAAATGTACATATAGAAAAATATGTATACATGTACATGTATTAAAAGGCACACATACACATGCATGCACATACACGTACACTTACAAATGCATATAGCAATTTGAAAAAAGAAATTGATCATTTTGATTCACTGTTAGATATAATTTCAGAAAATTAATAAGGGAAGTGAAAATGTAGGGAGGAAGCACAAAAAAGAATAACTGAGGAGTAACAAAGAGATTGGTAAAAATGTCAGGATGTACATTTAACTGTAAATATATACTGTATTTATATATCCACATATATATCCACATTCCATATCCACCCATGTAAAATATGAACATCTTATTAGCTGCTTAGGGGAAAAAAGCCAGGTGACCTTCATATTAAATAACAAAAATTTTCCCACTTCATCATAATTAAGAGTCCAAAAAAGGGCATCTATTAATGTTAGAATCTTAATGTTATCAGATCTAGATAATGTGCTTTAGACAATTTTAAAAGAGCTAGCTGTTGGAAGCTTTTGGAAGATAAAGGTCAATTTTCACTAAGTGTCTGGAACTGATGAAATTACAGTTGCCTGGGAGAAAACCAGTATGGTGCCAATATCTAAAAACCATGAATAGGGTGAGTTAGGTCGTTAAAAACTCATGAATGAGGTTAGATAGGCCATTACAGTCCTGACACTGATCACAAAATAATGGCAGAACTGATACAAGACTTGGTTTTCTCTATGTTCAGTATTTCTTTTTACCAAGATTTAACTTTGGTAGAAGCAATTGAATTACATATTTATTCAAACATTTAAAAGTAGAAGTTTAAGTATAAAAGAATGATTTAGATTAGTGATCTGATACTAGTTTAATAAGTGTATCACAGCATATGTTATGCGGGATAAATTGTGAACATGCTATCTTGTTTCAGTAAGTGATGTCACACAATCTACAGTTCTTAGTCTGCCTATGAAGTTTAACCTTTTTATCATTATTTCAGAACAAAAACAATCACTGGTGAAATTTGCAGATAACTGTTGTGAAAGTTATGTTAAATAAATAGTTTAGTGTGATTAGAAAGTCTACTTTTCACAGCAAAATATGCATGATCATAAAAGATTAATTTAACTGTGCCCTAAAGTCAAGTCATACATCTCAGAGGGAAGAATGCAGATAATACAGGATGGAAAAAGTGTATCTCGGAAAGTAATCTTAATGAGGATATAAAATATTGAATAACTAATGACACAAGGAATGCTATCTATCCTCTACACTTGAACATGGAAAAAACTGTATAATTTTAAGTTGATAAATTATATAATTTTAAGTTGATAAATGAATACACTAATAAAAAAGAATTATTACAGTCACTGTCTCTTTTTTCTTATGTAAGACACCTTTAGATTTGCTTTTGTGTTGAGTAACTAAGAAAAAACCTGAAACTAGAAAACTAAGAAAGGACCATTGTTATCTGGGATACTCCGACAAGTCAGATAAGGTTTCCTTGGCACATATTTGATACAGTAACTTCCAAGACAGTGAAACAAACAAAACTAGAAAAATGTGACAAGAGCAGACTCACATTCTGATTTGTTTTAAGAATTAACTCAGAGCAGATGTTGACAAGGGAGCTAATCCAGGTGACAAAAATTAACGAGCTTAAATCATTATTGACTATGCTGGGTCTGCCATGGGCACTTTGCCCAAACAGTAAGCCAGAGACAGATAACAAGATAGAGCCATTAAGTATGTGGTCTGACTCAAACATCTTTGGACTGGATTTAGATTTTGAAATACTATTGAAAAGAAGCTGAAATGTTTTTGAAGAGTGAGTTTATGGTAAAGAAGCAGTGTGTAATTTTGGTTTGTTGTACTGGAGAAAAAAAACAAGCAAAATTTAATAATGTGTGGATTTTCAGCTAGGAAAAAAAAAGTGTCATAAAAGAAAAGTAGGAGTTATTTGAACCATAGGCTGTGTTATATTTTTTCAAAATTTTGTTTCATAGATTGTTACCCAGATTCTCCTGATGCTTTTACCTCACAGATATAAAGAACAGGACAATGTAACTTTCAGCTACTGTTACATTTCTGTTGTGCTTGAAAAGACAGCTCAGTACCATTTGGGGTGATATTTAGGTTGCTCCAGGTTGTACCAACTTTAATTATATTTTCAGGAAACTTATCAGAAGGGCAGTACGTTTACACAGCATTGTCTTCCTGCAGCTTCACTTGCAAATGTAAACTCCTCCTTATTCCATGTTGCACCTTTTTTTGGTATTAAGACATCACATCATAGGTCAGAATCTTTCATACACCACTGAGGTGCTAATGTTTTCATTAAACTAGCATTCATTTTCTGATTTACCATTCAGTACCAAGTCTCTCAGCCAGCAGCTAAACCTTGGTTTTAATAGTGTGCAAATAGACTACAATCAATAACTAGAGAAGCCTCTGACTTTGTGAACTCAACCTTAATCACGAATCAGTTATGTCAGATTTTTTGACATAACTCAAATAGATTTTGCTGAAGTAGAGAGCAGTACCTGAGAATTTATGACAAAGTCATAACCCAAAAGTGTCAGGGACTTTCCAGCCCTGCCTTAGGCATTGGCAGAACACCGACCTTTAAAGCTTCTCCCTGTTTAAATTCTTTACTGCCTGTGGTGTGAGAGGAAGCAGAGAAGGGAGAAGACAGAAGTGTGGGGCAAAGGTCACAGTTCTGGCAACCTCTAGTATACGGTTTTGTCATGCCAATTTATAGGAAAAAGCAATGAAGTACACAGGGCAGAAGTAGTCAATGTATGTTGCAAAACAGAAAAGAAGTTGCAGATGTTGCATATATAAGTTATATTGACCAAAAGCAATTCTACTATAACTTATCTAACTACAAGGTACAAACAGTATCTTATAAAAATAGTGTGGCTCTCAGGGCCCATACTATTTCCAATATATACTATTTCCAACTATAAACCAGCGGTACCACTTTGAAATATTACTGAAAATAATAATTTTAAAAAAAGCCTAGGTATGTTCCTCTAACATGTTTTCCCATTCAACTCCCCATTTGTTTCGTAGGGTGACAGCAGAGTCTATGCAGCTAATTGAAGCATTTCTGGCTGTCATTACAGTGCTTTTCTTTCCTAGAGCCATGTTCTTTCAGTGATAGATCCTCCTTAGAATTTCATTTACAATGAAAGGGACATTAAATATTAGCAGTACTTTTACAATAGGAAAGCACAAAGAATTTGTGGGTTGTATCCACACGGGAATTTTATTCTAATGCAGGAAAGATAGAGCCTTCATTACAAATCTCTAGTGTGATCACATTTGGAGTATTAAATTTTGTTACCTCATAATCAGAAAATTGTAACATCTGGATCTTAATTCTAAAATTCTGGCTGGATGGCCGAGCCCAGAGAGTTGTGGTGAATGGGGTGAAATCCAGCTGGCGGCCGGTCACAAGCGGAGTCCCCCAGGGCTCAGTTTTGGGACCGGTCTTGTTTAATGTCTTCATTGATGATCTGGATGAGGGGATTGAGTGCTCCCTCAGCAAGTTTGCAGACGACACCAAGTTGGGAGGGAGTGTTGATCTGCTTGAGGGTAGGAAGGCTCTGCAGAGGGATCTGGACAGGCTGGATCGATGGGCTGAGGCCAACCGGATGAAGTTCAATAAGGCCAAGTGCCGGGTTCTACACTTCGGCCACAACAACCCCATGCAATGCTACAGGCTTGGGGATGAGTGGCTGGAAAGTTCCCCCGTGGAAAAGGACCTGGGGGTGTTGATCGACAGCCGGCTGAATATGAGGCAGCAGTGTGCCCAGGTGGCCAAGAAGGCCAACGGCATCCTGGCTTGTATCAGAAATGGTGTGGCCAGCAGGAGCAGGGAGGTGATCATGCCTCTGTACTCGGCTCTGGTGAGGCCGCACCTCGAATACTGTGTTCAGTTTTGGGCCCCTCACTACAAGAAGGACATTGAGGTGCTGGAGCGTGTCCAGAGAAGGGCGAGGAAGCTGGTGAGGGGTCTGGAACACAAGTCTTATGAGGAGCGGCTGAGGGAGCTGGGGTTGTTTAGCCTGGAGAAGAGGAGGCTGAGGGGAGACCTTATCGCTCTCTACAACTACCTGAAAGGGGGTTGCAGAGAGGTGGGTGCTGGTCTCTTCTCCCAAGTGACTAGTGACAGGACTAGAGGAAATGGCCTCAAGTTGCGCCAGGGGAGGTTCAGGCTAGATATTAGGAAAAAGTTCTTTACTGAGAGAGTAGTGAAACATTGGAATAGGCTGCCCAGGGAGGTGGTAGAGTCACCCTCCCTGGAGGTATTCAAGGAGCGTGTGGATGTGGCATTGTGGGATGTAGCTTGATGGACATGGTGCTGTGTGGTGTTGGGTGGGTTGTGGCTTGTTGTTGTTGTTGTGTGGCGTGGGTTTTGTGGTTTTTCTTTTTGTGGTTTTTTTTTTTGGGTGGTTTTTTTTTTTTTTTTTTTTCCAGGTTGGACTCGATGATCTTACAGGTCTTTTCCAACCGTAGTGATTCTGTGATTCTGTAAAAAGATTTGGGAAAAGCTGGGAAACTATAGAGATGGAAAATTTGGTGAAAAATTGCAGGGAAAATTAAAATAAGTCAGGTATGTATAATTTAGCTAAGGGACAATGACAATAATGAAAGTTCAAGAATACATAACAATCCAGAAATACTGTGAGATATTAAAACTTACAAGCAAGGATTATTTAAAGTACCTGAGGCACAGTCAAGTGGAATAAAGACAGCTGAATAAGCATGAACTGATAAGGCACCTTGGTACTAATCCATCTTGAATTGATAATTCATCTCCAATAAGAAGTGCCTTTAATAGACTTGTGATTCTACTTACAATTAAAAAATAATTGATCTTTGACAAAAGAATTCTCCTTCTCTGTTCAGTCCAGTCATTGAAAAGATCTATGGGCCTAAGCAACTCTGTTGATTTACACCACCTGAGAATCCAGTCTTACTAACTGCATCATGTAGCATAAGAAAAAGATAGAGAGAAGCATAATACAGAGCATGGAAGTAATTTGTATGGTGCAAAGATCAGTTTAATATCCAAAGGCAGACAGGAGGACATAAACAGCATTGCCACTCTAAAGCACTGCTATTCCACTTCATTACTCTACATTATTTTAGAAGAGACCTTTGTTTTAATCTAGATATTAGCTCTTCCGTAAGTTCGGTTAATACTTTTGATAACATATCATGAGTCCCCCCTACTCATCATGCAAATTTAAATCACATTTTTATCAGTCTGCTTGTCTAATTCACAAACTGCATTAAGCTTTACTCTAGTTTAACAGTTACATTGTAGCTTCCAAACATACAACATTAGTCTGGATAAGGGTTCCTGGTTTTAAACTGGAGGACAGGCAATCAGAAATTTCACACACAATTCTTTTTTGGTTTGCTATAAACAGACAATATCCAAAAGCTCGCCTGGCAGTAAAAGGCTACTATCTAAAAATCCCCATTAAAAATAGTTAGGAGGTATATGAGTCCATGTAGCATAATTATTTTTCTGTTTTACATGACTCTGCAACATTTTTTTAAGCTGATGATTGAGCATTAGCTATCCAGACTTCATACAGAACACAGAAAAATGCTGATAACAGTTTTGATTGCAACATGCAGATATACCATTTTATTCAGTTATAGTAATTTGAGCCTGCAAAAGAAAACACTGAAAGAAAGCACATGTACAAATAAATAAAAAAACCCTTCCAAATCTAGGAAAGGTGTATTTAAAGAAAAAGAGAAGCTGTGTTTTCTGACAATTTTATGTCACTTCTGTGTGAAAGAAATCAGTAACAATTGATGTTAAAAATAAAACATGAGGTGTCACAGAGCCATTCACATCCTTACTACTGTTGCATGACCATATTTTCAAAGAGAGGGATATAGTCAGTAATTCCATATTCAATCAGGCACTCTTGGGGAGAAAGGCTTCTAGGAAAACCCAAAGTAAAAGGGGATCTTTCCCTTTTCAAGTCTTCTTGGAGTAAAAACCAGAGATATTTTAATAAAAAAGTGCAGCAAAATATCACAGTTCTGTGCCTCTGCAACCCCCCTCCCTCTCCTCCCACAGAAGTTCTTCCCGGGGTTTTGGCTTTGCCTCTTTGGGTTCTTTAACAATTTGTCAGTCACTGCCCTATAAACCCATACTGCTATTTCCAAGCTGAGAATCCCTCCACTTCAGACAATGTACCTGAAGTGACCATTGGAAGGTAAGTAGAATGATAAAGAAGACAACACTTACAATTAGCATTAGCTTTAAAAAAAAAAAAAAAGTCTATACCTGCTGAGGACTTAATAGCATTAGAGCATGGCCCAGCACGCAGTAGGACAGCAACAAGTTACAAGATGGAATCGATGCAGAGAGCAAGTAGGTGGCAAAATGAAATTGCTGAGAAATACAAGCCTCTATATTTGCTAGCGCCTTTTTTTTTTTTCCTTTTTTAAGCCCTTGACTGCTCTAATAGCAACTCTTATGCACAAAATCCTCTCCCTCCAGCGAAACATGCAGTTCAGTCCAACATGGAACACCCTCTTTAACCCTGGCACAGCAGACATTCTCAGTTACTCTTCTGCTGTGAAAAATCATTTTCACACATGAATACCTCTCTGAAACTAACATCAGCACATTTTTTATTGCTTGTTTTTAACTTTCACTCTTTTGCTTGCATTCATTGAAGAGCAGTACCAGAGTACGCAGTTACCTATCGTCAGCATTACCTTTTCTAGGAGATCACCGTCAGGCCCCTCTCAGTCCCTTCTAGTAAGTAACTAGAAGTGCAGCCTCCAAAAACTCAGGGATATTCCACACCTGCGGCATAGTGGCTTCCAATAACCAGTCACACATGTTAAACACATGAGTATGTGACTTTAACATTTTAATGAATATCAAATTATCAAATATCTGTAAGTTTTCCACATAACTCTGCTTCTGAACAGAAATTCTGTGCTCCAACACCAGCTACCTCTGATATAGACCTCTTTTAAATTGCACTGAACCATGTGGAGTGTTGTGCGGTAGAGGAACAGGAAATGGACTATGATTTGTTTTCTCTCGTGATCTAAGGCAAGAATCGAATTAAGCCACTGTAGCTGACATACTAGAGGTTAGACTAGTCATCATCACTCAAAATATTGAGTTTAGAGAAAACCTTTAGGCATTGTCACTCAAATTATTGGAACATCAGAATTCTAAGCCTCTGGTTTTAGGGATGAACACCAGCAGGCTTGGAAAATGAGGCAACTAAGAGGGGTTTTAGAAGAGTTCCTTTAGCACGCAAGGGGTGGCTGGGCCACTAGGAGACACACTGTCTGAAATCTCACTTGATTTGGGCTTTAGCATCAACTTCAAGCCCAGTGATAGAGAGTTGGAGTCTGAATGGCCCTAGTGATTAGAGCATTTAGGGAGCTGGAGACTTTATGTAAGGTTTTCCTGACCCTTGGGGTATTGCATCTTTCTGTTCCCACTTCCCAGAGCTTGCCCTCATTAACACGCTAGAGAATAGGCTAGATTGGAGAAAAGAAGGAGAAGAAACACACATTCATTATTCCTCTTGCTGAAACTAAACTGCCCTGCAAAGAATGCAAGACTGACAGCATCAGACAGAATAAACAAGAGGGAGTCTGACGCTGCAGGCGAACAGGGAAAGTGCCTGTGCTCCCTCAGTCTCACAAAGGCAAAGGACCCTGCACCAGATACAGCAAACTGTCTGAGAAGGCACGGGAAAGCTGGCAAATGTTGTATAGGCAGAACATTAACATCACTGACTCTTGTGTAAAAAATTCCTTAAGGAATATCAACATTTAAGAGAGCCCTATCTATTTAATAGAGGAATATGTGCTACCTCATCCTGAGAAAACACTCTACAAGAAATTGACCTTTCTGGGGACATTAGGTCTGCTGCGAGTAGGACAATACTCTGCTTCTGCTTGGCAAAAACAGGAGTGACATCATTTTAGCGTGCCAGTTTGTAACCCAGCCTTCCTTGCACTGCAGATCCATTGTGCTCTCTCAGAGGCTAGAAATAATTCTTCAAAAAGGATCTGACTAAAGAGTTACTTTCTAGAAGTGACTAATTATATGACCTCAATGGAGAACAGCTTGAAATAGTTTCAGCCAAGATCAATGCACTACCTAAGAATGACAGACAGGAAAAATAGCTTGGATAGCTTGAAGGAAAGTGAGGTAAAGACAAAATAATTAGAAACTGTTCTGTAAAATGAAGCTTAATCAGAAAACAGAATAGCTTTAGAGAATCAGATTATCACCAGTGAAAGTGCAGAGAGAGCTACTTACAAGAACTATGAAAACAGCTGTAACTATGGCAGGTTGCTTTATTTAAACAAAAACAAACAAATAAAAAAACTGGAGGTTGCACATGTTAAGAATGAAGATTAACTTTTCAAAGAAACTAGGTTTCAATTGTTATATTCCTGAAAAGTGGCTAAACATGTCATCTTATGGTTCTATGTGTTGTATTTCTAATGTTTTTTTCAGTTTAAGAACAAAATCATTTATCACTAAGCACCAGCCTTGCAAACTCACCATGGGGTCTAGGACTCAAAGTTGGCTTTTTCAGTTTTATGCATCATTACCAGTTTTGCAGCAAGAATTTAGCTGAGAATTCTGTTTATATCTAACCCAGAACTGTCAATTCTGTTCAGTCACAGATATATAATATTGGCCCTGCAAAAAAAATGGGGTTTTGTGAGAAAAATGTACACAAAATGTCAAGGTCAGCTAAATTTCAGTGAAAGTTCTTTTTTTTTTTCCCCTAACTTTTTTATCATGACTGAATTTCAGTATTTTTACCTGCAGTACATCAGATAAAGAATCTTAGAGATATACTACACATCTGGTGCATATCTGCAAGTATAAAACAACAAGCAGGAATTAAAAAATAGTAAAAGGCAGATTTTTTTTTTTAATCTTCTCCTATTGCCAGCCAAATAGATTGATAAATTACCAAGAATTTCAGAACTGCATGGTTGTCACAAAATTTAAAACTAAACATAATTCACATCTACCAAGCTGCTGACTTAACACGTGTTAACTACTAGCAAAACCCCTTACATATCTATATATATATCTATATATATTCACTAAATTTCTGAGGAATCAGTATAGTTTATTGATTTGCATTTTACATATTATAAATTGAGGGACACGAATAAGGGACTGAGAATCAAAATACTACATTAGTAAGCAAGAATGAGAGTGGTGAAAACACCACTCTGCTTGGACAACCGAGGACACCTGCTTTCTCTAGGGTATACACTTTGGTGTCTGCAGTTTTGCTACACCACATGCCCAGATGTACTGGCACCTTAGGAGGCAAATAAACATCTTATCTAAGTTCTATTGTGGATTAGGATTCATGAGCTGCATGTCCTTGCAGCTATGAAAAGTAATGCCTCAGCCTGAGAAAAACTACTTAATACAGTCTTCATAATATAAGGAAGTTAATGTAATGGAGGAATTCAACGCAAAGCACAAGCAGCACCTTGCCCTTTCACCAGGCTGAAAAGCTGATGTGCTTCCTACCTTTGGCTGCTCCATGGATTCTCTGATGTCTCTGCAGAAACATTGCTTGATGTGGTTCAGACCACAATAGTCTAATGATCAGAGAAGTTGGCAGAGAAATAGGCATACTAGGGTTCTGGTTCCTTCACCTTAGACTGTTTATAATCTTCTGCCATACACGCAAAAAACAAACAAAAATACTTCAGAAAGTAGAGAACAAACTCCGTGTCTTGCTACATCCAACTTAACAAATCTAGTGAGTAGTCTTGCCTCTGGATAGAAACAGAACTCCCTTAACCATAACAATACTGCCTGTTAAGCACAAACATTAGTTTACAGTTCATGAACTAAGGGTATTGCTACTAATATTTCTGATCTTTTTAAAATATATGTAAGGCACTACCTGCTGGGTACTGTCAGTGAACACTGAACATGTAAGGCTAATACTACGGAGCAGCAAGTGAAGGCAGAGGTTATTCCCCTTTCTGACAGCAACTTGCTGGCTTTAAAATTCAACTGCACTATGGGAATGTCCTGCCACTGCTTCTGGAAAGTGTGTACCTCTTGAAGAACCTGTTTAATCAGGAAACTATTGAATAGAATAGAAATGAGGATGTAAAGTTTTTAAAAACATCTGGATAGTTCTACTTTGTCAATGGGATAGTAGACTTCACAATGTAGTCCAGTGGTCTTTGGAAAGACAGGTCCTACTCAAATTAACATAGCCAAAGGAGCTGATACCAGGACTATTTCCCTTTTTGGTAGAAGGCTACCTGAATGGGAAAAAAAGTGAAGTTCACTAACATTTGATTTTTGAAATGCACTTTCTTTTCCACTCATCAAACTTACACATCTCCTTGATCAGCATGCTCATTTTTTCAATCCACTGTATCTGTCTATACCCAATTTTCTACCTAATTCAAATCTGTGATTTGTGTTAGCTTAACAGATGCTTAAAAGTTAGAAGTAGTGATGTTCTGATGAGTCCATTTCCCACTCATGGACCTCACCCCACTTCTCCTTAAAATCTCTGATTTTATTTTTTTTTAATTTAATCTTTTAGTCATGTATTTATTTATCTTTAATTTTTATATGGGGATAATTTAGAAAAAAGAGCACCGCAAAGTTTAGAACAAACCATAGATACACTTTTCCCTGCTTATTTACTCAAGAAACCGAACTGACCGGCCCAATATGTCGGCCTGACCCAACCCACAGGGAAGTCTGCTGCCTCCCTGGGGCCCGGGTGAGAGAGGTCACAAGGAAACTCCCCAGTCTGGTACGGCCCACTGATTACTACCCACTATTGGTTTTGCAGGTTGGCAGTGATGAGATCGACCAAAGAAGCCTGAAAGGGATCAAGAAGGACTTTAAGGCACTGGGGAGACTGGTTGAGGGATCGGGAGCACAGGTGGTGTTTTCCGCAATCCCTTCAGTGGCGGGGAGGAACACTGAAAGGAATAGGAAAGCAAACATGGTCAACGCATGGCTCAGAGACTGGTGCCATCAGAAGAATTTTGGATTCTTTGACCATGGGGCGGTCTACACGGCACCAGGCCTGCTGAGTGCAGACGGTGTTCAGCTATCCTCAAGGGGGAAAAGGATCCTTGCCCGTAAGTTGGCAAACCTCATCAAGAGGGCTTTAAACTAGACTTGAAGGGGGAAGGGGATGATGCCAGGCTACCCAGAGATGAGCCTAGGGGTGACGTGCCACTGTCGGGGGCAAGATCGATAGCCCAGCTCAAGTGCATCTATTCCAATGCACGCAGCATGGGCAGCAAACAGGAGGAGCTGGAAGCCATCGTGCAGCGGGGCAGCTATGACGTGGTCACCATCACAGAAACATGGTGGGACAACTCGCATGACTGGAGTGCTGCGATGGAGGGCTATAAGCTCTTCAGGAGGGACAGGCAAGGAAGGAGAGGCGGTGGGGTGGCTCTGTACGTCAAGGAGTGCTTTGATTGTATAGAGCTCAATGATTGTCATGACGGGGTTGAATGCTTATGGGTAAGGATGAGGGGGAAGGCCAACAAGGCGGATATCCTGCTGGGGGTCTGTTATAGACCACCCAACCAGGACGTAGAAGCCGATGAAGCGTTCTACAAGTGACTGGCAGAAGTCTCACAGTTGCAAGCCCTTGTTCTTGCGGGGGACTTCAACTTACTGGATGTCTGCTGGAAGTATAACACAGCCGAGAGAAAACAGTCCCTGAGGGTCCTGGAGTGTGTGGAAGATAACTTCCTGATGCAGCTGGTAAGGGAGCCTACCAGGGAAGGTGCCCTGCTTGACCTGCTGTTTACGAACAGAGAGGGTCTGGTGGGAGAAGTGAAGGTCGGAGGCCGTCTTGGGCTTAGCAACCATGAAATGATAGAGTTTTCAATTTTTAGCCAGTCCTGAAAGACAAAGGGGCCCAGGAAAGCTGGACCTTCTTCAAGAAGGAAATCTTGAAGGCGCAGGAGCAGGCAGTCCACATGTGCCGTAAGAAGAGCCGGCGGGGAAGACGACCGGCCTGGCTGAACAAGGAGCTTATGCTGAGACTCAGGGAAAAAAAGAGAATTTACCACCTCTGGAAGAAGGGGCAGGCAAGTGAAGAAGAATACAAGGACCTCGTTAGGTCATGCAGAGAGGGAATTAGGAAGGCAAAAGCCCAGCTAGAGCTCAACCTGGCCACGATCGTGAGGGACAACAAAAAATGCTTCTATAAATACATTAACAACAAAAAAAGAGTCAAGGAGAATCTCCATCCTTTACTGGATGTGGCGGGGAACATTGTCACGAAGGATGAGGAAAAGGCTGAGGTACTTAATGCCTTTTTTGCCTCAGTCTTTAATAGTCAGACCAGGTATCCTCAGGGTATCCATCTCCCTGAGCTGGAAGACAAGGATGGAGAGCAAAATAGGCTCCCCCTGATCCCGGAGGAAGCAGTTAACGACCTGCTATGCCACCTGGACACTCACAAGTCTAAGGGGCCTGATGGCATCCACCCAAGGGTGCTGAGGGAGCTGGCGGAGGACCTTGCCAAGCCACTCTCCATCATTTATCAACAGTCCTGGTTAACAGGGGAGGTCCCGGATGACTGGAGGATTGCCAACGTGACGCCCATCTACAAGAAGGGCCGGAAGGAGGATCCGGGGAACTACAGGCCTGTCAGCTTGACCTTGGTGCCGGGGAAGATTATGGAGAGGCTCATCTTGAGGGTGCTCACAGGGCATGTGCAGGATACTCAAGGGATCAGGCCCAGCCAGCACGGGTTCATGAAAGGCAGGTCCTGCTTGACCAACCTGATCTCTTTCTATGACCAGGTGACCCGTCTAGTGGATGAGGGGAAGGCTGTTGATGTTGTCTACCTGGACTTCAGCAAAGCCTTTGACACTGTTCCCCACAGTATTCTCCTGGAGAAGCTGGCGGCTCATGGTTTAGACAGGGGCACTCTTCGCTGGGTAAAAAACTGGCTGGATGGCCGAGCCCAGAGAGTTGTAGTGAATGGGGTGAAATCCAGCTGGCGGCCGGTCACAAGCAGAGTACCCCAGGGCTCAGTTTTGGGGACGGTCTTGTTTAATATATTTATCGATGACCTGGATGAAGGGATAGAGTGCACCTTCAGCAAGTTTGCAGATGACACCAAGTTGGGTGGGAGTGTTGATCTGCTTGAGGGTAGGAAGGCTCTGCAGAGGGATCTGGGCAGGCTGGATCGATGGGCCGAGGCCAATTGGATGAGGTTCAATAAGGCCAAGTGCCGGGTTCTACACTTTGGCCACAACAACCCCAGGCAACGCCACAGGCTTGGGGAAGAGTGGCTGGAAAGCCACCCAGCAGAAAAGGACCTAGGGGTGTTGATTGACAGCCAGCTGAATATGAGCCAGCAGTGTGCCCAGGTGGCCAAGAAGGCCAACGGCATCCTGGCCTGTATCAGAAACAGTGTGGCCAGCAGGAGTAGGGAGGTGATCGTGCCCCTGTACTCGGCTCTGGTGAGGCCATATCTTGAATCCTGTGTTCAGTTTTGGGCCCCTCACTACAAGAAGGACACTGAGGTGCTGGAGCATGTCCAGAGAATGGCGACGAGGCTGGTGAGGGGTCTGGAGCACAAGTCTTATGAGGAGCGGCTGAGGGAGCTGGGGTTGTTCAGTCTGGAGAAGAGGAGGCTGAGGGGAGACCTCATCGCTCTCTACAACTACCTGAAAGGAGGTTGCAGAGAGGTGGGTGTTGGTCTCTTCTCCCAAGTGACTAGTGACAGGACTAGAGGAAATGGCCTCAAGTTGCGCCAGGGGAGGTTCAGGCTGGATATTAGGAAAAACTTCTTTACTGAGAGAGTAGTGAAACATTGGAACAGGCTGCCCAGGGAGGTGGTAGAGTCACCCTCTCTGGAGGTATTCAAGGAGCGTGCGGATGTGTCATTGTGGGATGTGGCCTAATGGGCATGGTGCTGTGTGGTGTGGGTGGGTTGGTTTTGGTGTGGGTGGTGGTGTGGTTTGTGGTTTGTGGGTGGTTTGGTTTTTTTTTTGTTTTTTTTTTTATGGTTGGACTTGATGATCTTACAGGTCTTTTCCAACCTTAGTGATTCTGTGATTCTGTGATTCTGTGACCATGCATGAAAAGTTGTAGTTGCTAAGGGGGACATTACAGTACCTACAAACTAGGACCAATGTTTAAATACAGATCTTTGATACATGTAAGTATATGGCAAACTCCTTACCTAATCAACAGAAACTACATGTTGTTCATAAAGCTAATAGTAGTAGTAGGATATATGCCTATGAAGATTT
The DNA here is from genome assembly GCF_030936135.1 of Gavia stellata. NCBI lineage: Eukaryota > Metazoa > Chordata > Aves > Gaviiformes > Gaviidae > Gavia > Gavia stellata. The sequence goes on along the minus strand of NC_082594.1, from coordinate 51,745,992 downwards.
GAGCACGAAATTCTGAGGTCACCCTTCCATTCATTCACTCCACTTTAAAAACCATACTTAATATTAATTTAATACTAATACAGTTAGATGAGTTGTTTATCATTTGCTTTTTGGCACTTGGATTAATTTAGAAAATCTTATCTCTGACATATAAGGAGGATCAGACACTGCAGTCCCAATTGCATTTACCTAGTAATGTGAGAGTGTATCAGCATATAAGAAAGTTAGCTATATGTCAGTAGCTGCTGACTGTGTGCATCGTTTCCAAATGTCCTGAACAAAACCCACCAAGCCAGTGCATAAAATATTATCTGAATAACTATAATAGATTTTGGATGACTCCTATACATAGTCTACAAGTTTGCACACAGAACTGGATAGGAAGACCAGAACAGGAAGTATATTTTCCACAAAATGCTAAAGACTAGAATAATAGATGCAGAACTGTGTTTGCTGGCACATAAACTGTTGGGCTACCATGAATTATGCTAGTCTTCCTGTGCATGCGCCAAAAGTACTACACTCCAAGATAAAATCAGGCTAGGGATGAATTTATACTCCAAGGCCCTGGGAGCCAGTCTTGTGCCCAGGAGGGCAGGCATAGCTATAACAGTTGTGGGATAGCTGCATGCATTCTCCCCAAAACTTCTACCTGCAGCACTACTCAGCTGGAAACCCTTCAGATATTTTCACAGAAGAAGACATAAAACCCAGGCAAACTACTGCAAGAACTATCAGGTGTTGAAGGATGAGGGTTTGGGGCAGAAGATGAATTATCATTGTGTCCTTCCATTTACACTGAACTCACTACTCTGGAGAGAATGGAAATGAAGTCTACATAGACCTCTGCAAGGGGAGCTGAGAGAAAAAGAACAGTGATGCAAAGGTTGCGTTCTGTTTTTTTTCTAGTATGTCTGTCTCAGAAGTTGTGTGCTATTACCTTATGAGACTGGGGAGGGCATTAAAAATTTAAAACAATAGAGATAGCCACTTTTGATCAGTCACAAATGTTACAGAGAGTCCTTGCCAATTAAATCACCCACAGTGACAGGCAGAATATTCTGTATTTAAATCTCATAAAATGTTCTTCTGAGCTCTTATTGCTTGTGAATAGAAAACTGTTACTCCTCTCTACAATTAATTTGATTAGACATTAGGGTTTTTTCTGAGCAAAAGCAGCAATACTGTACTCCACAGAGCTTTCAAGTCGTTCTGGGACCATGTCTTTTGTACTCTTTTTTTTTTCCCCTTTTCTAACCCTGACTCTGCATGTACTCTTTGTTAAAATCTACATTACAGAAGTGCCAAAAGCTGAAACTCACCATGGGAGGCTGATTTTCCAGAAACCAACTAAAAGAGGTACTTTGTCACACTGAAAAAGATTTCCATGTGGTTACACAGAAAATAAAGTCTACACATTAAGACATCCTTTCATGTAGCAAAATTGACAGGAATTGCACTTTTTTTTTGTAACTTATTGTTTGTATTCTAATGTTAAAGGCCAATCAAAATCAGAATTCAGGCAAGTTAGATATTTCTCTTGTCCCACTGTGTTAATATCAGTGCTTGACAAAATTTATTTATTTCTCATCACCTCATGACCAGTTATAGTCCTCTGTCTGACAGAAGAGAAGTTAAAACACAGAAAAACTGGATATAATGAGGAACTAAACCTTAGGCATCTGGCCTCTGCAGAGAAATACGAAATACTGAAAGAATTGTTTAGGCTCTTTCCACAGTATGTAGGAAGAGCATGTGGTTTTAAGTAACAATTGCCAAATTACAAACATTAAAACAGGGTGTTGTTTAAATATAATTAGTTCTATGAAAAAGCCAATAAGCTTGAGAATTGGCCTGAAATTTGATTGTTTTGTAGGTTGCTTATTGCCTGCAGCACTGACTTTGATGCCTTTGTTTGTTTGGAGTTTGCAGCATACAAAATTCCTTAACAGCTCTCCTCTTCAGTTTGCTTTTCTTCATTATATAAGTACTAAGGATAGATAAAGCCCCAAATCTTTTATGATATAGGAAATTAACAGAGAGGATTATTCTGCATTCCAATGGAAAGGTTTAAAGGAAGGTGTTTGAAAGATTCATTGCTGTGACCTCAGCTTTGCTTCATTAAAGTTCCGTATTATCATGCAAAAAATAAGTTATTTTATTCTTACTAAAAGTTTGGTCAAGTCATAACAAGAGACATGTGAATACTTTTTCCCTGTGATTAATCAGGCTCCATGGCAGCCTATCTATTTGCAATTCTATGAAGAATTTTTTGTGAGAAAAAATAATCCCTGGAGAGTTAGGAGAAACAGACCTATATTATTTTACAAGTTGAAGATAAAAAAAAGAATTCCATGTTTCTTTCAATCTTAAATTACAATAAGCTCATTTTAAAGGAGAGTTCAGCTTGGCAGGCACCTTTATCACTAATCTTTGTGCACTTGTAAAAAGTCTATCACATGTTCCAACAAGCTTATGGAAAGGTTTTGCTTGGTGAAGTATCAATTTCCACTTGTACAGAGGATTATTAATTTGTGGGGGAAGTAGGTTAGAAAATGTTCAAAATAGTTATTTGATCCAAAGCACAAGTAATGCCTTTTGTGATTGGCTGGATTCCTTTCCAGTGAAACATCGCATGCCCCCAGGGCAGGGTGCAGGCATCATCTTCTCTGATCACACCTTAACAACCAACTAACTCAGATACAAGGATCTGGGAAAAAAATCCCTGAGTCTGGCTAATGTCCAAGGAATTCATAGAGCAGTTCATTCTACTAATGTAAACGTGGGATAAAAATTGTTTCTTAAACAAACAAACAAAGTGCTAAAGTGATGTAGCCCGATAACACAGACAACAGCATCCTGGTATTCTTAGGCATTCAGTTAAAAACTCTGAGAAAAAATGTTTGGAAAAAGCTGCCTACTTAATGAAAAAAAAAAAGTTTAAAACTACAAAAGGAAGAGATTTTCTTACTGCTTAACTTTACTGTAGGTAAGTCAGTTGGTTCGACCACATACCAGAGCAATGTATTCATACACAGTGTTGGGCACAGATGTTATAAGAATGTGTGTGTGTGTGAGTGTCTCTTACAGATTTTTGCAGGGTTTACTTTAATGTGTCTGTTCTTCCAAATCTATTGATTGCAGCAATTTTGAAAAGAAACAGATTGTTCAATGAAGGGTCAAATACTAAACTCCTGCATTTGTAACTGCAAAGGAAACTCAAAACATGTTATGAGATGGAAATAGTGAACTTAACCAGGGAGGAAACATGCTTAGAATTTTTAATATTAAACCTCATCTCCTTGGGGAGATGAATATTTAAATGGGATTGTATGTAAGGCTATTGAAAAAATAAGCAAAACTTAAATTCCTGCCTCTCATAACTTTCTTAGTTCTAATATTATCCAGAGAGATGCTTCAATTCTCAAAACTTTTCTTCTAAACATGAATATTTCAAATCTCGACAGTTAAATACTCACTGAATAAGACATAAACTCTTCATAACAAGCTTTGTAGAGGCTCTTTTTATCTTACCAAATTTAGTAAGCAGCTGTTTGACAACAGTTGATGATTCAAAATATAGTTATTCCAATACTACCATTCTTACATAGATATTTAGCTTTATTGTTCAATGACTTGATTGTATTTGTGCAGAAAATGTTTTATTATTTTGTTGAAAAGTAGCAGCAGAGAGTTATCACATGAAGTTACAAACATTTGCAAATAAACTTCTCAATAGAAATAAATACCTAGGTATATATAAAGAGAACTTAGGATTTCCCCCATATATGGAGACACAGGAGCAGACACAACTGAAATATTTCCCAGCTACACATGTTCTTCCTGAAGTTAATCCAGTTAAGACTTTAAAGAGCTTACAAAAGGCATAGCTTTTACTTAGCATACTGTAATATCATTTTATGGGGAATTAAATTAAGTGTTTATTTTCCAGAGGGGAGGTTGTCCTTGCTTCCAGATCTTCAGTAAACTGCTTTTAAGAAATGTCTTTCTCCACACTGAGACTAAAGGAAATTAATTTCTTAAGTGAGGCAAGATGAATCTGGCGACATTGCTGTGCAGTTTTATGACATACTGTGGATATATTTCTGCTGAAGATTTCATTATATAACTTTGCTGAAGATGTTCTGTGAGAAGCCCCCAATTTGAAGTGAAGTGGCACAACAGGGTGACTAGCAGAAAAGCCTCATGCAGGGTGTCCTGAAGTCTACTGAGTCATGAAAAAGAAAAACCCTACTACAACACACGAGATGTATGGCTTGGCTTGACAAAGCGAAATGTGTAAGTAGTTCACTTACAATAAACTGTAGAATTTATCAAGTATGACCATATTTGCCCAACAAAGAACTGTGAGAATGTTCTAGAGACATGTTTAATTTAACCCCAATTACCAACCATGTATTCCAAACCCTTAGCTGCAACTTCACAGCACCGGACAACCAAAATTTAACGGTACAGATTTCTATGAAAAAAAATGACATCAGAAAAAATTCAACTTAAAGAATGACATAGAAGTACTTACTTTAACAAAGTTGTGCTCTGAATTGTTCAGCAAAAATAGTAAGCATATATAATCCAGCAGAATCATCTCCACAACCAATATAACTCCGTTATCCTGAACTATGAGAAATTTATGGCATGGATCATTCAATACATCTGAGTGAGACCATTTATTTTAAGAATAAGTAGATTGATCACAAGTGCATTTTATTCTGATATTAACCTCTCTTCATTTTATGCCTGAAGGTGGATCACACATGCTACAATTTTTGCTCTCTTTTCTTTGCAGGCAGAAGTTGTAACATTGCCAGATCTCATTACAAGTAGTTCTTTTCTTAATGCCTCCTTATCCAAATCCATATAATTAATGAGGATTCCCCCTTGAATAAAATTAAATTTCTAGCTTTTACTGCTAGAGAGAAAAGCCTGAGAGCATGTTTCACTGCATCTTTAAAAAAAAAAGTTGTTTCCCAGATCTACTGTTACCTTTAAGCTGCTTCTTCATTCTGAGGGGTCTACCATAATTTTCAAATATGCCAAATAAGTATTACTTAGATGGAATGTGGTTTCACATAGGTGATAGATTTTCTGATTGCTGTGAGGAGATATTTAACTTTTTATAGTTATATATACACAGACACACAAATGTGTAAGAGGGCATATGGTTTGTGTGTGCATAAATATATTTATTTTCTTGAGGGCTGGGGGAATTAATTGCAGACTACTTCTTAGCACATTTTAAACACATGGGGAAATTGATGTTAATTCACATAACTTAGTTTAACTCAACTTCGTGCAGATCTATTCATTAAGAGCAAGAGAAACTTGAGGAAAAGCATTTCAAACCCTCATATTAATAAAGACAGGAAAAAAGCTAGTAAGATGCTTACTGAAGTCAGAGAATACAATGAAAACTGGTCATGCTCCCTACTTTTTCATCCTACATAATATGATGGACAAGAAGACTTGTTGAAATTCATGAGACTTGACTTTATTTACTACCAGAAATAGAGCATACAAGCACGGTCTGTGGGGTTCACAGGCATAGAGGTTGAGCAACATGCCAAAACAAATAAACAAAAAAACCCCACCCTGCTGACCGCTAGCTATGAGATCCTGTGTAATAAAGCCTAGAAGGTATTATGCTTCAGCAAGTTTATCACCCTAGCTAGTCATGAAGAATTTCAATCCTACCCCCATCCCCAGTGAGCTATATATTATTGAATAAATAACATTTCACCTTTATGTGAAAAAAGGGATAGTTGCATCTTATGCTCAGCTGCTCTTATACTTATGGCAAGAGGTAGGTCCCATAACTTTTAATATGCATCATAATGTGTTTCAGGGTCCTAGGTCCTTCATTATTTGTATTAACATCTACACAGGGAGCCTTACGGATCCCATGCACAGCAAAAATAGAAGGTTTGTTCATGTGAGACCAGCAGGAGTGAGCAGGCAGTCCACATCAATCACATCTGGGAAGACAGGAAAGGACTGCCAGGTCCCTGCACAGAGAGCCTTTGAGGCCACCACTAGACACCGTGTACTGGCCTCTTTGAAGTGAGTATACAGGGATAAGACTGAAGGAGCATGCACTGCTGTGCAGTAACAAGTCTTATGGGATCTGCTGGTCAAATCCTCATACGCTTGAGCTGGTTTACCATGGACAAAACAGATTCCAGTGGATTGTTTGCCCTTGTCTAGGCTACAGAATCTGCACACGTTATCTGTACGGAAAGAGCAAAGCGGAGGCAAAGTAGCAAGCTGTTCTGTAGCTGTTACATGGTAACAAAAGAAAATCTGTCCTATGATTTCCCATCATGAAAAATTTGTCTGAAACATATAAAATTATCTGTAACAAAGATTCCTGAGATCTATTGTTACAGAAACATGGGCTCACCATAACAGTTCAGAACTCTGTCCCATCTAGTGAGATATTCTGATCCTGAGAATGAACCACAGTTAGGTGCTTCAAGCAATGAGTCAAAAAACTCTGTATCAATTGAAAATAAACAGTAATTTCTTACAAACCATGAATACTTCTGACATAAATCTGTAAACTTGCATTGTTTTGCAAAAGTACCATTAAGATCACAAACTTGCACAAGAGTAGCGGTGAATTCTCAGGTAAACAGATAGAAAATATAGTTTTTAAAACTTTGTTTTGTTTTGTTTTCAAGACATGCTTTTAGAAAATGGTCTTGGTTCAGTCCTTTGAAAACAATTACGTGAGTATTTAAATAATGACATTGGAAACTTTATCTTGTGCTGTATCCAAAATATATGGAAAAGTTCTGATCTTTTCACTTTGAAAATATCTGTTGTTCTTCCACTTTACACTTAACATTTTTCCAATAAAACCATAAAGTTACAAAAATGCCAACATACGATTTTTTTGTTTCTTTTATTCTTTTTCTCTCTTTCTTTAACAGCCCATTATCTCTAAGTTACCTTACAGTTTTGGTGGATAATAAAACCAGTAATATTCTGTATTCCAAAAGACAGGCATTTGCATAACTGATTTATTGAAACATGCTGAAGCAATCGGCACTATAAAATATTATGAGTGCTAAAAGTGCTTTTTTCATTAATCACTGTAAATGGTTCTGACATTCTTTAAGGGCCAATTTTATATGGAAATTATCCAAACCCTTTGGGTAAAATGATTTGTTATTTAAAACCTCTTAACATAGAGTGGTGATACTACTTCAATTTGTTTCAAGAGAGAATTATATAGCTTTTTGGGGGAGAATGATAACCATATCTAAAGAAAGCATTTATTGAATTGAGACATTTTTAGCTGTATTTGTTATCAGTAAGTAATATTACTTTTATAGTAAAAATGGGAAAAGGATCAATCTTTCATTTCAAATATTTAACAACTTATTAACACATAATGGATCTTAACAAGCCTGAGATGTTCCAAGGTTTTGTGAAAGGAAAATAGAGAATTTTTGCTCACCTCACTCATCACAGTGCTTTACTTTGAAAATTTCAGACTCATACATTCAATTTTTTTTCATGTACCTTAAGTTTCCTCCCAGAGAACAAACCTATACATTTCAGTGTTGTTAATTTATAAAACTTTTTATTGCTCAAAATAACTAGTTCACATTAATTAAACTTTCTATAGGAATTATCTTTTGTGTTCATCATTAAGTAGAATTTTTCAGTTCTTTCGGAAAGGTAAGGGTAACTACACATCGTATCTGCAAAATGTCCTGGTCTTGCCTACTGAAACTGAATATTCTTTCAATCATTTCAACCCAGATGACTTCATGAATTTGCCCACTGAAAAAGTCTAAAATGTGCATTCACTGAGCTACTTCCTTCAGAGGCTTGTAAGTAGGAAATGTCTCATCTTGTCTGATCATCCAGAAGTACCAGCATAGGTAGCCTCATAGGGTTAATAAGCACAATGTTTGAAAGGATTTGAGAGCATAAAGATGATAGTTTTACTTCATCATGCTGCTTTCCGTACAGCACTGAATGGTAAGCATTATCTGTGTACTGCATTTCTCACTTCTGAGGTGCTTTTCTTCCTCAGGCTTCTGAAGTGAGGGGCTGGGGATAAACGATGTATCACTGAAAACAAGTGAGAAAAAAACAGAAAACAGAGAGAGCTTTTCAGAATAGGTTCATGGTCCATCTTCTTGCTGAAGGAGCAGTGATGCTTTCCTTGAAATCTGACCTTTGTATATTTTCTCAAAGTTTTCTGCCTACTTTTCAGACTCAGTTTTAGCAGACACCCAAGACCACACCATCTTGGTTCTGCAAGGTCGTATTGTCCTCTTCCTTCAGTCCCTGCTATGGTAGAATCCATTGTTTTGTTGCAGCCATGTGACTCCAGGCTGTCTCTGTGTAAGTACAGTAAGTGAAAAAGGCAGGCAATATGAATTAATTATTTTGCATTAAAAAATACCTTTGGCAACAACTGATCAAGAGCAAGCTTTCATGAAAACTGACAGTTGAGAAAATTTTTTTTTGTTTGTACATTATTGGATGGTTTTCTTCTATTGTAGCTGTTCTCTTGCACAGTCCAAGATCATTCACACTTCACATTATTTGTGAATATGTTACTGTGATGGTTTTGGCTAGGATAGAGTTTTCTTCATAGTAGCTAGTATGGGGCTATGTTTTGGATTTGTGCTGGAAACAGTGTTGATAAAGCAGGGATGTTTTAGTTACTGCTGAGCAGGGCTTACACAGAGTCAAGGCCTTTTCTGCTTCTCACACAACCCCACCAGCGAGTGGGCTGGGGGTGCACAAGAAGTTGGGAGGGGACACAGCCAGGACAGCTGACTCCAGCTGACCAAAGGGATATTCCATAGCATATGATGTCATGCTCAGCATATAAATACGGGGGAAGAAGGAAGGGGGGGACATTTGGAGTGATGGTGTTTGTCTTCCCAAGTAACCATTCTGCATGATGGAGCCCTGTTTTCCTGGAGATGGCTCAACACCTGCCTGCCGATGGGAAGTAGCGAACTAATTCCTTGCTTTGCTTTTCTTGCACATGCAGCCTTTTCTTTACCTATTAAACAGTCTTTATGTCAACCCACAGTTTTTTCACTTTTACTCTTCCGATTCTCTCCCCCATCCCACCAGGGGCAAGTGAGTGAGCGGCTGTGTGGTGCTTAATTGCTGGCTGGGGTTAAACCACAACAGTTACTTTCTCTGAAGATTGCTCTTTAATACAAGAATAATCTGATGTGTAAGGATTATACTTCATCATTTGGCTGAAGAACAAAAATGTATGCTTCCCTTATCTATTTAAGATTATTATATTTTAGATGAATGTGATCACTGTTCAGCTATATTTAGTAGCTTAGGCAGGATTCAAGAAATCTGATTGTGTCCGAGGACACAACCACACAATTATGAATACTCAGTAACACCAGGCTTACTGTAAAGTGTTAAAAAACAATGGAAAGTGAGTAGCGTTGATAGCTCCTTCCAAGGTCTGCCTCTCTTGCTGGCTACTGCCTGCAGCTGACACACCAGCATGTTAATTTCAATAATCTCCTACTCTCCAGCTGTTTGACTCAACCTTTTCTGGTAGCTCAGGACGGAGCATGTCACCAATCACTTTGGGCTGTGCCAGAATATCTCCAGAAACCAGACTTCCCCAGACTTGCCTGGCAGCACGATTTTATTGAACACTTTTTCACAGACATTTCTTTACTTATGTTAATATGCTAAATAGCAAGTGTTTCACTCTGTACCAGTATCACACGGTGGGTTAAACTGTTCAGGAACTTGAATCCGGAGAATTCAGCTATGTCTGCAATTTATGTGTATTTCAATAAACTCTTAGTCCATTATGGTTTTTGTTCTTCTATATGGTTACTATCTTCGATATGATTCCATCGTGCATTTTCTATTTCTAATTTCTACTTTGTCCTTAAAAGAAGTATGTAGAAAAAGTTTCAGTCAGTGTTTGTTTTGTGTTCAGTTCATACTGCAGGTCTTTAAAAGACATGCATAGACATTTAGGGGCCTTTAAAACCTCCTCTTCAAAATGCCACTTCTCTTTCAGTAAGCATACACTTCCACTAGTACTTTGCTGAACAGCAGAAATCTTACTTCAGTATCTAACTACTTGTCTATCATAGTACAAAGCCGACCTCATTTCAGCACAATTATAATATTTAGATTTCATGTTTTTATGCTTACCTAGGATAAGTTACAATGGTGGAATATTTGAATTGTGAACATCTCTTTTTAGTCTGATTTCTTTTAGCTTAAGGAAATTAAGCTTATGTGATTATTCTGTTCCTGGCTGGATTCACAAAACACTCTGTCAGCCTTGCTTCATCTCAGTATCTTTTGAACTCTGGCCAATCTTAATCAGAATTGCTAGAAAGATCAAGACGTCATACAGAACAAGATGATCAAGATGTCATAGAGATCATAGACATCAAGATGTGCTTCAAGCTTCTAAAAATAACCAGCCAAATGAGAAGAAAAACTTACATACTGTCCTCATACAGTAAGACTTCAGTGAATGGTTAAACTTAATTAGACTCTGGAGAAACAAGTTTTTAACTAGATTTGCACCAGATACCAATGAATCCAACCACATTACAAAAACCCATAGAAAATCAGACTTTGTCAATTCCAGTGTGCTTGAAAGTTGCTTCTATAGAAATCACCTGTATGATGGTACCTTCAACATTCATCTGAGATTGTGATGGGCACTGCTGCAGTAACATAACTAGTTTATTTTCTCAGCATTGTTGTATTATTTTGCCCAACACTTTATCTCTAAAATCCTCAGCTTTAGTATTCATGGGTTTTGTGTCCTGCCTTATGCTTGTATTTGTGAAAAACTTCATTTTTACAAGGATATGATCCAATAAACAATGAAGACATTGCATTTATAAATGCTATAGGTTTTTAAGTGAGGGCCCAGGATAACTTTGAAAGACCTTTGTAATGCCAACAGAATATCAGACAAAGGAAATCCCAAGTACAAAACTCTGTATTGTTTTTGACTTGCTGGAGACAGCTGAGTTAGAGAATGAAGGTGGCTGCCTTCAGTCAAAGTGAGTTCTCCTGAACATGTAAGTTGAGGCAGACCCTGGAGGGATTTAAGAATATATAACTTTGGAAACGATGAGTTCGATCTAGTTGGCAATGAAGCTGACAGTTGCCATGAGGATTGGACAGAGGAGATGGTTTTCATGTTTGTTATTCACTTATACATATTTTACTCTCTAAGTTATCTAAGACTATCTTTTTAAGTTTGGCATAAGAGAAGCATAACCTGATTCATGATATGCCAATTGTTTCTAGAGTTTGAATTCCATGCTCTGCCTGTTTTAAATATACTTTGTTTCATGCAGGTACCTGAAAAGGAGAGGGGATCATGCTATCCTAACAACAGGTACCTGAACACAAAGAAATTCAGAAAGATATCAGTCCTTTTCATGGTGCCTAGATAAAAGTGTCCTGTACTAATGAGATGTGTTACTATTATGCTGGATCCACACAACTGGAAAAGCCACAAAATCAGGATAGAAACCTGGTAAGGGTCTTGATCATAAAGTGAAAAAAAGAAAATAAAAAGAGTAACAAATAAAAGAAACTATACTTAAAATATATATTCCCAGAAGTGTTAGTATTTTTTGCAGGTTTTATATAAAACTGCTCTTTCTGTTTGGTGTATTAAATTGTTCCAGAAACCCATCTGGAAAATAATCCTATCTGCAACTAAAAATCAGATTTAACTTCAACATTTTCTCCTTCAAGAAAGGTCTTTAAACAAAATATTCTTTTTCACACTCAGCTGTTCTCTTTGTGTAACTACAGGTGTGTTCCTTCTAACTTTTACCCTCCTTAGAGTGAAATGTATCTTCTAGTTTTACAAACCCTGAGAAAACATCTTATGAAATGTAGTTTCTCAAAAGTGCTTGGTTATTAAATTATATTAAAAGCAGATGTTTCAATGCAATTGATTAAGAAGTAGCAAAATTAGATCACCCTCAGTGGGGTTCAAGACACTTAACATGTCAACAGTGTGGTTTACTTCTGGACCATAACATCTTTGTGTCAATAGAAGGAAAAAACAATTTTAGGGCATGAATTTTCTGACTTATTATTTTAGCTATATATCTGCTTTAGGAAAGGCATAATGCCTTAAAGAGTCAACATCAATATCAAAGACAAATTTGCCTAGCTACCTCTGCTGTATATCGCAAAAGTTTACATTTGGTCAGACAAACACTTTCTCACTAAAGGCCTCTTTCACAGCTGATATTGGACAGGTAATTAAGTGGATTATTCCATGCAACTAAAAGAGAAAGGAAAAGACAAATGGGATGACTGCTTATGCCTAACTGTCTCAAGCAATTTTAGGTGCAAACATAGTGCTGCTATAGTGATTTTAAGGTTATGACCTCTATTCATCTTAAAAAGTAGAAAGGTTATACTGCAACTTTGTGTCATGAGGTGGTGTTTCCTAAACTTGTTTTCTAATACTTTGACGTCTCTCAGATCACCTATTGCAGACTGCTACAATCACAGGTGATTTTCTTTCTCATAGAGGAGGTGTTAAAAGGAATGACAGTATCCAAGTCATGTGCTGGTATGGGGTCATGACATAACTGCAACATGCATCTAGATACAATTATATGCATGCAGCCTGTTACAATAAAAGATACCTTGCAAAGCAAAATATCCTATTTTGACCTTATTGAAACATTTCCTATTTGCTTACATGAAATTATACGCCATCAGATTTGAGACATTTTTGTTCAATGTTTCAAGTTCTGTGAAACAGGATTTGTAAGAAAAAAACCAAAGAATTAAAATGTTTTCTGCATTTTTTTTCCTTTGAATTTATATGAGCTCTGTCTTCTGTAATTCTGCAGCACACATTTTTTCACAGAGGATATTACTAGGTTTAAAATAAAGAGAGAGAGAAAAACAGAGAGACCGCGAGAAAGAGGTCAAGAAATGTATTATTTATAGATCTGCTTCAAAAATATCTGGCTACTGCACAGTAGCTGGCAAATAAAAAGTCACATACCTTTTTGCCAAAATCTGTATGCCATATGGTTGCCAAAGACAAACCATCTGCAGTAGATGTCTTTTGGGTAGGTAATGTCTTGTTTCCTGAATGATCAGTTTTACTGTGCCCAGAATAAAGACGTGTATAGAAAACAAATAATATGTTAAAATAAAGGAAGAGCAGATTTCCACATTTGAAAGCTGAGATTATACACATAGAAAGAAACACATTTACCAAAAAAAAAGGAGATTTTTTAATAGTGTTTTCCTAAATACAGATTAAAATCCTGACAATATTTCTTCCTAGTAAACATGTAAGCATTTTGACAGTAATCACCCACTTAAGTTATTTTAACTTCTCTACTGGAAAAGGTTCTCAGTGCCTTTACAGAGATTACACAGTAGCTAAATATTGGGCCAGATTTTCATAGTATCATAGAACCATAAAATGGTTTGGGTTGGAAGGGACCTTTAAAGATCATCTAGTTCAACCCCCCTCCCATGGGCAAGGACATCTTCCACTGGATCAGGCTGCTCAAAGCCCCATCCAACCTGACCTTGGAACATTGCCAATGATGGGGCATCCACAAGTTCTCTGGGCAACACGTTGCAGTGTCTGACCACACTTATCATAAAAAAAATTCTTCCTTATGTCCTATCTAAACCTAAACTTACCCTATTTCAGTTTAAAACCACTGCCCCTTGTCCTATCACTACAGGCCTTGGTAAAAAGACTCTCTCCATCCTTCTTATCAACCCTTTTTATATATTGAAAGACTGCAATAAGGTCTCTCCAGAGACATTGATTGATTCAGTATTTATGTGTTTTAGTGGTTAGTAAAACTGTTTTAAATCGTCTCCACATTGATGGTAAATCCTGCAAACGGATTAGAATGCGCATATTGTAGAGCAATATATATATTTTTAATGAATGAATTGGAATTAATTTACATATTATGTGGCAATTTATTGATTAAAACATTTCATTTAAACAATTACTTTTGATCACTTTTATCTTTTAGATATCATTGCTGTGTTATCATACTGGATATCTATTTCACAGTTTTAATCCGAATATAATTAAGTTTACATCCTTACAAATAGCACTTGTTCATACTGGCTTGCAATGTTAAAGAGAGTCTGATATAATGACTTCAGGCCTAGCACACTTGCTTTCATTTATTACTGAAGCATGTAATTGTTCCAGTTCACAAAACTGGTTTACTTGTTTAAATCCATTCTGTACTTTAAGCATCTCTACATTCTTATTGTTTACATCTCCCTTCCTCTCTTCCAAGATTTATAGACAGTCATATTCAGCTTTTAGATGCCTTGGAAGTATTTACTTACCCTTCTTTTCGTATTAGTTTTCAAATATCATCTACTTTTCCCCTCTAATTTACTCCATCAGCAGTGATTAATACGACATTTTTTCTATATTGCTCATGAAAAAAGAAAAAAAAGCACCAAAACAACAACAAACCCCCAAAACAGCCTCACAAAGGGCTTGCCAATGCATAGCGAATAAAACTAGTTGCTAAATGTGTTCAATCTGCATTTTCATTATGTGGAGTAGTAAGATTTTCACAGTCCTAATCTGAAAACATGAAATTTATCAGCTTTTTTTGCCTTTTTTTTTTTTAATGAAATCTGTTATAGCACGGAATTTAATAAACATTCTCCATTAATGTCTGTCTGTCAATAAATATTTCCTAAGTGGAATCTTTTAGATGAAACATCCGTAACACATCACTTTTTGACTGAACTAGCCAAAGTACTGCATCTGTTCTTTATTAAATACATAATTCATTATATCAAAGTAAATTTATACCCAGCCAAAGACTTCTGTGAGAGCCTGTGATCAATACAAAATTATAGTGTCTGTCATAGGGATTTGTCTATCACAATTTTGGTATCTGCATCTGAACTAATGACCGCTAGGTTTCCTCTACAGAAAATGGAGACAAAAGGGCACTTTAAGATTGTAATTTCTCTGACTTATTTTTGAAGTTAACATTGGGACTAGATTTATCATATTCAAAGGTCCATTCTTCATTTGAGATAAAGGAAGACTGCAGGTAACTAGCTCAGATATAGATATCAACAACATGTGTGGCAGGAATCTCAGCCTCACTGTGCCTATCTCCTCTCAGTTTTTAAAGCTACTAGTGTTAAAAGCTCTTTGAACATTTGGAAAGACTTACTTGTTTATGTTTTCCTTCAGGGAGCTGATGATTTTTTCCAGATAGTGAATTTGCTTCATTGTCCATTAATTACCATTCCCAGGTTACCCACATTCCTGAAGGTTCATGCTACAATTTCCCTGAAAAAACACCATTTACAATTCTTTATAGTCAACCAAATAATAATGCCTAATCAAAAGGGTCAAGATAATATTCAGAGAGGCTATCTTATACTCTTCAACGTATGCAATCAGATCAATGTGCCCTAACCTTAAAACTTTCTTGAACAATTTCTTAGCTTTGTTAAAAATGTATTCCAATTATCAGTGAGAAGGAATGAAGATTTTATTTTGCAGAACTGGAACAAAAAAAAAAAAACCTAGGTAAGGACTCCATGATTATAATATAATCATAATATTACATGTGACTGGAATCTATACGTATATTCAGCAAATGTGCAAAACAATGTCCAAAGTGAAACAAAGTTGATTAAATCCATTGTAGTTTATGAAAAGTAAAGAAAAAAAATATAATCTCTTCATTTTTTCCTGCTAAAGGTCTGGAAACACATTGTGTCCTCTTTCATAAATACAAATATAAATGTCCAGCAAAATAAAAAAATATGTGAAAGGTACCAAAAGGAATAGAAGTTGTTTTAAAAGCACATTAAGTGTCTTTTTTCTCTAGAATAATAAAGAATATTTTGAAGTATGAAATTCATAGTCAGCCAAGACTGTAAAAATTCCTTAATTTAGTATTCCCTTTCTGATTACCCTGAATTAGTTTTCTACCCACTTTCTGACCAAGTCACAGCCTTCATTATTGGTCTTGACAGCACTGATGCTATCAATGTTAACATGCAACCGTAAATGCCTTGGTAACAGAAATAAATATGATGATGGCAGTATCTGCTGAGTGATATGAAGAGAAGTAAAATGAAAAAAATAAAGGAAGATAGAAAATCCATCCCAAATGAGAAAGTAATATGGGAAACATCCAAATCCAAAGAAGGGAAATTGTATAATTAAGTGGGATGAAACAGTTTCCCACCTTCTATCAAGAATTAAATTTGCAAAATGTGATGAACGCCATATTTCTGGCTGAGCAACTCACTTAGGTTTCCTTCCCTTTCCTTCCCCCCCCCCCCCCAAAATATCTAAGACTGAAATTTTGTCAGTATTTTCATTTCAAAGTATGAATAAGGTGACATTCTAAATATTGTATTTCTGTTGTTCTTTTTAATTTCGTTTGTTGTTTTTACATTCTTCCCGTTTCCATTTTGCCTTTTTCCAAACATTTACTCTTCATGTTTCCCTTTGTGCATGTTCCTGGTGTGCTTGTACTCTTGTGTGCTCTTAAAAAACTTCTTAATATATAAAGGTTGCTCATCCACTTTGAAGTGATTAACTACATCAGAAAGCAGTGTCTATACTTTTTGCCTTTCTTGATTAATACTTACATATCTATATACACTCCCACAAACATGTTCTTTTGTGTATATGTGTTTTCCAAATATCTCTTGAAGGCCAGACACCCAAGGTGAGGGAAACCAATTTGAAAACGATGGATTTGTAAGGCTATCTGGCTGAAAAGGGCACAATATCCACCTTGGAAGAAAAGAAAATAATCTTTCTTTTTCTCTATGCAATAAGAAAATCAGTGTTTGCTGTATTTTTTCCCCAGTTCTTCACTATCTGAAATGGCTTTTTACCTGTCTATGAAAATATGATTCCCATTTTCAGCATACTCCCAATTTTGTCAAGTGACCTCACTCAAATAACTATATTGAAAGAAGTCAGTTTGGATACTAAGAGAAAAAAAACAATTACCACACTTCCTGTTTGAATCTGGAAGCAAACATGGTAATCAATTGCATATAATTTGTATGATTACAAATGCAGACTACAATTATTTAACTGTACATTTATAATTATATATTCTTATATATTTTTAAGAACAACTTGATTGTGTATAGATATAAACCAATGCTGTTGCATAATTCCTTTTTTATCCTGTCCCTTCTATAAATAAAACTCACAACTTAAACCCAATATCTTTGAACTTTGTACTTTGATTTTTTTGTACTTAATCTGTGAAATGTTTGTAGAAAGATTGTTGTACTGTCTGATGTCAGGTGTTTGTATCAGGTACTTCTTTGTTTCGATTTCCCTTCACTAGACATTTTGAATCATACGCTTCCTGTGTCAGTGATCGATCAACAATGAAAACAACAATTTTGTTTCTACAGATATTGAGAAAATTCTCCCTTTGCACAATATTCACTAGAAATGCCTGTCACAAAAAATATCTTTCTTCGTAATATTTTGTTTTCCTAACAAAAAATATCTTGTTTTCCTAACAGCCCTATGGACTATTTACCATGTTGTATCACATGTATCTTCCTCACTTTGTCTCAACTGTTGCACAAGTCGTTACCAGTTCCCAGCCCTCATCTCACCTTGGAAAGTTACAAGCATGATTTTTTTGCAGTATGCAGCATTATCATCTTTAATATATTTCACACTCTTGAATACTTTGGGAATAGCTCAGACTATATATTTTTATGCATCTAATTGTGATCGTCTGTTTCACTTTTGGAGATATATCTCTTGCTTTTTTGACTACGACTACAACTTTAACAAAAATTTGCTGTTGGTTTATATGTCATGAAAAAATCTATTTGAACTAATATCCCTTAAATAGTAATAGGGAGTTTGGCTAAATCCATACCACTTGCAATTATTTGGCTGTGGCAAATGTAGGATCTTTCCTAAAATAAACCAACATTATTTTCACTCAGAGATACCTTAATAATCATCACTGATATTTTACTGGAAAACTGTGGTAGAAAATATTTGGCTATGTCTATACTAGTAAATTAAATATGCCCAAAAGTGTTCACGAACATTGAAGCTGGCTAAACAGAGTGGCTTGCATCTGCTCTGGGACGCTCTTTTTGCTTTCGGCATAACATTACTGCATGAGAACTGCCTATGTTGAATAGTCCCTGGAAAATTCAACCTCACAGATCGTGCCCAGAAACAATGCTAGTAGTCGTAAGACAAAACATGTTTGAGGACCTTCTAATATGGCAATAGTATATGGAGTTGTATTTCAGGGCCCAGGAATGCTCCTGAGAGCTATGTGTGTGGTAAGCATTTCTTCCCTCCCTCCCCCGGACCGCTGTACAATCTCAGAAATTCCAGCTGGGCCCTGGCCTTTGTGTAGCAAGTTGGGCAGTTAAGTGTCCCTTGACCATACCAGGAACTCTTGCATGGTTAAGGCAGGGAACAGCACTGACTGTACCAGGCACTCCTGTTACCTGACAGAGGTGGGTAATGAGAGCAAGAAGAATGGGATGATTCCTCATTCCCTGACAGCCCTGGAGCGCTCCTTATCAGGATTGTAACCCAAGTGGAATGAAATCATGGTTACTGAAATTCCATCATTTTATTAATGACTAAAGCCAATCATATTGCGAACCTATAAACAGCGGTCCCAAGTGAGGCCCTCTGAGCTCTCCTGGACCACAGCGGGCTGCCACCAGCATCTCCCTCTGAGTGGGACACCTCTCAGAGTTTCACAAACTCTCCAGTTTGTGAAACTTGGAGGACCGCACCGAGCTGGCAACGGGACCTGGGCTAAAACCCTCTCTTCCTCGAGGCTCAGCCCTGGCCCATTGAGAAATGCTGAGACATTTGAAGTGAGTATTTTCACGGAACTTGAGGGGAATTTTTAACAGTTATACCTTCGTATATATCTATATGTCTGTGTGCATATGTGTGTAAATCAATATGTAATCAAGCTGTTGTGATCAACACGCTTTGGAAATCTTAAACTAATCCATGTTTAAGTGTTGCTAAAATCTTGTGCTTTACCTCAAACTGTGAATGAACCTTAAATTGCTGCTAAATACACATAATCCTTTAGACAGAACCTGTTGACCAAGTCTGAGTCTAGGATTGGACCTAGCTGCACCTAGACTCCTCTCTGAGAAGTTTAGAAAGCAAGGGGGTCTACTCTGAACCTCGTGACTCAAGGGAAGTTGTCTTTGTCCCTTGTACCCTCTCCTTTCCTTTAAATATGAACTGTTGATCAAGTCTGGATTCAGCCTCACCTAGACTCCTCTTTGAGAAGTTTAGAAAGCAAGGGTGTCCATTCTGAACCTTGCAACTCGACAGAAGAGTCTGCCCTACTTACCATTTTTGTTTCTCTGCTTTCTCTCCCTCTGTAGAAATCACTCTGATTCGATTCTAATTTGTTTTTCCTTTGTAGGTTTTAGTAAGTAACAGAGTGAACTTTGCCATCGAATTCTGTTAAGTCACATTTTTACAAATGTCTATTAAAATTGCTTTTGCCAATACCCTTGACAGTGATTCTTTAAGTGACCTAAACCACTCATCTGCAACAGTGTGCTGTATTATTAAAGGCACGGACGCTGGTGCTTCCCGTAAGACCCCATTTAAATGAATAATACATTGGGAAGAGCATTTTCTCCTGAAAAAACACTGTCTTTGTTTAAACACGGCTGTGTTTTGTAGGATTTAATTCTCTCTGATGGCTAAGAGTTTTTCTCTTTTTTTTTGTTTTAGTTTATTTGTTTCTCCTTCAGTATGACTCCCTGTTCTATAGCACTTAAATGAAGCTGAAAGGAGAAGAAACCCATCAACGCTACATAAGGATGTAATATATGAGGTTTTTTCATTTGTTTTCAAACTTATTTTCTAGTAAATATCACAACATAATGGCACAGATTTGGTAGTGGTTAATAAAATAAATTGAGAGAATTTATAACCCCCCAGACTTCATAGATCAAATGATCACGAAAAGGGGCACATTTTTATTATGACTGCAGAGTTTGCTTCCAGTAACACAGTACATTGGTTCCCACAGATGTCATAGATTATTTTTTGCTTAAAAATTGAAAAAGAGCTCCTTAGCAGTCATTATACAATTAAAAAGAAAAAAAGAAAAAAAAAAAAAGAAGGAATATCTACTCATTTCCAGATTCTGCTCCTCTTCTGTGCCCAGAAGATTACATTATTCTTATTAATCCTGATTTGAGCATTTTAGATAAGGGAAAACAGAACCTATACCTATGTGTATATGATTACCTAAAAGTCTTTAAAAATTCTTTATATGACCCCTTACAAGCATAAAACTTCTTGAAACAACCTTGATTTTTCATGACAGTTACAGAATTTTCAATCATTTCTTCTTAAAGAAAGCAGATTCTACTGCAAGCAAGAAAAATATTAACCCATTTTTATTCCCCTTTTTACATGGTCTTCCAAAATACAGGAAAGCAGCAGTTTTTGGTGTCTCATCGATTAGATTTTGTAAGTTTCTATCAACTTAGGAGAAGTTTTCCTTTTTTCCTTGTCTTCTTCCCATATTGAGAGAAATCAGTCCCCTGTTTCAATATAGACAGATCATTTTAATCTGTGTAACATGGCTCTAGATAGGGAAGAAAGAAGACAAGCCTGTCTTGAGGATAATGCAATCTACCATAACTAGACAAACATAAACACA
Organism: Gavia stellata; assembly: GCF_030936135.1. Classification (NCBI taxonomy): domain Eukaryota; kingdom Metazoa; phylum Chordata; class Aves; order Gaviiformes; family Gaviidae; genus Gavia; species Gavia stellata. Next base: position 51,725,245 of record NC_082594.1, on the reverse strand, counting down.
TTTGTTTTGGATAAAACAAAGGCACATAATATCCCAAGTACAACGGGAGCATATTAAACATGAGATTTATGCATCACTCAGCACCATCAAACAAGTTCTGAATGAAATTTGTCATGGGAGAAATAGAAACACTAATAACAGTAAGGTAGTAGAAATGCATAGGTAAAGTGACATGCCAAAACAGTAAGTACTTTAATTCCGTTCACTTTGATGATCTATTTTGTTTCTGCGTCTTATTCCTTTGATTATAGTCATGAAAAAATGAAATATTACAAATAATATAAAAAAGAGAATGTTTAGAATACTGAGAAAATGTATTTTTAATAATTTTATTTTGTATGAAGTCAAGAAGAGAATAACAAAACCCAACAGCATCTGGGATAGAAGAAATGAAAGGCAATCAAGACTGAAGCAATAGGTTGAAAATATCACATCAGCAAGCAATGTGCTCCCATCACAAAGAAAGCCAAGGAGTGCCTTGGCTGCATTAGGAAAAGCATTTTCAGCAGGCCAAGGGAGGTGATCCACCCCTCAGTCATGCTGAGACCACATCTAGATTTCTTGTCCATGTTCAGGCTTCCCAATACAGAAGAAACCTGGACATACTTGAGGAAGTTCAGTGAAGGGCCATGAAGATGATTAGGGGACTGGAGTATCTGACATATGAGGAGGTGCTGAAAAAAACTGTGACTGTTCAGCCTGGAGAAGGCTCAGGGAGATATTATAAGTGTGTACAAATTACTGATGGGTAGGAATGATGAAGACAGAGTCAGACTCTTCTCACTTGTGCCCAGTGACAGAAAAAGAGGCAATGGGCACGAACTGAAATACAGGAAATTCCATTTGAGCTTAAAAGAACACCTTTTTTAACTGGGAGTGTGGTTAAAGACTGGAAGTGTTTGCCCAGATGTTGTCTGCATGTCTGGAAATCTTCAAAAGCCATCTGGACATGGTCCTGGTCAATCAGCTCTACATTGCCCTGTTTGAGCAAGGGGGGGTTGGACCAGTTGACGTCTAGATGCCCCTTCCAACTTCAACCACTCTGATTCTGTGAAAAGCTATGCAATGAAATACAGTAAGGAATCAGAGATTTTCCAGGAAAAAAAGTTTGTGATACTGATAAAGAAGTATAATTGAATGGGGAAATAGCTGTAATGCACTTAATTTGGCTGCTTGGAAAATAGAAGTTTCAATGTGGGATCTTTCATCACAGTAGATGTAATCCAAAGCTCGAAGGAAGGAAGGAAGGAAGGAAGGAAGGAAGGAAGGAAGGGGAAGGGGAAGGGGAAGGGGAAGGGGAAGGGGAAGGAAGAAAATATGTATCAAAGGTTCCTGAATGCTTTACAAGGAACCTGGTTTCTAAAGTCTCTCATTAGAAAAGAACAAACTAAAGCAAAAGAAATGTTAAAAAATAGGCACACAGAATAGACACCTTACACATACATGCACACCTATATTTGCTATATAATTTAGATAATTTCATAAATATTTTTAATATTTAAATTTCAAATAACTTTAATAATTAGTTAGATATGTTAGTAAAATATTAAACACACATTGTATTTGGAATAAAAGTCACATTACTAGCTGTTTGTGCTGAAATAGATTAAGCATTTTCTTGTTGTGAACTTTAAAGGTACGTAATTCCATTATCCAAAGCAGTTCAAAGCAGAAAAATTGCTTACAGATGATTGAACAACCAGTACAAGGAAATGTACTTTAATATCTGTGTCAAAACACATGTGGTTTCCATGTACAATTAAAGTTTTTTAGAGATAAAATTAGTCTCTTTAGGTTTGACTTTAAAAAGTTAGTTACATAGGTGACATTTCAAACATCATTCAAAGTTTAACTAAAATGCACTTTAAAGAAAATTAAAAGTAAGGTGTTTTAATTTCTAAACTATACCAGAGCATTCATGTATGCTTGGTAAATAAAATTAAATGCATTTTAAAGGTGAAACAAATGAGTCTTTAGTGCTAGTACCTGTATTCATGTTATTTTCTGACAGCAGTGGACACCATTGTCATCAGAAGGGCAGGAAACCACTTCACACAATCCAGATGCAGAAATGGCCAAAGAAATAAAGAAATTTGAAAACAAGATATACACCTTGGTATCATGGTGATAGAGTTTTAAAAAATTATATTTTCATTTAACTGAAACGGAAATGCAGAAAAAATAATATAATCAGAACCAGAAATAAATTTTTAATAGGATCTGCCTGTGGAAATAAGATTTCAAAATGGCTGTAAATTTCAAAATCTCCAATTTTTTTGGAAGTTAGAACACTTATTTTTCATTCCATTCATTTGTAAGTCACCCATATAGATTACTCACATTAAAAAATGTTCCCATATTTCACACGGTCTTAAATCTGAGTAATAAATCATCTTCAGTATACAGCACTGTCTCTGTAGTTATCTGTTTCAATCATTTGTGTCGTATTCTTACCTTATTTTTTATACATGGTGATAATTTAAAACAAAAAATTATGGTGGAAAGTAATCTAAACATTTAAAATAATTCTTATCTTGATTTTTGATATTGCACGTTTTACTGTCTCCTTCCATTTTTTACAGAATTTATCAGAATTGTTTCTTATTTGTCTGTTTTCTGGGAAATTACCCTGTCCTCCAAATACCTTAGTGATTACCATTTTTTTTAAATGATTTATAGAAGTCCCTTATTTATTCCAGTATCTATTATTCCTCTGTGTAGCAAAGCAACCATGATTTCCTGCACTTTCCTATGCACATTGTTTAAGATTTTTCTTCTAACTCCCTCTTACCTTGAGGATAAATAGCAGATACCCACATCATCTTTTCCTTTTTGTCATTCCTAATAATGACTCAGTAAATATTTCACTGCTACTTTTTGCATCTTCACATGGATTGTTTGAGAACTACTGCTATTACTATACCTGTTTTTCTATTAAATAACTTAAAAAGTATCTGGAGTGTTCACAGTCAAACTCCAGAAATCTTTTCATCTAACATCACATACGCTAACTCATATTTACTGTCACTTAGAGTATGATTCCTGAATTGTTCTGTTTAAGTTTTGGTCTCTGAATCTTCACTGTTGACCTCTATAGCAGACCTGGTCTTGCACAAATATAATCATGGGGTTAAATTTTGCACTCAGAGTAGTTCTGTTGCAGTCAATAAATACATGAATGTCTGTACAGTAACACATCTGAACTGTTGTGGGAAGGATTAAGATACGATTACATGGTTGGCATAATCAAATGCTTTGTGACAAAAAAGTTGTATTGCAGACTGCTCCAACATGTGTTTTTTATTTTCTAATGAGGCCCTCATTTGGATGGCAAATGCATGCTTATATCATGGGAATTTTTACTTCTATTAGCTAAGCCTGTGAAGTAATTTCAAGGCATATGTATTTGGATTGTTTTATTTCCTTTTCTTTGAACACTTTTCAGAACATTGGACTTTATAAACTATATTTAGAATCAGCAAGACTGACAGAATAGAAATACTCATTTCATGAATAAATTTTAAAATTTCATTACATATCAGAGGTGAAATGTCTCTATATGGAAAGATTTTTATTGAAAAAACTCTTAGAACAGCAAAGTCTCAACCCTAGAGTTAGACAGCAACTTCAACACTTACTTTGTATTATTTAATCCAACAACTTTAAATAATTAATGGAAAATCTACTGAATTTACAGTGCTATAGCACAGATTTTGGCTATTTTTAGAGTGAAATTATATTGTTCTCTCACTTGGCACAGTGTAGAATAACAAGCAGTTGTTCTTTACCTAAGTAAGAAAACTGTGTAATGAAAATATCTGCCTTCCCTTTCTGAGCCTACTCCTTTTATTTTTTCCTGAAACTTGTATCCGTATTTCCTTACCAGCATTAAACTTGTGCTTGTTGTTTACTTGGCCCTGTAGGAAGAGACAGGCTCTCTAAAGGTTTATTGTCACAGGATCCAGGAAGGAACTGTATGAACTGCTTTGGTGACAAATCCTAGTATTAGGTCTCTCCAAGCTGGCTTCTGTAGAGAGTCCTGTTAATCTTCCCTCATGTTCCAAACAAGTGCTCATTTTTATTCATTTTGCGATACCTGTAAGACCATGATTCTAGATGTTTAAGTTCTTCAATAAAGATATCCTCTTTTACAGATCTAATTGATTACAAAATATAATGAGCCACTTCACACAAAACAAATGAAACTGATTCATACATGCATATATATTTACATCATCATAGGACTAAATATACTAATAAGTTATGCCGTCAGAAAGAGAGCTTTTAAAGTTGTAAAGTATTCTCAATGTAAAGAAGATAGGATCTCTGTAACTGTTAGAATCTCTAGCAAAGTGAGGAGAAGGTGAAGATGCTGTGAGAGGTCAAAACATCTCTTTTTGGAGAGCCGAACACTGAATCACACACCAAACTATATACTCATTTTGTACATTTACGCCCAAATAGTTGATCTTCTGATTAAGATCAGACAGCATGTTGGGCTATGCTTTTTGTTTTGCCATTCCATATTTACAAAACTATTTCCACCAAAAATAATCTAGACAATCAAATTAAATACAATATATAAGCAAAATGTAATACCTTGTTAACTGTCACAATATGTCACAGAAAGTAATGACCTTATTCACACACCTGCACATACCTCCATAAGAAAGAAAATCAAAAGGCATCCTTACCTGGCCTTTATAGTGCCTGCAGCTAAGGTGAACATCAATATTTACTAGTCTGAAAAGTAACCACGCACATACCAGCACTCTTTCAGTATTTACCACAAAGGATCTTTAGTACCACTGAGTTATGAAGTCAATAATGGATCTCTCTGAACTACCCAGCTAACAATCAAATACAGATCAGCTGTGACTTGTTTTATTTTGGTGTCACTGTAGAACAAAAATCTTACTCTCTCACACACACCCCAAAATAATTTATGAGATATGTGTCATAGCTTTTATTTTAGCTTCAAAGATCACCCTTTGAAGTCAGTTGCATAGGAAGAAACTCATATGCTTTTTCTTTACTGCTATTAGTCTTTTTTTTAGTTATCTTTAATATATCCATGACAGAAAATACGGTTCATTGTGTCCCTGAGCGGAACTTGTCTTCTGATGTGGTATTTAAACTATTTTTACTTCTCAAATTAAAAAGGAGGAAGATCTTAATTCTGACATTGGCATGAAAGTGGGAGAGACAGTTACTGTTTCAGGCCTGGAGGGAGCTGTAGCCAAGAAAAGAATAGGCCTTTTCATGGTCTTCTTTTAAACTGTAAAACTGTTATTTTAAAATCGACAGCACCGCTTGTTTTCCAGGTGACACTTTGATACCATGCACGACCATTTACCTTCAGTACACTTGAATACTCGTCTAGAAATCCATCCACTTATTCATTCAAAATATAAGCAAGTGTATCCATTACTTGACTAGCTTCTTATTCCATAGTTTGAGACAAAATTTCAAATAATTTAGTGGAAGAAATCCATGGAAAAAAGAGAGATCCCTCTTATTTTTCTAACTGAAAATCTAAATGACGGAACAAGTTCCTAAAGCATCAGGAATACACAAGGAAATTTGTATTCAGTGAATTTGCTGAAGGAGCTCAGTAATTAAACACCTTCACTGGTAGGCTATAGACAGGAACAATGATGTTGCTTTTACTCTTAATGATTAGAAACTCAGTTTGCTTGGGCTTTGCTCAAGGACCAATACTGTAACCTAAAATGCTGCTGAATATTACTAGCACAACATTTGAACAGGATATGATAAATAACATTTTAATAACACAACGTGTTTTAATAATCACAAAAAGGTCTATGTGTGATAAACAATTAAACTAATAATCAACAGTTGGGATATGAAATCTATGCTAAAAGGAGTTACTTACAAGTATCTACATAAACTGAAAATAAACAAATACAACATTTACAGATCAATGACTGCCAAAAACAACTTTGTAAGCATGTTTTAAAATATTTCCTTTATGTCTCAAATTTTGATTATGGAGGTAAAAATGGCCCATATTACATGACTGTTTCTACTAAGAAGTCAGTTTAATAATCTACCCATGTTAAAGAAAAATATGTCTTTTAAAGCCTACTTCTGGAAAAGCCACGAGAGGAAAGAGGGTATAGAGGGTATGAAAAGATCTTATGCAGAATAATCTGTGATTATCTCATTGAAGTTCTCTCATTTAGGAGTTGTATGCTTAATTGCCTTCCCTCTCACATAGTCAACTACGTACATAAAAGCTGAATATAATTAAGTATGAACCTTTATAACTCTGAGGGATTTATTCAATTTTTACATATCAAAGGAAATAGATACCATTGCACTAAATTTGCCCAGTCAAAGTATCATACACTCAGAGCTAGGGATTCCCATGAAAAGAATCTTTCACAAAAACTATGCATAACTGACCCAGAGATCTCTAATCTGGGTTCCTAGTTACAATACTGTTCTGATGGGTCAGTTCAAAACAATGAGGTACTAAAACTTCTGCAGCAAGCAGACTATAATGCAGACCTAAATTTCAGTTTACAGGTTGTGCCTTTGTTTTAGTGAGAAAACTTAAAATAAGCAAATATTTATTATTATTATATTGTAATTTAAATGTTTTTGACACAGGAATTATAGCAAAAAACAGCTACGAAACCAGTGCTCTTTCCTCAGCGTTATCAGTTTATTAAACAGAGATATGGTTATCATCTTGTTAATAGAAATTGCTCTAAAGTTGTTATACTGACATTTTTTAATGGTAACCTAAAAAAAAAAGAAAAAAAACTGTGGAAATATTTTTTTTTTTAAAGAAAACCTTGAATTTCTTTATTTTCTATATCTGTTTGCAAGAATACTTTTCCTCTTTTATCTATTTCTTCCCTCACTATATCATATCCTTAAGGCCATATTCTCCCACCCTGTGTAAGAATAAAATCATTGTCCTAAAGACACATGCTTTTCTGCATTATTCTGTGTGGTGTATATTTTGCATTATAAAACTCTAATCATTATTATAGGGTGCTCAAGTTTTTTAACGCAGACACTAGAGCAAGATGATTCATAGAAAAGATCAAAAGGCAATTATTTCTGTTTGTTTCCAATCATTTGATATATTTTACAGTTAGCTTTCTTACTTATTCCTTCTCTCTTGCCTGATAGTATAAAGATATTTATTCTTGTTGAATAGACAAAGACACTATGGTGAAATCCAGCAAGAAATTAAATATAATACATGCTGTATGTTTCTCACACAACTATAAAAAGGAAAAATAAAGAGTGATTTATTTTTAAGAAGCAGAAAAATATGCAGAAAAAACAAATTCATTTTTATTTCAATGATTTTGTCTCTCCTTTGGCTTCCATGGTATCCCCTTCAGGGATTTAGCAGACGTTGAGAAACTACCTTCCAGGGCCTGTCACATCGCGAAAGTACTAAAAAAAGAAGCATTCACATTGACCCTGATTTCCATAGGAAATAAAATCAGACTTTCAATATTCAACCATAAAAAACCATATGATTTCAGGAAAATAATTTTTCTGTAAGTGTTCTCCAGAGAACCTCTGCAGGCTTCAATGGCTGAGCTCTCATGAAACCTAATTCTAACTCAGCTGCATAAAACTTCACTTCACTGGCCCTGCAGCACATATAGCACAGGCTTGGTTTTAAAGCCCTCTGATCCATAAAAAATCTCTTGAAAATCCTCTGCCTTGACCAAAGCACCCCAGAAACTTCTGTTCAGATTCTGAAAACAGAATAAGAGTGATAACAAAAACCCCAAACATGTTACATTGGCAGTAAGAAGTACATCCTATAAAGCCAATAAAACAAGCTAAGAGAAATGTAAATCTCCTGATGAAATTCAGAGACAGTATCAAGCTGAATAATTTCATTGGTCCAGTTTCAGCTGAAAATTTGAAATTTCACTTCTGGCATTCATTTAAACTCTGAGCCTGAGTTCTGGCAAACAGAATGATAAGGCTTTTGTCTGAGGACTTGGCTTAAAAATTTGAAAGTCAGTGTGTCACACTAAATTTTGAAGATGTGCTGTCTCTGAGGTGAAATTATTTGTTTCTTTTCACAGTCAGGCAGGCTCAACAAGCAAGTGATAAATCTTTGTCTCAGGAACTCATGGAAGAAAACTCTTCCTACCTTATTAATTCAATACTGCCCTTGTTTAAGACTCACATTCTCTCCAGCTCAGCTATGCAATACCCTTTTCACTAATACATTCTAGGAGTGTATTTCTTTCATCAGTTGTTTTATTCTGGGTTTTAGGGTTTGTTGTTTTTTGTTTGTTTGTTTGTTTTGTTTTGTTTTTTAAATTGAGTGAAAAAAAAGGAACCCCAAGTAATTAACATGCTGATTTAAAAACTCACAAGTAAAATACACACCCACTAAAAAGGAAACTCTGAGCTTACGAAGCCATCTGATGCAATTCAGATTCTTCCAGTGAAATAGTGAAACACTATTTTGAGAAAAGAAAAATAAATATTTTTCAGTACTGAAACTATGACTCATATAGAGAAATACTTTCCTTCTTTTAGCTTTAATGTACTGCAGTATTACCTCAGGGCTGAGTTTTGCTCATGTTATATATCTGGACTGGTGAGGGACACAAATAATTTGGAGTTCCTAAGACATCCATTTAATATATACAAAATAGGATTTTCTTTTGTAGGTTCCTGAGGTTTTTCACTTTTGGGTTTGGGGCTTTTTTTTTCCTCCTCAGCACTGAAAAATAAGACTAACAAGCTGATCATTTGTAATTATTTCTGGTGACATATGGTCCTGCATGGCTGATAATGTCCCAGAAAGCTAAGGAAACAGAGTCAAAATATGTTCTGTGCATTGGCATTTTATAAATGCAAACAGATTATTAACATTTTATCTTTGTCAGTTATTCATTAGTGTCACATGAACAAACCACATACATTTGTTTGTATCTCAAATAATTCATACAAGGCATTCAAAATTTTAAGAAGATATCCACGTTGCAAAAATAATGTGTGCAATTAAACATGGTTAAATACTAAGCATAAACAATTCCTTTTCTTTCCATATGTCTCATTGCTAGAATGAAGAACCAACTTTTTTTCTCTGCTGTGTGCCCAGATAGGTGACAGGCATAGCCATCTGAGCTGTGAGTTTGCTTTGCAATCCATGTGCAGAGTACTTTTTTCCCCTGTCTCCATACTCTCACACAAACACCAAATAAAACCAAGCAAATGGTAAAACCGCATCTTTCCAGATGACTTAGTGCATTTTTTCTGTTCTGTAAATAGGAAGCTATATTCTGTACATTGGAAGTAAAGAAAAATAACAGACAACTCTCTTTTCCCCTCAATATTTTCAATTTGGGCCTAGAAGGCAAATTATTCGTTGCACAAAAAAGACTTCTAGAAAGAATAAGTTTTGTAATTTTCAGCCTATTTTTTCTGGACCTTTGTAGATCCATGAAATTCTGCTTAGCTGACAAGAAAGTAAGCTTTTTCGAATAGCCCTAAATTGATTTTGTGGAGTCCCAGACCTCTATTACAATGTTCCAGGGAAAATATGTATATTGGAAAAATACACAATTATGGAGCTAGTGATACTCGTTCCTTTTTTATGATTTTTTCAAAGATTAAAGTAATTTTATTCCAGAATACTGAGCACTTTGAGTACATATGATCACACTTGACCCTCTCAGCCAAGTTTCTGCTTGGTATAATTAACTGAAATCATTCAAGAGTACATTTTGTTCATTTTGATTAATCTCATAGGGCTCTGATAATTGTTTTTAAATAGGTAGTAGCAGAACTGACTGACTGAAGAAAAACCTTGCAGTAGAACTACGTGCTTGCTTCATACATACATATCAAGATCATACATACATACATATCAAGATCACTTTGAAAAGAGTTTCTGGTTGTCAGTGTCTGGGAAGACAGCTATGTTTATTTTTCAATACATTCAATAACACATATAATTTAACACTACTAGACCAACCTTCAATTTTCCTTCTTCTAGCTTTTACATCAATAAATTATTAATCTGAATGTTATCCTCATGCATATTGTATGTCAAATGTCAAAAGGATGGCAATACCAGCTTTGAATAAGTCCCTTTGTTATAAATGAGCATATGTGGCATATGTTGCATTTTCCCTAAACTGAAGATGTTAAGTTCTGTAGAAAATATTCTGAGAATTTAGGACTGCTATTTATTTTATTAATTAACTCAAAATATGTAATTTTAAATGTCGTATGTCATATTAAAAATATGTCATTTTAAGAAATACCACACTTAGAGTATCTTCTTCACACTTCCACTCCAGTAGAAACTAAATTAAAGTGAAAACTGCCTCAAATCAGACCGTATAACCATATGTTACAATTAAATGCCAAGTTAAGGCATCATTCTAAATGGTTATTTTGTGACATCAGAAGAACTCAAACTATCTGCATGCTAAAATTACAGCTGTTGAAAATGCATCTTCATACATTAATACATATGAATTTTTAGGTTTAGATATCAACGAAGCTTTGTGGATTTGTCTTTTAGGATAAGATTATGTTAATTTTTTAACCCCTACACTAATATTATCTGCTTTAAATCTTGAATCCAGTTCAATATAGTTTTGCTTTGGTTTTGTTTTTCAGTATCAGTGAATACTGATTTAGTTGTTTCTTTCTTCTTTATATATTTCAGTGCTATTTGTATGTTTAACTGTTATATTTATTTATAAAGGTATGTTATATATAACGTACATACATTTCTTCAGCAGTTATCCATGCAAGGTTGCCTGTAAATCAGAAGTGACGCTGGGGTGTGATTAAAAACACAGACTTCAGAACAAGGAATAATCAGAAGTCCAGAATTACTCTGTTCAGAGAGAAAATGCATCACTGAGAGCTAAGCAGTGCCATCTTATCTCCATACAAGACAGAGTTCTCATTGGTGACAAGTTGCTGCAGAGCAAAGCTGCCTGCTTCAAAGGGTTTAGCAGACCATCATGGGATTTGCTGCTAAGCATAGACTTAAATACTAACCTTGTCATTAGCAAATCACAACTAGTTAGGATCAACAGGAAATCATAGTTTTCATTTGTTAATAAATGAAACACAAACATAGTTGTACTGGTCCCTACCTCACATGCACTGCTAGTTACTGTCTGCTTACATACCACTTAGACTAGGCTGAAAGTGAAATTCAACATTGCTACCTCCCATCAGAGGGTCCCTAAGTAAAGTCCAAGTTCAAGTTACATTTTGGAATGAATATACATGCAAAGACTGCATTCTTCGCTATTGCTGGTGATTTTAAAAAAAAAGCTAGCAGCTTCAATAGCAGCTGAGACCACCTCAGATAAACCCCAGATCTATGAGGAACTGAGCAATACTCTGTGCTCTGTAAAGAAACAAGAATATATAAAGCTTTATAAAATAGAAGCAAAACAGCCAGGATGGTGAAGTATTGTTATCCTATTTGGTCTTTTTTTACAAAGGAAGTTACTGTAACATCAAGTATTCCACACCATTTCACCAAGCAGCTTGTTGGGCTTGATGATAGGATGCTTAATGGAAGCTGAACAAACCTGTCTTTCTCACTTTGCAATTAGATACACAAAAACACAGCACTAAAGATCAGTGAATTTCCTCTGTTTATCTCATCTTTCACTTTTAATTCTTTAGGACAGTTTTGTTATGTTTGAGAGGTACTGACAGGCTCAGGGAATGTAACTGTCCAGAAAGAGCAGGTTCCTTCAGTCACAGTGCAATGTGGAATTTTAGTTTGGGCATTTGATATACAAAGTGGAATATAAATTAAGTTTGATGAGATTCCATCTGCAATCCCCAGATGCTCTAACGCTCTACTTGTGAGACTGACAAGTCAACTCACTTTCTGTCTGTCATGAATCTTACAACTTGCCTCCACGTGGCTTATAATTCTGCTGTAACAGCTCCTCAAGGGGTAGAACTGGACGTGTAAACAGATCTCATGCACCTTATCATCATGGTAAATTAATTTAAGTTTCCAAACAAAATTGCATAATACAATACTGAAAACTACATTGTTGGTTCCATTTTTTTGTTCGTTTTTGGGGTTTTTTTTAACCAGTCCTGCTGCTCCAGCAGTAGTCAGTAAGAATGACAGATGACTTAGTCTTTGAAGACAATAGGCTTCAGTCTTCTTTATGGATTTATGTATACATGTGTGTTTGTGTGTGTATAATGAATATATAACGCACACACGTATTATTTTTTTCCTTTAACTTATACAGACAGGTAAGAATTGGATCTTCTGTGCAAATTCTGACTTTTCTTTGAAAGAAATATTAAATGTCAAGCCTTTTTAAAAAAAATTTGGAAGAAAATGTTTTTCAGATCAGTAAAAAGCTTTCTAGTTGCTACGACAGAAGATTTTTTAAAATGAAAAGTTAAAGTAATATATTTCAATGAAAAATCAAAGTATTAACAAAATATTAACATATCTGCAATTCTGTAAGTTTTATTCTAAAAAAAGAAAACAAAAAACTCTTGCTAAAATATACTTCATTCTTAAATATTTAGATTTCAGTAGACAAACACTTCTAAACGGCAAAATGTTTTGCAGTCCATGGACTGTCAGTTTTCTCTTCACCAAAGGGATATATAATAAATCAATCAAAATAAACTTGTAAAAAGACAGAGAATCTTGTTTTAGGGCATAGAGCAGACTATCGGTGATGCATTTTAGGAAGAGAATTTCTTTGCTCTGGTTATTTCCTAAGTCCATCTTTTATACATAGGCAATCTGTATGAGACAGCAGACTTCAGGGGAAATAGCTGTTGTGCTGCTGCTTAATTTGACTATAGCAGAACTGTGGAAACTAATGCCTCCTGCTGATGTCACACCCTTCTGCAGTGGCCCTGATTGAACCGATATGCTAAGTATATTCTAAGTAAGCTCCTCTAGGGCCTTATGGGGACAATTAGTGGTTATTATTCTCCACTTGGGCAGAGGCACTTTTACTGAGGTGGCCTTAAAAACATGCATGGGGTGAAGACTACCCATGTCTTATGAGCCCTCAGAACGTGGGCTCTTAGACCTATTTTTAGTTGGTAGACTTGATAGACAGAAATTTTTGCTGAATCCATCTCTTAGGTTTATCCTTATCTTAAAACTGAAAGCTACAGTCCTAAATCAGGCAACTTTCCAGATAGTTTCAGGACTGGGGAGTTCTGTGCCAGTGCTGTTTAGCCTCATCTTTCAAGTGAGCTGTAAATAATACATTTAGCCTTATGTGATCCAGAGTAATGGGGTGAATTTTGCATTGAAGGAATTGTTTTAAAATCTAGTCTCTTTGATTTACATGAGAAACCATGATTTACCTGGTTTACATAGCCTTGTTATGCGGTTTATTCTTGCAAACATATTTTCCCTCACTGTTTAAAATCAGCCAATGTGTGTAACTGAAGAAACAGAATTTTCAATTATTTGGCTTCAATAGAAAAGTAAACCCTTCAACTGTTTTCCACTAATTTTTACTTTTTAAAGACAAGTTCATCAATTCAGAATTTGTTCAAAATACTAAAAAATAATATTTTCACTCATTCTTCTATCTGCAATATTAAAAAAGAACAGTTTGAACAGTGCTTTGGAAAAACAACCTACGTTAGCCCTGCCTTGTATTATTATTCCGTTTCTATATAATTTTTTTTTTTAACAATGTCCAATTCTACTATAAATCTTATAAAATAATTCTGTCAAATTTTCCCTTATTTCCTTTAACATATGCTTGAAAACTGTATTTTTGCAGCTTTCACTAGTAAGGATTTCCATATAGGGCCTTTTGTCTCAGACTCAGCAGCTGGTTCAAAAGAAAATGTGAACATGTTTTCAGCAGTTCCTGATGATTTGAGCAGCTACTGACCTCTGGGTAAAAAGGATAAACAGCAGAGCTGAGAACAAAAGGAGTCCTCAGGCTACTATTAACTCACAGTAATAAGGCAGACATGATGTACTGTGGTCAGTACAAGTCTCATTTGTAGATAAGCCGTAAAGAAAAAGCATTCCATCACCAAAGAAAGGTCAAAGGTTAAAGTATGATATGATTGTTTTTAACTAATCTTCCAGTGACAGATTTCTGAAATATGAAGGAGTTCTTAGATTTCTGAAATATATTTCAGGGTATTTCTGTATGGCACTTGATGTTTCAAGATGCACTTAGCAAAGAAAAAGCTTTTTTGTAGATTTTGGAGGAAAAGGGAGGGCTGAAGGGAAGAGGATGTTAAGTTTCTTTCATAAGGTAGTCAAAGTAACATTTGCATAAAATCTTTACACTTTTCTGCCACCTAGTTTTTTATAAAAAAATTTCTTTTACCTAGCATAGCATGAAATATAAGGAGGAAAAATAGTTTTTATTAAATTATTTTGACAATTGATAGGAATATGTAGAATACCTCAAATATATATGTATGTTTCCTTACTTGGACTTGATTCTTCAATGGTATTCCTGTTCTCATGTAAATTTTAACTTTTTCCACACAACTACAGGACTTGGAAAGTTATTCTTGAGAAAAGGAAGGAAGAAAGAAAGAAATCGCATATAGAATGCCCTCTATTGCCTTCCAATCAGAAGCTGATAGTTGAATATTTGAAAAACAAATCACTGTTACTTTAAGCATAGTTACATTTTTCTGTTGTAGCCCCTGTACAACACAAGCCCTAAACAGCCTTCGGCCAACATACTATTCATGCCTTGGCTATTCCTATCCAGCAATCATAGGAGCTCTCTCCACTTTTTAAAACCAGATCACGTTAACGAAGATCCTGTGGCTGGATCCCATTTCAGTGCTTTATTGCAAACCTCCAGAAAAATGCTAGCCATCTTTGTGTACACTCAAATATTCATTAAAGAATATAAATAGGGCTGTGGCAAGAACGATCACTTCTGATGTTTGACACTAGGGGGATCCTGAAAAGTGAATGGAGGGGTGTCTTTCCATTACAGTTCTGAAAAACAGTGTAAGGCTTTACGAACATGATTCACCACACCTTTTTATTGCAAATCAGAAATAATTTTAAGGTCGATGTCCAGGCTTCTTCAGTAGACAGTGAAGAAAACTCCTCCATGGAATATCCCATTTTATTCTAAAAAGAGTGTCCAAGAGAAGCAAGATGAACTACAGGAGTTACCAATTTGCAGCATCAACTCATAGAAACATCAGCTTGTGACAGAAATCTGTTTACCACCATTTTTAAAGCAAAAAGAAATGCTATCTTTTTTGAAATAGCAAAATGAAATAAGACTTTATGTAATTAGAAAGTCAAGGCATGAAATTAGATAGTAAAGCTGGTATATGAACTGTAAAATCCTAAATTTGAAGTTGTCATAAGAGGTTTTGTCAGGCCATACTATTCCATCAATAATGTTTATTCTTTCTCAGAGGATGAGAAACATATTTTCTTCTAATGTGCAAAATTTCATTTTATTCTCTGCCTCTCTCCAGTATTTGTTGGTGACCATCTCCCTCTTATTTATCCTAAGTCAGGGACCTGATTCACCCCCTATTAGTTTATTGTCATTGCTCAATTCTGTCGAGAAACTTAGGAAGAGATATTGGAAAATTAACTGAAGGCTTCATATTCAAATATCTACATTTTATGATCTTGCAACTCTATGGGTAATATTCTTACTGGCTAGACTATCTAGAACAACACTTCCTTTTAACAACTCCATATTAGTTATTCTTTTATGATCAAACCTGTGTGTTGTTATACTTTGGCATGATGTTAATGTTAATTCTGAGCTTGCAAATTCTAGTTTGAAAAGCTTCTCATGTCTTTTACTCATCAAAAAGCATATTAATAATTCTAGGGCTTGTACACAGAAGCTTTTGTCTTTTGCAAAGCTATTCACATCCCAGATGCCCAAAAGAAATGAACGTGTTAAGCTACCAAGTCCTGGCCTTAAATTGACCCTTCTCTCTCTTCTCCAAAGTTATATATTAAAAACGTTAAAAGCTTGATGTTAATTAATTCAAATTCTTAATAATTCTGCCTCTTCAGAACATCCTCTAATGCAAAAATTCTAAATAATTATGTTCTGAGGACATAATTACAACTCCAGTGATAACTTCAAAAAAATCAAGAAGGGTTTCATTTGACTTTTTCTTTTCCCTCAGTAGTCTTTTTAATGGCTAGTTTAAGGATTGGTAACGGTAAATTAAAAATCAGACCCTAAAAGCAGATTTTATGAGTTGGCAATTATCTGATTTGGCTGAAGCCTCCGGATGAGTTTGACATATTCTTCTCTTCTTTTAAAATCTGTTAAGAGGACAGACTGCAGGAGGATAAACATCACAGTGTTACTTTGTTGAACAAAGGGAAAAAAAGTCATTTTTCCCAACTCACTCCAGATAAATGTCTCTAAGGCTAACATGCTTTGGAATGAACTAAGGGAGAATCTAAGTTGCTTGTTACCCTGTCAAGCAAGGAGCTGTAGCACTAATAAGGACTAGAGGAAGGATGAACCTAAATCAGATGCCAAGAATTATTTAGCTTTGTCTCAAGCTATTCAACTTCTTAAGGATGAGTCAAAAAATTTAATATAATGAGCTGAGCAAGACTGAAGAACTGCCTTCTTACTACATCATTTCTCTTCTTCATTGTAAGTGTAGTAAACTTCTGAGCATTCCCTGAAACATAGCTTTTAGACTCAAGAATAATTTCAACATAGTAAGAAGCATTTCTCAGCCTCTGTGCTTCAGCAGTTGAGGATGATGACTTGCATGAGAAAGTTGATTGATGGACTAAGCGTAGTCAGTCATATGGGTGGAACTGCTCAAAAGGTTGTATAAGCTTTGTTTTGTCTTCCCCACCATAACTGTGTTTGAAGGCTGACAAACGTGGCATTGAATAAGTTAAGGAATTCAGAGCAGAATTTTCTGACACAGGCACTACTAACGTCAGCTTTATGGAGGACCTGATCCATGCCTTTTTAAATCAAGCATAGAAGAAACAGTTCCTAATGGTCCTATGCATTGTAATCAAAATTCCTGCTTAAAATGTATTCATCTAAAGGTCAGGTGTCAAGCCCTCAAATCTTGTCGCAGAGCTCTGCAGTATTGCTTGAATTCTCAGCAGAGAGCTGCTGCTTTGGAGGATAAGGAAACATTTACATAATAATGTTGTACAACTCCACAGTTAAAAAAATTAACAACTTATGACTGACACTGAGAAAGAAGATGCAAGATCAAAAGAAGCAAAGTAGCAGCACCACTGCAAACCAAATACTGGATAACTGGATTACAATGTGGGGTTTTTTGTTTGTTTTTTCCCCAAATACTTATGTATTAGAGAAAAGGGGCCTCTGCCAGTTTATTTCGTGGTGTGGCTTACCTAAAAGGAAGTCACTTTTATGGTCTGGAAATTTTAATATAAAAATATATTAATTAAAAAAGTGAAAAATTATATGCTAAATTGCCAATATTACCTAAAGTGTAGATAAGTTTCTGGTTTTCTTTCAAATGACAGAATGGCATGGCTGTGTTTCTGTAGTCATTACTTAATGCTCATGTCACTTAGCCTACATTAGAATTTAACTTTGTGGTTTTGAGATTGATTACAGTTTTAAGAAAAAAAAGACAGAACTTGCATGAGATATTTTATTCAAAAATCTTTTCTCCTCTCTCCCAAAGTTGTTTCTCAGGCATAAGTGTTCGCTTTCAGACACACACAAAACAAAAATCTAAATTATGGTCACAGTGAGATCATCATATGATGATCTTTGCTCTCAATTCCCCTGTTGTCTCACTACTGACAAGAGGAATGCTTCAGTGCTCAGTGCCTCCTATGCTTGCCGCAATGGCATGTGCATTTCTAGCTAAACTCTGCAGTAATTTTTTCCTATTTCTGTTAGTACCAGCCCAACAACAGTGGGCAAAGAGCATTTACAGGCACTTTGGCTAGTATCTGACTCTGTAGCGAAACAAGCTTCGGCTATGGCTGTTTTGCTAGAATTACCCAAAGATACTGCACAAGAGGTGATTCAGTTCAGTGTGTAAACAGGGTGATGACAGTAACAGCAACTGAATAAAGCTGTTACTTCATGGCTTCTCATTTAGTCATTACTTACACTCCAGCAAAAAGATTTTTTGCAATTCAATATACTATTTCCTGTCCTTTTAATCTAAAAGAGAAAAATGATCCCCTCTTTTCAAAAGGCCAATGTTTAAAAGAATATAGAAATGAACATTTTACAACTGTAAACTGTAAGCATGTAAATTACTGGGAGCAGTCACTGCCTTTGTTGCTGGAGGAAAAATGAGAACTTTGTTTAGCTGGAGGCACAGCGATTGATAAGCTATCCTGATGGTTTTTTGGGGTTTGTTTTGTTTTTTTTTTTTTGGTGTTTGCCTTTGTGTTTTGGTAGTGGTTTTTTTTTTTAAATCCAGATTAAGATTTAAATACAGAATCCAAATTCAGTGGATTTTATTAGTTTGTAACAAAGTTGCACATCTCTCTACCTTAGAATTTGATCACACAGGCTTATATCCAAATTACTTCCAATATTTTCAGGCGAGCATCAGATAGCTCATTGTTTGTAATCTAGGAAAGCTGGTATCCAAAGTGTGTCACTTGTTTGAACTTTTCCATGCATCAGAGCTTGACAAATGTAAAAAACTTTTTAAAAAGTTAATTTTTAAAGACATGATCTGGATAAGATTAATTTATGACACCTAAGGGTACATTTATTGGATTTCAGAATAAATAAATGAATGTAAATATGGGTAATACTTTAGAAAGAACTCAGGCTTTCCAGTTATATAAAAAGTAAATTAACACTGTTCTCACTCATTACTTTCTCAGCAGCCTCATTATGAAGAAGAACCTTTTGGCAGTGATTATCCCAGAATTAGGTAGAATATCAAAAGTACAACCTTTAAAAAAATCTTCCTTTGATTCAGAATTGTAGGTGGTGATAGCTATAACAGCAGGAGCAGTGGCCAAGAAGTTTATGAAATTAATGCATTCTTGTGGGCATGTCTAATATAGTGGGATTAATGGTAGTAGAGAATAGGATGGAAAAAATAAGAATCAGTCAGGGCTGGTTATGGCAGAGTAGTGAAGGGATAATAGGAACACCAGGAATTCGGGAGAGAGGACTCAGAATTATAGAGGTAAGTGTGAATAGCAAGCTAACTAATAAATCATTTATGTAAGCCACTGATTGAGATGTGTTATATATTTACTTCTCTTCCTAATCATCTCATTTTAAAGTCTGCTTTCAGTATTGTTTGGCAAGTGTATTCTCATTTATTTTTACAGATCTAGAGTTCCCTGTTCAAATGATACTGAGTTTGTAATAAAGTAGTATTTTTTCAGGGAAACATGTACAAGATCACTAAAGGCCTCCAAACCACAGAAAATTTTATCTTAAATTCTCTTCTCAAAATCAAAATTGCAATCCACTTTTATTCCTGCCCTCACCTGTCCAAGAGAAAGACGAAAAACACTGACATCCATCAGCCCTTGACATTTCATAAACTTGCTAGCTCTTTCCCTGTTGATCTGGAAGTTCTCCAGTTCTTTCATACCTATCTAGATTAAGTTGTCTGGCTCTCAGCTGAACCATAAAATGAGCCAGAAAGTAAATAAAACATTGCATACTTCTGTTGTGAAGCCTGATTTGAGATATACTATGTGTATATCTCACATATACTGTATGGATTGTGTATTGACTAAAATTTGGTATCAAAAATACTCACATGCATCCTTTTCAAAATGAGTTAACTGGAAGAAAACTAAATTATGCCCACTTTTTACATACAGTTTACAGCTATGGTATTTGGCCAAGAATAAGAAACTTTAATTCTATGCGTTCTCCAGTACATATGGATTATATATAAAATTCTTCACTTTCACAGGAGTCTGTAGCATCTAAGCTATGGATTAGGCTTTAATTAGCTTATGTGGGGAACTATACATCTTATCTGTTAATTACTGATATGGAGAAAGAAGCGTTATTTCACAAAGTGACTGGGAGTTTGAGAAAGAGCAGGCTGTATGTGCTTGTGCTGTTTTCTGCGGAGAACAGAGTTCTAGTCCCTTCTTGCAGTGTTATCTCTGTTTTTTGGGGTTTTTCGGTTTTTTGTTTTTTTTTTTTTTAATTTAAAATGGCTGAATTTATAGACTATGTTGTTACCTGGGTTTCCTGTTAGCTACTTCTTGTTGACGTCTTGTGCTGTATGTGCTTTAGTTAAAGATTCATGCATCTATCTTTAGCTGAAACATCTATCTTTCCCTGTGCACTATAGTCTACCTAGTGCATGATTTGTCTCCTGCTGCTGTACTTCAGCTGTTGCAACAGATGACTTGGGAATCCCAGATTTCTAGTTCGAATCAGATTTGGGGAGTTTGTTTGTTTCACTGGCAGGAATGAATAAGATTATTAAATACTTCTTAAAATTAAGGAAAATGACACAAAATTTAACAACATAAAGTTCTTGTTTCCGGTACAATAAAAATATAGAAATGAAAACATTCCTGCTTTTAGAAACTGTGCTAGTGACTTGGCTTCTCTTATACAATAATTTAGGACCATTAGTTCTCAAAAAGCATTTGTTTGGTAACCACAATTCTAACTATCTATCTGCTTTCCTCATCCAGTATTGGTAAATAGGTCCATTTTGTACACAGGGGAATAGAGGTCTCTCTCCTGACCTAGTCACCAAAGTCGGTTGTTGTGTATATCAGGGACAAATCCAACAGCTTGAGCACTGCAACAGCTTTCTGCAGTGTCAAAACATTTGGCTCAGCTTAACTTCAGCAGTGTAGGAGGAAAAGGAGAAAATAAAAGTTGATGAGCAACGAAACTGAAGAAGCTGCCCAATTTCCTGCAGATTGCTGATGTAAATTCTCCTCTTGCTAGCATCTGGGGCTGCTGCCCACCCATGTTCTTCACCTGCTTGGCAACGCAAGTTGCAGCATGCTCTGGGCTGGCAATGACAGCACCAGAGTCTTCAGCTGCTGTTTCTCAGAACCAGGTTTGGTTGTAACTGCCTTGCATTTGATGGAACGTCGATTTGGATCTCTGCCCTCCAGCCAACTGATAACTTTCCCAAACCTATTGGGAAATGTCTTATCTGTAAGACTCTGTACTCTTCTGTCAGTTTTGGTTAATGAGCCATTAGATTCAGAAGTTACCAATGCGAGGCAGATAGACAGTTGAAAAAGTATAGTGTTTGCATAAGCCAAGCTTCTTTAGAAAAGCAAGCTAAAACAAAGTAAAAAATAAAATTAAATAAGATAAAAAATAAAATCTAAAACCAGTGAAATGAGAGCAACAGAAATATCACAAAGGAAGAAAAGAGCTTGAGCACAGATAACTGAAAGAGAGATATTAAAAGAAAGAGAAGGAAACAAAGATTTTAAAGCAGGAAAGGGAAATAGAATAGAAATAAAAATAGATAACAAAAGAAGGGATAAAGAGAATGTGAGCTATACTAAGAATTAAATATAGAAAAAGAACAAAAAGTGTTCAGAATTAAAGGGAAGCAAAAATAAGACAAAGGTGTCAGCTAAAACTGGAGACGGACAGTTAATTTTACTTACATAGCACTTTATTTTACTCATGCCACGTTAAGGATTTCCAGCAAAACTTCTGTTATTGTCACAGTGCTCAGCTTCCCTGGCCACCTTTACTGTCTCAATCTACTTGCAACATGAATCTTTCAGTTTCTTAACTATGCAGTCTTGAAGTCTTTCATTTTCTATTACTGCAGTAACTGTGAGCTATCAAATTCAAATTTGTATAAAATTGCATCAAGTGTATAAATTTGCATTACTATATCTTAGTTTGTATTTAAATAATTTAATTTCAAATTAAATGTAATTTCATAAATTCAGTGGATTTATTTCATAAAAAATTCTGTAGATCTTTGACATGTTCCTCAGTAGTCCCAAAGTTCTGAAATAAGCATATTTATGGTTAAGAGTTTTCAGAACCATAACTTTGCTATACAAGTTTGCAAATTTGATCAAAACATACAAATAATGTAATCTGACCTATGGTCCCATCTGGAGTTCGTCGATCCTCAATTTTAGAGGTTTGCTTTCTTTATTTACTTATTTAGTTACTTTCTTGTTAGACTATACTTGGTGGAAGGACTTTTTGATTAAAATTTGGGTGCTTCTGATTTTGAAGCAGAATTTGTAAGTCTGTGCCATCCCTAGAACCATCCTCCCAATCATTATGTCACCTTCCAGTCCCAGAGGTCTTAAATTTTTGTTGCAGTGCAGCACAAAAGGAGAGAGAAAGAGAACACATTCAATTTCTCCTACCTTCGCTTTCTTACAAAGTTTTATAAGGAATATTCTTAGGAGATGAGTTTATAGATGAGCAGTGATGATGCGTAAGCCTGCTGCTAATTACATTTTTGGTCAATACTATCACTACTAAATTCAGATCTGTTTTAAATAGTCATTTATTTTAGTTATTATTTTTATATTTTTTTAATATATTATTTATTTATTTATTTATTTATTTATTACTTAAGTCTAACACATTCTGAATTGAGATCATCAAGAGCCTTACGTAAAAGAACAGCTAAGTGAGCCATATGCTCACCTACTTTGTCTGGGGAAATTTCTAACATGAATAGAAGCAGGACTCTTGGATACGGGATGTCTCTGCACTACCTTTAGGCACCGCTGTTGTAAATACTTATATTGCAGATACTCAGCTTAGTCTCAGTTCAGAGTTAATGAAGAGGAAAATGTCACTTCATGTAGTATGATAGATCCCATGCTAAGGTATGTCTAAAATAGGCCAGTCTCACCCTAAATATGTATAGTTCTTTCTTTTCTCTATACTGCAGCTATCTGAAACTAGGGCAAATACCACACCTTAAGAAACTTCCAAAATTCCAAATCAAATAAACACGTAACTTTTTTTCAAAAGTTCAGATGCCTCAAGGCTTAAAGCTGCAGTGACATTTGGATCACAGTTTGGATGAAGACATCTAAGTTTCAACTTCAGGCTTTACAGACTGGACCCAGTCTGCAAGGATATAAGGGACTGTTGCACAGCTATTCTTTTTAAACCGTTGCTAGTTTTCCCTTTGTTCTGCTCCCACTGAAACCAGGAAAATATTTTGTGGGGTAAATGATATCTAATTTTAAACCACACAAAGAATAGAAAATAGATAACTAAACCATTTCAGGTTGCAATCTTTACTGCATACATGGTGGAAAGACATAAAGCATTCATTTGGAATGACCTGCACCACTCAAAAGATCCAGCCATTCCAATCTCATGTCGACAGAAACTTTATACCATAACATACCATAATTTATTTCTTCTATCCTTTAGAAGATGTAAAAAGACGGTAGTAAAGCTCAACGGAAAAAAAAGGTAGACATTTTTATAATAATATTATTGAGAAGTTAATGTTGCCGCAAAAAGGAAACTGAAAAAGAAATTCCCAAAGTAACCCACTGAATCCAGTAATCCAATACTAGTGATCTTCACCCTCCCACAATGCTTAAGGTTCAGATCTTCCTCCCAGTCCCCACCTTTAATGCTTAAGGTTCAAATCTCTCATAACAGAGCTAGGCCCAGTGAAATACTCACTTTGAACAAGCACTGGCTTTATCTGTTCATTCTACATATTGGATGAATCTGAAAACACAATCAATCCTCTTCCCTTTATGCTGCTCTAAGGTAGCTATGAGGAACTGCAGGCTGATCTGTATGGAGCTGTACAGAATCAGAAATGTTAGCAATTCTCTAACTGGGCTTTACGTTTTAATGACATTAAGTCAAGCATTAGGTTAGGATTTGCATTATAGCAGCTTTATCCTTAAAATTTAATTCTTCAGGGGCATAATTACAAGCAATGATGTGGAAATGAGTCAATTTGGCATTTTGTAATATGCTGGAGTAGTTTAAGTTTTATACCTAATGCAGGACTATTCCTTTTAAAACTGTCCTTCCCTTGTCCCCATGATAAAGCTGTTAAACAGGATAAAGTATGTCCATCCATTAAGCCAGGATGTGTAATCTGTTTTCACTGACTCTTTATAAATAGTTCAGCAAGAGGTATGGAGATCAATGTTTGCTGAGGAAAGCTCAGCTAGTATATTGCCCCTACAAAATGTCAAGGCTCTTTAGGCTGAAGGAACTTTACCGTGTGAGATGATTGAAGGCAGTTGTTTGAAAGGGGGTTGACAGAGCACTGCCAATGAGTCAAATGTGAAACATTAAACATTTATCTGAGAACTTCAGAGAACCTTCACTTCTCCTTAGTTCTGCATCAACAATGGTAAAATATTTTTCTGTAAAATTATTCCTTTCAGACTTCTTAATATGGAGTCTCTGCTCCAATAGTCAAGTGTAACCTTGTAATTTAAGGTATCTAGAACAGGATTTTGTTTGAGACTTCTGCATTAGCAATGGTGGTACATTTTCCTCTAGGTTTAGTTATTATATTTTCACTTTATAAAGCTACATGTATGATTTTGCTTTATCAAAGCTTTGTCAATAAGGCATTTATGAATAGGATGTCTATGTGGCAAAATTACATAGATCACAGCAAGGTCTAAATAAGCTTCAGAGTGAGTTCAGTCAGTGTGTCACGCCAACATCACTATACTGTTTTTAGGACTTGAACCTACAACACACTAACATACCCACGGTGTTATTCCAGACAACAGAGAAATTCTGTAGCAGCTTGACATTTAGACCTAGATATGCTTTAGTCTGGTTTTGGTTTAGACCAGAAAGCAAGCACTCTTTTCCTTGAAGGAGTAAGATTCATCACACCTGAACTTAGAAATCTGCAATGTAGATTAGATGCAATCTACATCTAAACTAGTCATCCTATAACCCCCTTAAGTCACTTGAAATGGTACTTTTAGGGTATTTATCAGCTGACCTATTTCAAACATGTGTTTCTAGATACAATTAAATGAGTTCAAGAGGTATTTCTTCTCCAATGTTTGTGCCAGTATAGATACTTCTCTACTTCAGGACACCTAGAGGCAAGGTTACACTGAAAGGTAGTGGACTAAATTTTCAGTTTGGTCAGTGATAATCTAATCAGAACAGTTTAAGTTATCTGAATTGAGTCATTCAGCTGACTAGATTAAGGTTTCTCTTTAAGGGTGAGATGAATAACTATATTTCATTGAGAATAATGGGAGCTTAAACACTAGCTGAGACACAGGCTCCTACATTTTAAACACTTGATTCTAGCAGTCTGAGAGCTGATTCCCTCCATCCGAAGATGTCTAATGTACAGATTTTTGATTCAGTTAGATGTCTAATGCCACTAGGTATTAGGTAGTCTAGGGTATCTTGCTTGGCCTTCAGCTGTTACTCCAGAAGAAGATGGGGTTTTTTGCAGCTATTGTGCAATATCTGCCAGACTTGCGTGCATGTTTTGGATAACTCTATGGTGTCAGACATGAAAATTATCAGACAGGACAGAGAAGGAGGAGGAGGAGGAGGAGAAGGTGCTCCATGGCACCACAGCAGGTATTCCCACACCCTGTGGAGGACCCATGATGGAGAAAATTTTTTCCTGAAGAACTGAAGTCTGTGGAAAAGCCCTCTACAGAGGAGAGAAAAGTGTGAGAAGGAAGCAGTGGCAAACCATAACCATAACTTCCCAAGCCCTGTTCACCTGTGCTACTCGGTGTGGGTAAGAGGAGTTAGGAATGAAGGAATGAAGTTGGGCATGGGAAAGGGGGGATGGGGAGCAACAATGTTGGTTTAATGTTTGCGTTGTTTTCTTACTACCAGAATCTATTTTAATTTGGAATAAATTATGTTAATTTCCCCCCAGTCAACTCTGTATTGCCCGCAACAGTAACTGGTAAGCAATCTATCTACCTTTATCTCAACCCACGAGCTTTGCCATCTGTTTTCTCCCTCGGTCCCTCTGAGGAGGGATAGTGAACGTGCGGATGGGCGGGTGGGTGGTGTTAACCAAGGCTCACCCACCACAGGAACAATCTTCTTTTCCATGGAAGATAAACCACTCTGAGATGTACATACAACTGACAGGAAAGCTATATTGTGACAGTATTTATTGGTTATTTATTGTCAAACTAAAGGATTATTCTTTTGTCCTGGGTCTTGTAATATTCAATATTAACAACTTGTCTAAAAAGATAATGTTTTATCGATTTTGGTGCTGACACCCAGTGGAAGATTTGAAAGCCATTTAGGTGGTAAGTTTAAGTCGACCAGATATCAACAACTCACATACTCAGAAAGGATTACATTTGCTAAGGCAAAATGCAAAATTTTTATACTTAAAAATAGTTGGCTGCAGCAATACAAGAGGCAATATTAGCAGTAGAAATGAGCAAGGGAACTGCAAGTTCCAGTGAATAATAAGTCAAGTGCTTTTCACAGTGTTGTGAAAAAGGAAAATATACTTGAGTGTACAATAGATGTATTGTTTGAAATAAAATTAATTGATTTTTCCATCCTACATGACAAGTGGTAAGTCATCAGCTCCAGCCATGTATCTAATTCTGGGAAGGCCAACTGGAAAGAACCCAGGGAGAGAAAGAAAATGTTCAGAGACCTAGAAAACTGGATGCATACAGAATGGATTAAAGAACCGGGAATATTTAGTTTAAAGAAATGAAAACTCTAGATGTAATGGCCTGATGCACAGAAGAAGGGAATAATCTGTTCTCCAAACCTACATTAGACAGCACAAAGAAGAATACATTAAATTATTGTGAATGAGAGAGAGAGACAGGGCGTTTTCCTGCAGGAAATATAAGGAAGCACTGGGTTAGATTACCTGGGAAACTGTCAAATTTCTATCACGGGAAATCTTTAGAAACAGTCTAGACAGCACATGTACTGAATGAATTTGGGGTATGTGATTTTTGCCTCCAGGCAGGACAATGGGGTAAATGAACTCCTGAAGTCCTTTTCAGATTTTTTAAATGATTTTTTGTGGTGTTCGTAAGACTGCTACTCTTCTGAAATATTTGGAATAGTTTGAAATGACTGTATAAAATTGGTTTATTTTTTCTACTATCATAACACTGTAAAATCATTAAATTTCTCGTCATAAAATTTTCTGATATACTTGAAAGTACTAATTTCAGTGAAATAAACATAGCCTGTGTTTATTTTTAGATTCTTCAAATACTATTTCCCCTCTAGTGAATACTTTCATTCATTAGCAAAGTTTTCTAAATATCAGGGGGACTGAATGAGTAGTAGCAATCTTTGGCATCAGCAAGAGCTGGATATTTTCCAGTCTTTCACCTCTGTTGAAAGTGATATGTAAACTTTTAATGTTTTTTCTTCTTTTATTTTTTGGATCTACCTCCCTGTTTGTCAGAAAATAGGCAAGTTCTTCTGGCCATCTATGAGTCCAGAACAGTAGGATGATATTTCTTTGGAAAATCATGTCTTGTGCCATCCTCAGAGCATGGCAATATAGGTATAATTATTTATGAATGAACTAGAAGAGACATTTTGGAAGTGAATAGTAATGCTCCTTATGCAGGCAACACATATTATTTAAAAAAATACATGGAATCCTGGAGAGACTTGGAAACAATTACTAATACAATTTTATGGTGTAAATATGCTGTTGCTATGAAAATGCTATATTTATTCTGTGGCCAAATAAAGACTGAATCAGTATGTTTACACCATCCATGCCAGCAGCAACTTGAAGAAATAAGATTTTGTTTTAGTTTAATTTTTATGTTAGATGTTTATGCTGACTTTTCCTGGCTTTAAGAACGTCTGAAAGTAAAAGCTTTCTTTATGAGATCTAAACATTGCAAAACTGGTAACCTAAAACATGTGGCATTTTCCTATAATTTTTAAAGGGGAAAAAATGCAATAGAAGCAATAGGTCCTTTTTTAACAGATGACTATAACTAAGAGTATTTAAGAAATAATGTCTATATGAAATGTGCACTGTACTTTATCACTTCTAGAAAAAACTCTAAGGAATAAATGTTTTTTGCTTAGCGAAAACACCTTGTTTTTTTTTCCAAGAATTGGCAAGGAAATATCATTGGAGCACAAGAAATATAATAGCCAATTAACTGGTAAATCCAAAAGAGAGTATATCTGGTTTATTGTAAAAAAAAAAGAACATACAGTCTTGGGCATTCTGAAAAGACAAAATAAATGTGCACATATATATATATATGTATTTGAAAATTTAAATATCATGACCTCTCACTATTAAGGAAGAGAATTAAAAAAACCACAGTGCTACAAAGAAAAAACTAGACATGATGTCTACATTTCTATTTTTGAATAGGTTACAACAACATTTTTTTTTTTTGCTTGTAAGTTTTTTTTAGTTTGCTTCATGAAGAATGCCTGCTGAAAACACTGGTCTACCACTCTTTCGTGAAAATTACTTTTTGGAAAAGATCTAATGGTAAACTATGAAAAAAAAATTAAGCTACAAGCCTTTCTTGAAGTAAAACGAGGAAGAAATTTATTTTCAGGATTTTTTAGTACTATTCTTTGGTATTCCTAGAAGATTTTAGCATGAATATATGATCTTGTGGTTTAGTTTTTAAATAGTGAACCTGTTGGATAAAACATGAAAAATCTGGACAAGCATTACTTTTTTTTATATTTTCAAGAAAAAAAGTAGAGGTAAAGCAAAGACATGTGCTGTGTCTTAGAGAGGTTTTAACACATTAAGTAATAAAGAAAATATTTGTGCGATAAATATTCCTTTTCTTTTTTTTAATTATGTAAGCAATCAGATAGGGAAGGGACCAAGAAAATTCAGAATTATTCTGATTGGTTCTAAACTATCTATTCAGTTTTCATTTATTTCCTGTCAGTCACTGCTTTTTACATCTTTCAAGAAGTCTTGAAATACAAATAGAAGAAAAATATATCTTAAACATTACAAGATCATGAGGTGATATAGCATATGAAACAAGCTTAAACGATGACTGTAATACACCTAGAAATAACAAGTGGTTTCAGATGAGATGATATCAGACATTTGAGTTTCTTTTTATTGATTTAAGTAAGACAGCCAATAATATAATAAAATGTAAAAACAAAAAGAGAAAGAATGTTAAACATTTATACTAAGGAAATAGTACTGGCTTTTAAGCAGTAGAGAGGATTGTTTTATCTATTAGAAATCATGTATCTGTTGTTAAAGTCCTTTATTATTATTTTTTTAAATAAAAATGCAACAAAACACAACAAATATAGCTAGTTTATCAGGCTTATGATAGTTATAACAGTTTGTGGTTTTCATGAAGCCCAGCTGACTATTAGATGGCTAACAAACAGGGATCCTGGCCATATTTGTACCTTATCTACCCATTATTTAATAATCTTTAAATACATTAAGTACTTATTTAAGAAAAACTTTGTTTAAGTTACACTGAGTTTACTAACATAGCATTAATCATTCAGCAATTCTGGAGCAGAAGAAAAGGCATTTAAAGAAGTACACTTTTCAATTCTTAATGACTTTCCCAGATTCCTGATATTCTTTCAGTCTGAGCTCAGATAGCACAGTAATGAGAGAAGTAGGTATCGACTTAACAGTTATATCACTAAATAAAAAAGGGTCAGGAACCAGTTAGCAACCTCATTTCTTAGGTCTTACTTTCTCCTGAGCTGACTGATGGAGTCCGTACTACAGAGCAAATATCTCTGCATCTCCACTAGATCCCACGTGGTGCCCCTGGTGTCCCAGAGGGTAACTGCAACTTTCTGTACAATTTTCCAGTGTAAAGTACTTGATGGAATGTGAAGATTCTGTAGCCCGTCTATAGAGCTGTGCCATACAGAATGAGAAAACAAACCTGTGTCCCCCGCCTCGGAAAGGTGAGGGGATAGGTCTTGCAGGGTTGCTGAGATAATGTTGGAGATCTGGGCAGGAAGGCAAGGGAGAGGTCAAACCTGGCACTGCCTAACTTCAAGTGCCATGGGAGCAGACACTTGGGGTGACTGTCTCCACACTGTGACTGGGAGTTGCCTAGGAGAAAGGAAACTGGAAAAGTGCGAAGAAAAAACAGTGAGCAGGCCAGCAAATCAGTGTGCAGGTAACTCTGGACCTCACCTTCCCTCCCCAGCCCTCTTCTTCTGCATTATGGTTATGTCCTGAGAGTTAGAAATGTGGCACGCCGCAAGGAGAGGAGTCTGGACATTTCACAGATCTCTGAGTATAGCCCAGGTACAATTTCATATTTGTGAGAACATAAACTGTTCCTGAATATTAATTTAACCTTTTTTGTTGTATAGGTAGCTACTCCAAGGACCACATTTTAATTGTGCATGCTTATTACCACTGTAAACTTATTACAGCTGTAGTTAACTGAAGTTTAATCAAAAATATATCATGTCCAGAACACCGGAGATTTCAGAAAAAGTTTTACTACAGAATTATGATAAAACTGTTTAATCACACTGATACTGCAGAATATCAGAAATTAACATTATGCAAAACTGAAAACACAGGCCCTGTTTCCATTGTTTGATTGTTATGGTCTGTATCAACAAGTCTCACAGGCAATTAGAATTTGGACAACTCCTTTTATAACTTTATGAGTGCATTTTCCTCATATAGCAAAAGCATAACATTACTCAAAGATTTTTTCATTAATAAACTTTGGGAGACTTTCTACAAACTTTGAGACAGATAAGCATGTCAAACAAACTCTTTTTATTAGGAGTAAGATTAATCTGACAGTTTCAGTGTATAATGTAACTGATCTATTCTTTTCCTAGTGTGCTTGACCCTTATGCCCCTTTTGAACTTTGTTAAACTGTTTAAATAAAGTAATGTCTAATGATTCTGGGGGTCACTTGACCAAATTTTAGAGGAAAATATCTTATTTATGTGCTTTATTTTTTTTCTCAGTTTCTTGGTCACTAATATTCTGTTTCTTTTAATTAGTCATGTCAACCTATCACAAAATAGGTAAACTAAAAATCTTAGTTTGGAACCCATTCAATAGTCTACTATTGTCTACTAGACAATAGTCTGCTGGAATTTTTTTACTTACTCTATGTTGCACTTTATTGTTATTTTGTTGTTTAACATAGTTCTTGTGAAATAATTACGTTTCTTCACCTGAACACAGAATCTCTAACAGTTCAAAACTTAAAAAAAAAGAAGAAAAGCGAATGACCATAGGACTGTGAAGTAAAGCAGTAATGTTTAAAAGATCAATAATGAAATAACTGATGAAAAAATGGTGTTTCACTGGCAGACTAGAATGGTGTTGAAATGCATGTGAAAAGGACCAAACACTGTAAAAAGCACCCTCATGCGGGACACACTAGAGAAGTTGAAGTTTTTCGAGGAAGTAAATTAAAACATAGATACAAGAATAATATTGTGTGAGGGGAAAGAAAAAAGGAGTATGAAGAGCAAGCACAGTTTTTGATACAAAGCACGCTAAAGATATCAGAAATAGTCTGTTGCTTTCACTAACTGAACCTGGGACCTTGGAGCAAAAGGTGTAAGTGATTGCAAAAGGGAAAAATAATGCAGAAGCTGCCAGTAACTAGAGTTTGGGCTCTAGAACCACTGCTACTGGCAATAATCCCCATGATCCAACTTGATTCCTAAAACCAGCCTGTGTTTTAGAAATCCATTTTTTTAATAATATAAACTTAACAAATGAAACATAAAGTGGCCTGTAACATAAGCACTCCCAAACATTGAGTGGTAGGGCCTTTTTCCATGTATGTTCATATGAAATTGTTGTCCAGGTGTTGTTAGTGTTTGGTTTGGTTGTTTTTTCCCCTAGTAACAGAATTAAAGGTTTATTTTTATATATATGAACATGTACAAAACATATACACAAAACATGGAGAAATGCCAAGAGAGGCAAAAAGTAAGTTGAAATGGAAATACAGGATCCATTCACTGTCTTTATTTGTAGGGTTTGTCACACTAAGTCAAAGTGTGCTAAAACTAGTTTCTGTCTAGTTTATAAAGTTGTCTAATTACAAGCTTCTTATAACCAGGTTTCTCCATAATGTGATCTTGTAAATAATTGAAGACAATTAAGCATGGCTTCATTAAATCCACCTGCAAAGCTGTCCATCATTAGGAAAAATTTGTCCAAGTAATGTATGAAGTCCATTGAATATCTTTCCTTTAGTAATATGAAGCAGTGAAAAGAAGGAAAGTAATAGCCTTTGATAAATGACAGAGTACCAGTGTAGCACTACTTCAATATTAATGAAATTCTAGAAATTTCCAATTTAAGAGGGCTTGGTTACATACCACAGAAAGTTGCACTGGGCAGAAATTACCTCAATCATTCTGTGATTCTGTAATCATCTTTGTGGCCCTTTGCTAGAATTGTTCTAGTATCACAGAATCATAGAACAGCCCAGATTGGAAGGGACCTTCAAAGATCATCTGGTCCCACCTTTTGTGGAAAGGAACCCTAGATGAGATTATCTAGCACTCTGTCTAGTCCCATCTTGAAAACCTCCAGTGCTGGAGACTTTATTACATCCCTGAGGAGGTTGTTCCAGTGACTGATTGTTCTCACTGTGAAAAATGTCTTTCCTATATCGAGATGAAACCTCTCCTGGTGCAACTTATACCCATTGCCCCTTGTGTTCTCCATGTGACTCCTTGTGAAGAGCATCCTTTGTAGCCACTGGATAACAGTAAGGAGCTGCCACCTAAGCCTTCTCTTTTCCAGGGTAGAAAGACCTAACTACTTCAGTCTTTCCTCATAGAGCAGGTTCTCCAAAACTTTGATGATCTTCATGGCCTTCCTTTGGACCCTCTCAGAATCACAGAATCACTAAGGTTGGAAAAGACCTGTAAGACAATCAAGTCCAACCATAAAAAAAAAAACAAAAAAAAAAAACCCAAAAAACCCACACCACACAACACCACACAAACAAAAAAAACCCAACACATGACACACCACCATGCCCATTAAGCCACGTCCCAGAATGCCATGTCCACACACTCCTTGAATACCTCCAGGGAGGGTGACTCCACCACTTCCCTGGGCAGTCTATTCCACTGTGTTACCACTCTCTCAGTAAAGAAATTTTTCCTAATATCCAGTCTGAATCTCCCCTGGTGCAACTTGAGGCTGTTTCCTCTTGTCCTGTCACTCATCACTTGGGAGAAGAGGCCAACACCCACCTCTCTGCAACCCCCTTTCAGGTAGTCGTAGAGAGCGATGAGGTCTCCCCTCAGCCTCCTCTTCTCCAGGCTGAACAACCCCAGCTCCCTCAGCTGCTCCTCATCAGGCTTGTGCTCCAGACCCCTCACCAGCTTCGTCGCCCTTCTCTGGACACGCTCCAGCACCTCTATATCTTTCTTGTAGTGAGGGGCCCAAAACTGAACACAGTATTCGAGGTGCGGCCTCACCAGTGCCGAGTACAGGGGCATGATCACCTCCCTGCTCCTGCTGGCCACACTGTTTCTGATACAGGCCAGGATGCCATTGGCCTTCTTGGCCACCTGGGCACACTGCTGGCTCATCTTCAGCCGCCTGTCGATCAACACCCCCAGGTCCTTTTCTGCTGGGTGACTTTCCAGCCACTCGTCCCCAAGCCTGTAGCGTTGCCTGGGGTTGTTGTGGCCAAAGTGTAGAACCCGGCACTTGGCCTTATTGAACTTCATCCGGTTGGTCTCAGCCCATCGATCCAGCCTGTCCAGATCCCTCTGCAGAGCCTTCCTACCCCCAAGCAGATCAACACTCCCTTCCAACTTGGTGTCATCTTGGTATCATCATCGATAAATATATTAAACAAGACCAGCCTCAAAACTGAGCCCTGGGGGACTCCGCTTGTGACTGGCCACCAACTGGATTTCACTCCATTCACCACGACTCTCTGGGTTTGGCCATCCAGCCAGTTTTTTACCCAGCGAAGAGTGCACCTGTCTAAGCCACGAGTCACCAGCTTAAAGAAAAAAGAACTTTAACAAAGGCTTATGTCGAGGGCTGATTCTCAATAGATCGCAGCGAGGGAGCTGCTCTGCTACGTATGAAACCCTGACCCAGAATCAGGTGGTCTATGAATGATTTAGCGCCAGGTGCCCCACAATCATGCGGTGCGCGACGGGGGAGAGGTGACACCTCTCCACTCTGTCCACATATTTTTTTAATTGTGGGGACTAGAACTGGACACTGTGCTCCAGGTGTGGCCTGACAAGTGCTGCATAGAGTGGGATGATCACGTCTCTATATTTGCTAGTAGTGCCCCTGTGGATGCAGTCCAGGATCCGATTTGCCTTCTTTGCTGCAGCTGCACACTGCTGACTCTTGTTCAGCTTGTTGTCCACCATGACTCCATGAAATGAAATATCACATTAACATATATTTACAGGTTACAGCTTCAGTTGACTTATTGTGCCTGACCCATGCGACTCTGCAATGCATTTCCTGGTGCCTGCAGTTCAAAATTTGTCAAAGGTGGAAACAGGTTAAGTCTTTTTGAGTATCCGCTGTACATACATTCCTAAAATTCAATACACACTTTAAGAACATATGGCATTTTAGAAAAAAATTTCAAGCTATTTCTACAATGAAATATTATGAAATTATCAAAACGATCTAAATACGGTAACACCCTTTTCCTTCCTTCAGGGCTTCCCAACTGCCGTATTAGTTTGAAAATGTTACCTCTTGCTTGTTCCTTATACTTGCTGTTGAAAACAGGAACATAAATGAACCATGTGAGCGAAGCAGGTTCCTGCTTCAGGTTTATTTGATCCTGAAGCAGGTTGTCGTGGTTTAACCCCAGCCAGCAACTAAGCACCACACAGCCGCTTGCTCGCTCCCCCCAGGTGGGATAAGGAAGAGAATCGGAAGAGTAAAAGTGAAAAAACTCGTGGGCTGAAATGAAGACTGTTTAACAGGTAAAGCAAAAGCCACGCAGGCAAGCAAAGCAAAAGAAGGAATTAGTTCACTACTTCCCATCGGCAGGCAGGTGTTCAGCCATCTCCAGGAAAACAGGGCTCCATCATGCAGAACGGTTACTTGGGAAGACAAACACCATCACTTCGAATGTCCCCCCCTTCCTTCTTCTTCCCCCAGCTTTTATTGCTGAGCATGATGTCACATGGTCTGGAACATCTCTTTGGACAGTTGGGGTCAGCTGTCCCAGCTGTGTCCCCTCCCAGCTCTCTGTGCACCCCCAGCCCACTCACTGGTGGGGTGGTGTGAGAAGCAGAACAGGCTTTGACTCTGCGTTAAGCACTGTTCAGCAGTAACTAAAACGTCTCTGTATTATCAAGAGTCTTTTCAGCACAAATCCAAAACACAGCCCCATACTAGCTACTATGAAGAAAATTAACTCTACGTGAGCCAAAACCAGCACACAGGTTCAAATAAAATCTGATTTTATTTGTCCAGTCAGAGCAAGAGACTATTTACTACTTGATGAAAGTACTGTCAGGGTTGAAGCCACACAGTGATATCTCTGTCTAGGATCACGAATCATGTTGTACACTCAGATTTATACACCATACAGTGTGTTTCTCTTGGTTGTGCCCGGCTGGACTAGAAATGTGAAAATATTTATCCAGGAATACTAGAAATAATAGGACAGAATATTGAAAATGAAAACCTGCAAACACAATTACTTCACTTGCATGAAATGCTTTAACAGGCTAAACGAAATCATGACAGAATGCAAAATTTTGCTTGGTCTGAATATATAGTAAATGCTTATCTTGGTGAGAAAAAAGATCCACCTCGTCCAGTACTCTAACGGTGATATCAGGAAATGCTGTTTGGAGAGTGTATGCAAAGCTTGCTGCTTTGTACAGCCAATTCCCTCCATACACCATGGCATCCACAATAGGTGGCAATGGTCAGTCTTGGTCCACTTTCTCTGAGTCAGGGGAGTCTGGGTACACTCTGCACAGCAGTAGGAGACTTCCACAAACCCACCCCAACTCACAAAACCAAGAAGCCTCCAGCTTGGCCTCCCAGATGAAACATGAAGGTCCCTCTACCAGTTTACCACAGAAGGAAGTTAGACTCATTGGCTTTTTGCTGTTAGGATCTCTTTTAGAGGGGGGTTCTGTAAAAGTAAAACAGTTGCCTGCCTGCTCTGAGTGTTTCATGACATTTTTTAGGTTTTATTTGGACTCTATTTCTAAGATTCCTGATCTGAACAGTTATATAAACCTAATGTGCCTGCAAAATAAACTGTTTAAAAAAAATTAAAGTAATTAAAAATTCATAGAAATGTAATATTCTTATAAATAAACTCTTAGGATTTAGAAGAATTTTCATTTGTTTTGATGGGAAACTTACAAAAACATATTTCTAAAGTTCAGAAAAATATGTATCATGTTTGTATTAATAAATAACACACTTATTTTAAAAATATTTTCTAATGCATCCAATGCTGATATGACACCGGGTAGTATGACAGTATAAAAGCCTTGTGTCAAAACACCAAGATACAATCTTAAATGATTAACTAAAATGTAAATATGAATTTGTACAAAACTTCCTTACATAGTAGAGAACAATAACTGTATTATTGTGAAGTAAACAAGTTCAGAAGGTAATGAACAATTTGTTTTTAGGCCTGGTCTGAAATCCTAAAAAGGAAGTGTGTGATTTACATCTGTAATTCCCACTGGATAATTATTCCTGCTGAATGCATATGGTATCACTTGTGCATCTATTGTATAACACCCTGGCTGTGACGATGGGTTGCAGTTGTAGGTTCCAGAGAATTAGAAATGTGCTATATTTATCACAGAATATTTGGAAATGACCAGAAATTATGCCAGCTTCTCTGCAATAAAATTATTTTAAAATTTGGCAAATGTTAACATGATCAGTATTGATGGGGTTGTGATGGTTCAGAGTTAAATATTCTGTGCTGATTCCTAGTGCAGGAAATGATCACACAGTGTTTAACTGCTCAAGGAATCTTTACCTGAGTGAATCCTTCATATCCCAGTTTAGTTGTTTCCCATCCAATTTGTAAAAAATTGTCTTTCGCCATAGACAGTGACAATTTCCCTGCCTCTTAGGCCCCTTCTCTGTTGGGTAAGTATTTTCTATTTGTCTGTCTTTCAGATTTTATTTTTCTTATTCTGTCACTGTCACAAATGTCTATGTTAGACATTTCCTCCTCATGATTTACTAATAAATTTTCCAGTACTTCAGCATAGCTTTTTATCTTGAAGTTCTATCTTTTCAACACTCTTATTCTCTGCTTTCCTAGTAAGCTTATTCTAACTATCCTAAGTATTGACTTCTCTGAAACCCAGTTGCCTGTCTGCACATCCATCACATTATACATTAATTTTTGGCTTCTTAATTCCCAGAATTTATTCAGGGCAAACAGACTGAAGAATTTTTTTGAAATATCCATTAGATATGCAGCTACAAAATGGCAAATCTCTTTAACATTCATGGTTTGAGATTTATCAGGGAGCTGGTAATTTTTGCTTAATTAACTTCCTTAGGTATTATTTGACTAAATCCTACTGTCCTCCAACTTCTCAGTTTCCTCCTTCCTTTTTTTACTCAAGTTTTAAGCTATATATGCTCTGAAACAGAACTTCAGTCTTGGTGTCCATTATGCCTAGTATTCAAGAACAGGTTTCTTTTAATCAGTGTCCTTGCCTCCCACAGAAGAATGTGGGTTTACTATAGCAAGCTATATCACATTTGTGATCATTCTTCTAGTACTGCTACTATAACAACAAAATCCATACATTGATAATATGGATCCACACTCCTCATGCCGATTTTCTCAGAACTCCTCTTCTTCTTTTGCTTACTGTTACTTCTATTACTCCTCACTTTCAGAGTTACTTCTATTACTCCTCACTTCTGCAGTTTCAGGTAATATATTTCTGATTGAAGTCAGTTGTTCAGAAATCACTCAAGAACTAGAAGTCTGTAAGCACTCTGATCTATTCAGTGTCAAAATTCCTAGCAATACAATCTAGTGCTTATGTTGACCTATGTCTCAATATTGTGAAATGATACAGAGAACTTAAATTCTACTGCGTAATATAACACATTTCCCAGGACAATAACAAATTCCCTCACTGGAACATGAAGGCATATTGACCCACAAAACCACCTGCTATTTGTTTGCATGCATTTAAATAATCGGTGCACCACATGCTTTAAGGAAGGAAATGGACAACTAGAATACAAATTCTTGTGGTCAAATTCATCTTCCATAATGTAGAAGATTAAAACAAAAAAAAAGAAAACTTAGAGGAACAAGTTCACACAACACTGCAACACTTACTAGTGTCTGTAAATAAGCTATTGAAAATGGTAAAAAAAAAGTTGAGATCAATAATGTGCTGTACCTTTGGAAATCAACAACAAGGTCAGTTTGCGTTACACAAAAAACCTGACAAGTTTCTATAGCTGTTAAAAGAATAAAATAGTATCCAAAGGGAATACAGCAAGAGATTCTAAAAAATAATCATGAAACTCACCTAAATATTCTACAGGGGAAAACAGAATAGGTGAAACATAGTATTTGGTGGTCAGCTATGAACATTTTAAAATAAGAAATGGTGTTTATTGCATTTACTGAAAACGTTATAGAAGGAACTACACATATAAGTCATGATACTTCTAATTCTGTTTTGAAATCAATTGGTTATTGATCAACTTGTACATGGGAGACTGATTATAGAACAGTTTTATCATTATATACCCTCTTTTAAAACTTGCCAAACAAACATGTTAGTAATACACTGTGAGAATAAGAGTCTTTGCACTAGAAAGAAATACATTTAGGAAGACCCATCATAATATCCATCTATGCAATTCTTAACTTTGGCATTTTTGCAAATCATTGCAGTTTTGTGTATGTGTGCTAGCATTCTTTGTTACACACAGTTTAACAGGCTAGCTGAAATGCATTTATAAATGTATTTCAAAATGCTCATACTAATCAAAGTAACTATAGGCTGCTAAGTCTGTTGCGTAGACTGACAAAACTCTACTTGAGAACTGGGGGGCTTCACTTCCAAATACAATAATGAAGGTCAAAAAAGTAAAATATTGAAGGGTCGTTGTTAAAACTCAAAGCTGCATATCATAGAATCATAGAATCATTTAGGTTGGAAAAGATCTTTAAGATCATCAAGTACAACTGTAAACCTAACCCTGCTGAGTTCACTGTTAAACCATGTCCCTAAGTGCTTCATCCATATGTCTTTTAAAACCCTTCAGGATGGTGACTCCACCACCTCCGTGGGCAGCCTATTCCTATGTCTGACAACCCTTTCAGTAAAGAAATTTTTCCTAATATCCAGTCTAAACCTCCCCTGGTGCAACTTGAGGCCATTTCCTCTTGTCCTATCACTTGTCACTTGGTAGAAGAGACCAGCACCCTTTGCAGGTAATTGTAGAGAGCGATGAGGTCTCCCCTCAGCCTCCTCTTCTGCAGGCTGAACAATCCCAGCTTCCTCAGCCGATCCTCATAAGACTTGTGCTCCAGACCCCTCAACAGCTTCATCGCCCTTCTCTGGACACGCTCCAGCACCTCAATGTCCTTCTTGTAGGGAGGGGCCCAAAACTGAACACAGTACTCGAGGTGTGGCCTCACCAGCGCCGAGTACAGGGGCACGATCACCTCCCTACTCCTGCTGGCCACACTGTTTCCGATACAGGCCAGGATGCTATCGGCCTTTTTGGCCACCTGGGTACACTGCTGGCTCATATTCAGCCAGCTGTCGATCAGCCGCCAGGTCCTTTTCTGCAGGGCAGCTTTCCAGCCACTCGTCCCCAAGCCTGTAGCGTTGCATGGGGTTGTTGTGACCCAAGTGTAGGATTCAGCACT
The DNA here is from genome assembly GCF_030936135.1 of Gavia stellata. Classification (NCBI taxonomy): domain Eukaryota; kingdom Metazoa; phylum Chordata; class Aves; order Gaviiformes; family Gaviidae; genus Gavia; species Gavia stellata. The sequence goes on along the minus strand of NC_082594.1, from coordinate 51,685,451 downwards.
TGGCCTTGTTAAACCTCATACAATTGGCCTCGGCCCATTGATCCAGCCTGTCCAGATCCCTCTGCAGAGCCTTCCTACCCTCAAGCAGATCAACACACCTGCCCAACTTTGTGTCTGCAAACTTAATGGAGTGCACTCAATCCCCTCATCCAGATCATTGATAAAGATATTAAACAGAACTGGCCCCAATACTGAGACCTGGGGAACACCACCTGTAACCAGCTGCAAACTGGATTTAACTCCATTCACCGTAACTCTTTGGGCCTGGCCATCCATCCAGTTTTATCACATGATATTCTGTGAGTATTCTTGCTCCTGTGAATATTGCAAACAAGAAAATCCAGTCTTTTCCTTTAAGATTGTTTCACAGTTTCATGGTTTCACCCCAGTTGGCAACTAAGAACCACGCAGCGTTCACTCACTCCCCCCAGGTGTGATGGGGGAGAGAATCGGAAGAGTAAAAGTGAGAAAACTCGTAGGTTGAGATAAAGACAGTTTAATAGGTAAAGAAAAAGCTGCGCAGGCAAGCAAAGCAAAAGAAAGAATTCATTCACTACTACCCATCAGCAGGCAGGTGTTCAGCCATCTCCAGGAAAGCAGGGCTCCATCACGTATAACGGTTACTTGGGAAGACAAACACCATCACTCCGAATGCCCCCCCTTCCTTCTTCTCCCCCCAGCTTTATATGCTGAGCATGACATCATATGGTCTGGAATATCCCTTTGGTCAGTTGGGGTCAGCTGTCCCAGCTGTGTCTCCTCCCAACTTTCTGTGAACCCCCAGTCCACTCGCTGGTGGGGTGGTGTAAGAACCAGAAAAGGCCTTGACTCTGTGTAAGCCCTGCTCAGCAGTAACTAAAACATCCCTGCTTTATCAAGAGTGTTTCCAGCACAAGTCCAAAACACAGCCCCATACTAGCTACTGCGAAGGAAATTAACTCTACCCCAGTCAAAACCAGTACATTCTCCACCCCTTATTCCATACCATTTACGACATGCTCAGGTCTCACACTCAGGTCTCACACTATCCAATACATTGTCATTAACTAACCCCCCTCCCCTTCCCAGCCTTTGATACAATACACAGATACCATTCCCTTTGTCTCTGGACCACCCCTGTGAAATGTCTGTAAACTGTCCATAAATGTCTATGAAATTTCCACTGAGTTCATTTAGTCCATGACTTTGGGTCCCATCTCTTATGGTGGTCACTCAGGACAGGAAAGATGTTGTATTCCATGGGGTTATTGGGCACCAAAGCCAGCTCAGTTCAGGTCACTGCTGCACTTGCACTGTTTCTTGTAAGGCTTGTCCGCCATTGGTTCATGCAGTTCCTGCTACAGTAATTCCTGTAACATGCAACTCCAATCATGGTTTACAACAATTTAAAGGTATTTCCATTACAATCTCTACCCCGGGTCCATTTGAACCAGACCACAGGGTTTAGCACTGCAATGAACTCCTCCCCTTGCCCCTGCTCTGGCTTGGACTTATCCACTGACTGCAGTCCCTTAGGGTTGTACCTGCTCCAAGTGGAGCCTGATCTGTGCACCACAGTCTCTTCAGGGGTATACCTGCTGCGGCAGAGAGCTAGCCACAGCCAGAGTCGCTTTGAGGTGCACCTGTTCCAGCGTGGCCTTATCCATGGGTCACAATGCCTTCAGAAGTAAACCTGCTCCAACATGGCCTTTTCCATGGTTGCAGTCCCTCCAGGGGTGTACCTGCTCTGTTGTGGGCTTATCCATGGCCTCACACTTTGAGGTGCTCCAGCATGACCTCATGCACAGCCACTGATGCTTCCAGGTGTACCTGCTGCAGCATGGATGTATCCACAGCCACAGATGCTTCGAGGTGTACCTTCTCATGCGTGGGCTTACCCTTGGGCCACAATCCCTTCAGAGGTACACCTGCTGTGGCACAGACATAACCACGGCCACAGACGTTTCGAGATGTACCTGCTCTGATTCATGGCCACAGACGCTTAGGGGTGTCCTGCTCCCACGTGGACTCATCCACAGGTCACAGTCCCTTTGACTTGATTTCACACTGGAGTTCCAGCCTGTCCAGTACCGCAGCACAGAACCAGCGGCGATGCCCTGGCCATTGCTGCTATCAAAATGTTCCCAGACACAGCAGAGCAAGATGATGAGCAGTATGGTAGTACAGCAAACAGTGAAAGCAAAAAGCAGCCACTAACAAGCACTAGACTCTAATATACAGTAAGTCAAGCAAGCCCCATGGCAAGCACAGGAGCCTGCTGACTAATAGCTAAACAGCGATAACAGCTATAAATTTGATCCAGCACATTCCAAGCAAACCTGTCATTATCTTGAACCCTTCGAGCCCCACGTTGGGCGCCAAAAAAGACTGTCGTGGTTTAACCCCGGCTGGCAACTAAGCACCACACAGCTGCTCGCTCACTCCCCCCAGGTGGGATGGGGGAGAGAATCAGAAGAGTAAAAGTGAGAAAACTCGTGGGCTGAAATGAAGACAGTTTAACAGGTAAAGCAAAAGCCACACAGGCAAGCAAAGCAAAAGAAGGAACTAGTTCACTACTTCCCATCGGCAGGCAGGTGTTCAGCCATCTCCAGGAAAACAGGGCTCCATCACGCGTAACGGTTACTTGGGAAGACAAACACCATCAGTCTGAATGTCCCCCGCTTCCTTCTTCTCCTCCCAGCTTTATATGCTGAGCATGATGTCACATGGTCTGGAATATCCCTTTGGTCAGTTGGGATCAGCTGTCCCAGCTGTGTCTGCTCCCAAATTTCTGTGCACCACCAGCCTACTCGCTGGTGGGATGGTGTGAGAAGCAGAAAAGGCCTTGACTCTGTGTAAGCACTGCTCAGCAGTAACTAAAACATCCCTGCTTTATCAACACTGTTTTCAGCACAAACCCAAAATATAGCTCCATACTAGCTACTACGAAGGAAATTAACTCTACCCCAGCCAAAACCAAGACACACTGAATTTGAAAGGTGATTGTGTTTGGCTTGAAAAATGCATTCAGAAAACAAAAGAAAACATTTTAACGGTTTCTTTTCTTTTTTTTTTTTTTTGGCTTGGTTTGCTTTTGTTTTTCTCATGTTTAAAAAATGGTGTCCAATGCTGAAAGGTTCTCCTATACTACTTTGACATCTGCTCTTCCACCATGGCAGAACATCAGCACATTGTAGAACAGTAGAAGTGTCTCAGTCTTGGAAATCTTGTGTCCTTTATGTGAGAGAGCAGCTGGAGTACATGGAGCTCTGCTGGGGATGGATGAGGAGCCGAGGGAGAGTTTATGGTTTAGGATTAAAGAGAGGACAGGCAAAGGTGACATTATAGTGGGTGTCTCCTATAGTCCTCCTGACCAGGAAGAACAAGTGGGTGGGGCCCTTTAGAGACAGATAGGAGCAGCCTCATGTTTGCAGACCCTAGTCCTCATGGGGGGCTTCAACCACCCACATATCTGCTGAAGGGACAACACAGCAGGGCATAAACAATCCAGGAGGTTCTTGGAGTGCATTGGTAATAACTTCTTCCTCCAAGTGACAGAGGAGCCAAGGAGACTCAACAAGGAGGGGCTTGCTGTGGAAGTGGAGGTCAAAGGCAGCCTTGGCCGCAGTGCCCATGAGATGGTGGAGTCCAAGATTCTGAAGGCAAGGAGGGTGAAAAGCAAGCTCACAACCCTGGATGTCAGGAGAGCAGACTTTGGCCTCTTCAAAGATCTGCTCAGGAAAATCCCACAGAATGAGGCTCTGGAGGAAAGTGGGGCCCAAGGAAGCTGGTTAATAGTCAAAGATCATGTCCTCCAAGCTCAGGAAGAATGCATCCCATTGAATATGATGTCAGGCAAAAACATCAGGAGGCCTGTGTGGATGAACAAATAGCTCCTGGCCAAACTCAAACACAAAAAGGAAGCATACAGAGAGTGGAAGCAAGGGCAGGTAACCTGGGAGGAATACAGAAACATTATCTGAGCATCCAGAGATTAAGTTAGGAAAGCCAAAGCCCAAATGGAATTAAATTTGGCCAGGGATGTCAAAGACAATAAGAAGGGCTTCAATAAGTATATAGGCAACAAAAGGAAGACTAGGGAAAATGTGGGCCCACCACTCGATGAAACAGGGGACTTGGTTACACAAGATATGGAAAAGGCATTCTTTGCCTCAGTCTTTACCAGCAAAAGGGATCTTCAGGAATTCCAGGTCCCAGAGACTAGGGAGAAAGGGTGGAGCAAGGAAGATCTAGCTTTAGTGGAAGAGGATCAGGTCAGTCAATACTTAAGCAACCTGGACATACATAAATCCATGGACCCTGATGAGATGCAGCCACGAATGTTGAAGGAGCTGACAGATGTTATTGCAAAGCCACTCTCAGCAATCTTTGATCAGTCATGGAGACTGGGATAACTGCCCAAAGTTCTCCCCAAGGACTGGAGGAAAGCAAATGTCACTCCCATCTTCAAGAAGGGCAAGTAGGAGGACTGAGGGAACTACAAGCCAGTCAGCCTCACCTAAATCCCTGGGAAGGTGATGGAGCAGCTAATCCTGGAAACCATTCTGAGGCACATAAACAGCAAGAAAATTATCAGGCATAGTCAGCATGGCTTCACCAAGGGGAAATCATGTTTGACCAACTTGATAAACTTCTATGATGAAGTGGCCACAAAGATGATTAAGGGACTGGGGTATCTCTCCAATGAGGAAATGCTGAGACAACTGGGACTGTTTAGCCTAGAGAAGGCTCACAGGGTGAATCATTTTAATATGTATAAATACCTGAAGGGAGGGTGCAAACAGGACAGAGCTAGGCTCTTTTCAGTGGTGCCCAGTGACAGGACTAGAGGCAATGGGCACAAATTGAAAAACAGGAGGTTCTCTCTGAATATAAGGAAACACTTTTTTTACTGTGCGGGTAACTGAGCACTGGCACAGATTAACCAGAGACACTATGGAGTCTCCCTCCTTAGACGTATTCAAAAGCTGTCTGGACACAGCCCTGAGCAACTGGCTCTAGGTTGCCCTCCTTGAGAAGGTTGGTTGGACCAGATGACCTCCAGAGGTCCCTTCCTACCTCAACCATTTAGTTTGATTCTGTGTATTCAACATAAGGCACCTCTTCTGTTGTGGCAGCAGTGCTACATAAAGGAGTCTTATCTTCTGCCTTTTCCTCCACTCTCAAAATTATCTTCTTTCTTGGACACTATGCTACTGAAGTGTTCAATTTCCTGACAAACCACAGGACTTAGCAATCAACCCATGGTCTTTCCCCTTCCCACTTCATAAAACTGAGAAAAAAATTAAATAGGTGAGAACTGGCAAACAGTTTGGGAATATTTTGTTCCTTGATACTTTCATGCATGCAATATTTTTAAAGCCTGAACTTAAAAATGACTGTATTTCCTTTCATGTATATTTAGAATGTCATCAAAAGGTAATTTTGATTCAGGCAGGATCAGTTGTTTCACTTATAATCACATTGTAGAGCATAAAAAAAATACAGTTCACATTATTTTTATTTTAAAAGAGGGAACACAAATTGGAGTTCCTTTTAAATCTTTTTTATCTGTTCAAGGACATCTTTTACTTCGCCCTGACCATAAGGTCAATCATGATAAAAAACATTAGAACAGTTACATTACTTCAAAGTATCAGATGGAAGAACAACACTCATAATGGCAAAATCAAGAATACTCATTAATGAGATATTCTCACATATGACTGCTACATGCTTTGTATACTTGTGTAAGTAAGAAGTGATAGGACAAGAAGAAATGTACTCAAGTTGTGCCAGGGGAGATTTCGATTGGATATTAGGAAAAATTTCTTCACCGTAAAGGTTGTCAAGCACTGCAACAGGCTGTGCAGGGAAGTGGTTGAGTCACCATCCCTGGAGGTATTTAAAAGATGTGTAGATGTGGCACTTAGGGACATGGTTTAGTGGTGGACTTCACAGTGTTAGGTTAACAGTTGGACTCGATGATTTTAAAGGTCTTTTCCAGCCTAAATGATTCTATGATTCTGTACCATTATTTCTCTTGGTCTCTGTCCAAGTGCTGCGTCTCATGCCTAAGGATTTATAATTTTCTGTTGCCTTAGACTGTCTTATGAGTGTTACAAGGATGCACTGAATGCATATTAGCAAACAAAGACTCAGAAAACTGTGAACAGAAAAATATACACAAATGCTCTGGGCAAACATGCAAACATTAGACTAGCTGCTCACTTTAAATAGATTGTCTGAGCTCCACTTTCTTCTCCTGTTCACTAGTACTTTTAGTCACCCAGCTCTTCACGCTGTTTTCAGTTGCTTTGCTGCTGCTACATTTTGGTCTTTGCTTCCTGTCTCTCTCCCCTGCTGTTCTTTTCAACAGTGTTCTGCTTTTTGTTTGATGAGCAGTGAAAATTGCAAGATTCCTGACCTCTAAGGAACAGACAGAACTTCAGAAATCAGGAATCTTGTAAATTGTACTTGGCTGCTGATACATGGAATGCTATTAAACATCAAGGATGACTGATGTTAACAAAAAAAAAAGTGTATTTAAAAGGTCTTATGCTGCATTATTGTGCACGGAATAACTTCTGACTCTGGCATTCATTAGTACATGCATTCCTGGCACAGCTTGTTTGGTTTTAATTTTGCAGAACAAAAGCAATTTCAAGTTAAAGGCTGAAGTAATTTTTTCTCCCAATTACAAAACTTCTGAAAAAAAGGGGTTATCATTCAGTGTATCCAAATTATTACTACTTTCCTTTTTCCTTTCCCCATTTGGGCAAGAAAAGTGGAACATTATGCTCAACAGATGGTGGTGCTTCCATGATTAACTTGTATAACCCCTGTGCCTTGAATGACATAAAGATTCCATTTTTCTGAAAATTTGCCAGGCATGTCAGGACATACAACATCTAGTCTTTGGTATATGTGAATTCTGGTATATTTGGTATTCTATGGTATGCAGTACTCAAATCAGACAGACATGTTAATTAATTTAGCATGTGCATATGAAAAAGTAATTGACAGAATGGTAGCTAAAAAGTAGCATGCAAATCTGTAAGTTCTTCTGAGACTATCTTTACCTAATGCATGGCCACTTAGTTTACTTCATTCTTGGGATGTTAGTGAAAACTAAGCAAAATTTGTACTGGTAAATATGAAGCAAAAACCCTTCATGTCAATAGTTTACTTATTTTCAGGTGTAGGATCATTATTAATAAGCTCAGAAATTAAGCACCTTACAGCAGTTCAAGCCTCTAACATACTTTAAAATTCTTTTTTCTCGTGCAGTGGTGAATCAGCAGCAAGTTGGATGAGTGCAGCTTTCACTTCTAGAAAAATCTTATCTGCATAAATAATTTTCTATTTTTAAAAGTATACTTTTCAGGGCTCTGAGTGCACTAATAGGCCTTAGCTACCTCAACCAGCCTTGCTAGCAGCCTTAGCTCTCCATTTAAACTCTGGTCTAGTCACCCAGACCTTGCCTGAGCCATGCTGTATATATGTCTGTACTCAACTGTCCTGGTTTTCTAATTAGAAGTTAAAATTAAGATGCTTATGGGTTTCAAATTGCTTGACAGGAAAAAGAAAGAAGTACAATTCAATGTTTAGCATGTAATTCTAGTATGATTCTGATAGAACTTCAAAGGGGATTTATGAAGCTGTTTAGAAACAGAAGAGTCTGAGGCCACCTAAGCCATCCTAAGGCTGCGATATACAAACTACCTATGTCAACTGAGCAACTAACAACTCTCTCCCAACAGCCCTAAAGCTGTAGAAATCTCTATTCTATGCCCATAAATAACAGGCATTCTTCTTTTAGCAAGAAGATTCTTTCAAGGACATCCTATGAATAGCTACCTCTGTCCAGCAGAGAGTGACCAGATCAAACACTTAGCAAATATGATCTCGCCCACTTCTCTTTTTCCTTGCAAAACCACAACAAATCTAAAAAATCTTTTACATTGTTACAAGAGATCTCATCCCATCCTCCCATTCATCTCCTTAGTTAAGTAGGGACAGTTTGTGATCCTGATGAGGGTAGGATTGGTGAGGTAGCGGGTTTTGAAAAAGGGGTTACCTGTAGACATCCTAGCATGAAGACAGAGGTGTAGAGAGAGTTACTGTGAGGTGTTAAATTGTACATATTGAAAACGAAAAGGAGAAAAGAAGTAAATAAGTAAGGAAAGAAATATATTCTTTTTGTTGGACAAGGGAAAATGGCTGGAAAGAGGAGGTGTTTTTTCCTTTCCCTGAGGAAAGGAGATACTGATTCAGATAATTTTGTCATATCTTGGAATAATCCTCCAAGTCAGGCAACAACAAGTATTTAATGGGTTTAAATATGTATGAAATTATGCTAATTAAGACCATGAAATCATATAATCATAGAATGGTTTGGGTTGGAAGAGACCTTTAAAGGTCATCTAGTCCAACCCCGCTGCAATGAGCAGGGAGATCTTCAACTAGGTCAGATTGCTCAGAGCCCCGTCCAACCTGACCTTGAATGTTTCCAGGGATGGGGCATCTACCATCTCTCGGGGCAATCTACTCCAGTGTTTCACCACCCTCATCATGAAAAATTTCTTTGTTATATCTAGTCTGAATCTACCCTCTTTTAGTTTAAAACCATTATCCCCTCTCCTATCGCAACAGGCCCCATCTTTCTTATAAGCCCCCTTTAAGTATTGAAAGGCCACAATAACGTCTCCCTGGAGTCTTGTCTTCCCCAGGCTAAACAACCCCAACTCTCTCAGCCTTTCTGCATAGGAGAGGTGTTCCATTCCTCTGATCATTTTTGTGGCCCTCCTCTGGACTCACTCCAACAGATCCATGTCTCACTTGTGCCGGGGACCCCAGAGATGGATGCAGTACACCAGGTGGGGTCTCAAGAGAGCAGTGTAGAGGGAAGAGAATCACCTCCTCCAACCTGCTGCTCACACTTCTTTTGATGCAGCCCAGGACACGGTTGGCTTTCTGGGCTGCGAGCACACATTGCTGGCTCATGTTCAGCTTTTCATCCACCAGTACCCCCAAGTCCTTCTCTGCAGGGCTGCTCTCAATCCCTTCATCCCTCAGCCTGTATTGATACCAGGGGGTTGCCCCAACCCAGGTGCAGGACCTTGCATTTGGCCTTGTTGAACCTCATGAAGTTCACATGGGCCTACTTCTTGAGCTTGTCCAGGTCCCTCTAGATGGCGTCCTGTCCCTCAGGTGTGTTAACTTTACCCCTCAGCTTGGTGTCATTTGCAAACTTGCTGATGGTGCACTCAATCCCACTGTCTATGTCATTGATGAAGACATTAAACAGTACTGGTCCCAGTATGATCTCCTGAGGGACACCACTCTTCACTGATCTCCATCCGGACATTGAGCTGTTGACCGCTACTCTCTGGATGGATCCATCAAGACAATTCCTTATCCACCAAACAGTTCATCCATCAAAGCTATATCTATCCAATTTAGAGAGAAGGATGTTGTGGGGGACCGTGTCAAAGGCCTTACAGAATTCCAGATAGAGGACATCTATAGCTCTTCCCTTGTCCACTGTTATATTCGCTGCATCATAGAAGGCCACTAGGTTGGTCAGGCAAGACTTGCCCTTGGTGAAGCCAAGATGATGCCACTTGCCAAATTTATCTATTCATCCTACATGATACTAGAATATAAGTACTAAATCTTTAGTTGTAAGTATTCTTGCATATTTGAGAGAGAGAAGAAAATGCTATGAGGACCACCACAGGTTCCTGGATCAACACAGCTTAAACTAGAACATTAATTTCAGGTTGTCCATCCACTATCTATATTTCAAGTTATTGTGTCATTACCCTATATTATGAACACTATTTATGTAATCATTTTACATGTATTTCCAAATAAACTTCCAGGTCAAGTAAGTTGTCTCACTTTTACATGCAGTGTTTATTTTCAGGATGTAGAAATCCATCATTACAGAACTTTAAGCTAGATCAAATCTACATTAGGTTGCATATTTTAAAGGCTTACTAGAAAACAAATAAGATAAATAGAAAATTACCTTGCATATAAAGTACAGAAAGTCAGAGTATATATCTGTATTTAACGAATAAAAGTGAGGATACAACAGGACAAAATATATAGTAAAATGCAAACAGTATGTCAGCTAAAGTGTTCTGTTATTCTGTCTAGAGTTCAGACAAATTGGCTTTTTATTAGGTATGTCTGCATCAGCAGATTTCTTTGGCTAAAAGAGACACAAATCTGTTAACATGCAGGAAGTCAGTAACCTTCTCCAGTCTCTTAGATGTTGCATCTGAATTTCTCTATCATCCTCAGAAATAATAAATAGTAGCTGCTAGATGTGAAGTCAAGCCTTTCAAAATGGAGAATGCTCTTCCAGTTGAGGTCAGAACAAGTATCCGATGATAATTGTCACATAATTCATTGCTCATGGTCCTGCAGCAAAAGAAAATTGCTTAGCAGTTCACAAAGTAAAATTTGCACTAGGTTCCTGTTAGCAATTTATTTCCACTCCTGTTACTGTGGTCTCTTAACTGTAACCATCTCTTTTCTCTCCCTGGGCTTTTAATGTGAACAATAATTTAACTAATCAAGATTTAGATGGGAATAAATATCCTTGCTATCACCTACTGTTTGGAAATACAAATACCTTCCTTTATTCAAGACACTTTTCTGCAGGTTTTTAAATACCTAGTTCTAATGAGGACATTTGGAGATTTATGTAATATTTCTTTACTCTTCTGTTCATAGTCTGGGCCTCAAAATTGTTACCGATACTAAATGAAGTTCTGACAGTGACGCAGCTGTAATGCCATGATGCTTAGGTATGATGCTAAGTTTTTGTTTTCAGTAACACATTTAGAGAATTGCTTTAGTCTCACAATATTCCATCTGTAGAAGTAGGAATGGTATACATGTATACATTTTATTGGTAACCACAGTTAGTTCATACTAGGTTTTTCTAAAGTCCTATTCTGGGAGCCTTGGCACTGACGCTAACAATTAGAATGAAAGTGTTGAATTAAGCATTGGCTCATTCTGCCTCAATGAAATTATTCTAGTTTGATATTAATGCAGTTGATTACCAATTGACTCCTTTTTTACATTCAAATAAGATCAGATTCTAGATTCCGGGATAGCTAATGTGGCTGACGGCATATAAAGCTATGCCTTCACTGTCTCTGCCCCTTCTGTGCTTAATTCCTTAATGCTTTTGATCTTGCACAGGACTTTAGAAAAGTGAAAAGGAGATAGAAAACTATCCCACTCTGATTGCTAGCATAATACATCTACCTTAATATGGCTGTTTGATATAAAGGGCATGAAGAAGGGGTGTTCTCATGTATCTTGTGGATAAAGAGAGATGTGTTGAGTTCTGTCCCTTCTGTAATTGCTAAAGCATTTGAAGAAGCACTCTGAAATCCCTGACCCCCTCAGGTCCTGGAATCATTAATAGGTAAGATATTTTGTAAACTGCCTACATTCAGCCTGAGCACTGTCTGACTACAAATCCTATCTACTCTCGCAGCAAGCAACATCAGAACATCTCTAGGAAAGATTAAAGGTTTTCAACTTATAGCAACCTTGAAAGAGTACTGTAAGTGCAGGACATATCATCCCAGGAATCTGCAACACAAGTGTCCCTACAGCCATCCTCAAGCATGCCAACTGCTAAGTCATGTGGGACTGTTATTGTTCTGGCCTAGAGGCTACTCTAGGCATGGCTCTCTGTGTCTTGTACTATGTCCTCTCAGAAGCAGTGAATCTTTGCTGCGCATTGTTAAATGTTGGACCTAACTTAGAACTATCAGTAGCAAAACTGTCATTCTGACTAAGGGATGCACGTTGAATAATTTTCCTTATGTGTTTAGTTACAGTTTTGAAATTGACAGCAACACCATGTTTTGATATTTATAAATTCTTCTCAGATTTCATTTTCTGAGAAAGTTCTTTCTAACTCACTAAGGAATTTAACAGATTCACCTAATATGAGCAAGAACAGAAGGTGAGGGGAGAAGAGACCTCCAAGTATACCAAATACGCATCTAGTGAATTATAGTCTTTCAATGCACTTATCTGCAGCTGTGTGCAATTTACATAATGGAGACTATAGATTCAAAAGGATAAGATCAGTGTTGGTATTGGAAAGAATAATAATGTTATTTATAAATTGCATAGTATATCCCATTAATTGTGTATTTAGTAGGATGTTGAATTTGGCTTGCTAATGGTTTTAATTTCTTGCTCTTGTTTAATTTTCACACAGACAAATTATGTGTGTAGACTTTTTGAGATTCTTATATGGAAGATTTGTTTACATATTTATTTTAATTGCACATAGTGTGGTGTGATGACTATTGCAATTCCCTTTCTGAAGTTGCATCAGATAAACAGCTGATCTGAATTCCTAATCACAGTCCCTGTGAAAAGTCTACATTTTCAGGTCACCCAACAAGTTAGTTGCATACCTAATCCATCTCCCTGATACAGCAACTCATGATTCATAGGGATCCATCATCTTGTCTATGAACTATTTTCCTCTGTTCCTTGTGATATTTCACAAGCAGGTCTTTGTCTATATAAAAATTTTAGTATGTTGATCAACTGTGCTGTAGCATGAAGAATTTTGTACAATAGGAAATTAATATTTTCTTCAAACCTTTCTTACTGACATCTGAAACTCCTAGTCTGATGCATTTGCTTTCTGTAGCTGCTAAGGAGTAAAATGGATTCTAGGGAGTAAGCTTCATGAGATTATGATGAAGGAAGGAGACATGTAATAAGCCAGGAACAGAACATTCAGCAGAAAGCAAGCACAACATAGTAAACCTGAAGCTGAGCAGAAAACAGGCTCCATCTGAAGCTAAAGTGGTACATCGGGAAGAAAATATTGGTTATTGTTGTGAGCAGCTGAGGGGGGGCTGTATAAAAGACTTGGAAAAGGGTATTTTGTAGGAATGGCCTCAGTTCTGAAGGACGACGTTAAGAAATGCCACTGCAATAAAAAAACCTGATTCAAGCACTCTCAGAAAGAGCTGGTGCATCAGCATGACAAGAATGAAGAAGAGTCTCCAAAGCATCATCACATTCAACACAATGTATACATTATTTACCTGTGTTTTTTAATATCAGCTATTGAGGGCAACACAGTCACAACTTGAGAAAAATGAAACTACTACACTGCATCAAGATGTCCAAATAAGAATAGTTGTATTTTTTCTTGAAATAAAACTACTTAAATCTCTGCAACTTTCCCATAGAAGCTACCCATATGCTCTGACTGGTATATGATTTACTTTTCAATAAGCCCTTAGGGCTAAGAAGCCTGAGATAGACATCCCCTATTCATAGTGGGATCCACCCTACTGAACTTCTGATGTATACACTATAGACACTTGCATCTGATCTATTTACCTGGGATCATTTTATATTTGATGTAGAACAGTAGACATTTTTATAGCATGATTCCCTCAGCTTACTTTGGACAACTATGTAAAGGAAATTCTAGCATAGTCAAAATTCTAGCATTCTCGAAATATCTATCTCTATCACTGATAGAAAGAGCTAAGGTTGGCTAACTCATCTGTAGACATTGATATTGGATGGATGAGTTCCACTTCAGTTTTGTTACATCGACATGGTGTTATGACTGGACCTGAAGTAAGGTAGCCATGCTTTGATCAGAGGGTTGCATCAGATGACCTCCAGAGGTTCCTTCCAACCTAAACTATTATACGAATTTATAGTCCTATGACTTCTAGATCCAAATTTGACACTTTTTCATTATGATCACTTTAAGAAGCTATGTAAGTTCTCTACCATTCATACCAAGTATTTTAATAAAAACAAACAAATTACTTCTCTACCTATGCTTAAAGGACAGTCGAGGACTTAACAAGAAATATAATTTGTAATCACAATTACAGAAATAGAAGCACAAGGAAGTTATTCCTGTGATTTAGCAATAGTCAGGTAACTACTTTTATTTTAAGGGCTCAGTTATACGTATTACTTTTCATTACCTTTTTAAGTATTTTGAAGTGCATACAACATAAAAGTAAGCTGAAGTAAACAATGTTGTAATTTAAAGGCAAATAAACTACCTGAAAGAAATCTTTCTATCGCATCTGGCACTTCTTTTTTGAGCCAGGCTCTTTGTTGTGATATTGGGATTTTACTCACTTTCATGCATTGCCCAATTCCATTTAAAAGTCATGCATTGTTATGGTTAATGATCATACCAAGCTTACACAGTAGTGGAACAGATGAGTCTTAATCACCACTGTTGTGCTTTAGAGAGAAACCTGTCTCTGTGCTATACAATCTTTTCTTTCCAATACTCAGAAAATGGTTCTCATTAAACAACTAGTTTAAAACATTTTATTGTGCTACTAGAATTTACTCTGAGATGTGTCTTAAGTCAGTTTGGGAACATAAAAATGTACGCCTATGTAGTATAGATGCTTCTTTATTTAGAACTGATATTTGAAAAAAAAGAAAGAAAGCACAGAACTTAAACTGCAGTGGCTGATGGAAGGAACTGAAAGTAAAATTCAGCATATCAAAGACCAAACTTGTCAGTAGTTTTTTTATGAGTAACAGTAGCCATAACCTTAGCCACTTGTTTTTCTTTTTGAAACAAGAAGCTCAAAAGCCTGTTGTATTTTCTTAAATTAAACCCAAAAATATATATCCTGTTTGGACAGTTTAGTTTTGTAGTAAATTCTGTTTACTCCAATGGAAAAAAATAACAGGGCTATACTTTATCCATTTTTTAAAAGTATTTAATTTTTTTCAATTCCATAAGTAGAACAGCAGTAACAAAGTGTTAACAGTTTCATGGAGATACTTCCTTAATTATTACTTTTTATATTTCATTGATTTAATTTCTCTTGGTCAGTGGTTCTAAAATACTTGTTATAACCAAAAGGTTTGTTTTTCTGTTATTGAAAGCAGTGAGATAAGTCTCATTACATTGCGAGGGGAGGACATAGTGCCGCTGCTTGATGAAACACAGGGAACACTGATCATTCTGACCATCTCTTTTTGACATCTAGCAGCCTCTATTGTATGTTTGCTGATGAATGCTTTTTCAGGCTAATCACTTGAAGCTGCTGAAAGTAAAGACATCTGCCATTTTTATGCTTATGTGACCTTAGACAAAACTCCCTCTGTTGTTCACTTGACAGAGGAGAATACAGCTCATCTTACTGTAGAAAGCCTGGGACCAGACTTTCAACATTAAGTCTTTTTGCCAGACAATACCTTTTCCATGATCAAAGCGTACAAGAGATGTGGTAGTCACATTCAAGTTTGTGTTCACTCTCCTTTACAGACAATGGAAAGGAAAAGGAAGAAACACATTTAGCTCAAAGAAACAATCTAATACTTTTCTAGAAATCTCAATTTTACTGAAGACTACAATTTCTGATCAAAGATGTAAGTAGCAGCATTTGTTTAAATTCCTCTGTTGCCACACAGTCCACTAATAAATGTTTTTTCTTTGAGTCTTTCTTTAACATTTTATTCCCAATGTGACTTTTCAAACACACACTCATTTTCAATAGACCATTTTCTTACTTTTTTTTCCTAAAGCCCTTTATTAAAATAAATAAATATAACATGTTTAGAAATGCAGTCCCTGAAATGGAGTCACATTCATAAATGCATGATTACTGATGATTAAGGAATATTTTAGACCTCTTCTGGTATCCCTTATTGACCAGTATGGTGTGCAGTAAGTACATTGATTCATCAGGTGTATTATAAACAACTGCCAAATTAGTAAATTATTTTTTGTTCGGAGAAGCACATATTTGCAGCTACTGAAAACTGGTCTGTGAAGACTCAGCATGTAAAAACTACTTCTGTGTACACTAGGTAAGCATATATAGTTTAACAACATCATAAACAGTGTATTTTGAATGTATCTATAATTGCATTTATTCATTGTCATGTAATATATTATTAAATTGCTTTCATTAGCTTTTTATTGACTTTTAGAAAATTCTTGACTAAAACTGTAACTTGCCTGTGTGCTGAGTTAAACTACGGAAATTATTTTATGCATGGATATATTATTTCATAGTTTTCAGCACCCTTGAAGCAAGGTAATGAAAAATTGTGATCATATAAAAAGTTCAGACACTAATATTCAAATCCTTTGTGTTTTTATTTGTTCTTTTTAAATAATGTATACTTGCATTACTGTTAGGATTATGAAAGACATTTTAATACTTTTAAGCAAGTCTTATCTATGGCTACTACTCTTCAGAATGTATCTGAGCAACCCAGAGTTTTCTTAACATGGGAACTTCTTGTTTGTTGCTTTTATTGTCATCACTAGTCCACAAAAAGAAAAGTGTTATTTTTTTATTTTGTGAAAGGAAAATAGTCAGAGAAGACTAGATACTGACTTCAAAAATTCCACGAAAAAAAATTATGCAGACTGTAATGCTCGTGTTCCAGAGAGTGACTGTGATCTCTATATTGATTTCCATCAAATTCCCATGGTATCTAAAAATCTGGTGGGATCTCTATTTTTGGGCTCCCTGTATGCTAGCTATGTAGCAGCTTTTATTTGGAAAAGTGGCAAGAATCAGTGCAGAGGCATCTATTGTCTTCTGGAGCCTTCAGAAGAGTCCAGTCAGCTAAGCATGCTTGAATGACTCAGATAACATCAGGTTTAGTTTATAGCACAGAAAAAGCAAATAGATCCACTTTAGCATAAGTGTTGGTAGTTATCATGGTAGTTAATCCAGAAAGTCAGAAGTCTAGACTGAAGTAAGCCTCAGACTGAGAATGTCTAACCCAACAGTTCCCCTTGCAAAGTCCTTGCTCTGAGCATCTGGACAAGTCGAGGCAAGAGTGACTTTCCATTTCGTTTGCAGATGCCTTGGCTAGGTTGACAACTATGTAACAAATTATGAAAGTCAAAAGCCAGATGAAGGACATTCCTTAGCAGAATTTTCAAATTCAATTGAAATCACACCACTGATTTGAAAAAAAATTAGTTGGTACTATACTCAATGAAAATCCAGTTTTCTCTATTAAAAGAACTAAATTAAAAATATTACATGGATTTGACTAGGAATGTTCTGTGTTGATATTTGAAGCTGAAATCATAGGTAATAATTACTAAATTATATGTTCTTCCCTGGCTTTTATAACTTAGGCAATTATATCTTGGGGGCATATGAAGAATGCAAGTTCTCCATTTATTATTTTAAAATAACCCTAAGTATAATGATATATGCAATTCTTCTGAAACACAGTCGCAAAGGATACTATAAAATGCCTCCTTTAAATACATGTGTTCTCAAATCAGTAATTTCACAAAAATACTGGGTAATTCTGTAATTATTTTAGACATTCTAAGGAAGCCTATGTGTATCATGGACATGCATTTCATGAAAAATGGAAAATTAATAAAGAAATAATTTTGTTGATACATATTCACTGTTCTGCCTGAGAAAGGAGAAATTTATACTATGCATATTAAGTCATAACAATTTATTTACTGTGACTTTTTACCTTAAAAATTCCAGTCTCCTTCAGAATCTCAGTATGGTCTTGCTTGTTTGAACATTGATGGACGTCCATCTGTTAGAGAAGGAGAAGAGAATCTTCGGTTATAGGCTTGCCAAGCTGGTGAAGAGGGCTTTAAACTAAAGTTGCCGGAGGAGGGGAACCTCAGTCCATCCCACTCCTACCAGTATGATGCCAGTGCCAGGAATAGATGCCCAGAGCCTGGCGAAGGATCACAGGACAGCAGGAGAGCACCTGAAGAGCAGCACAAAGGAATTCCAGACAGTCCAGCCAGTGAGTCAGTTTCCTTGGGGGTCCAGCTTAAATGCCTCTATGCGAACGGAGGTAGAATGGGGAATAAACAGGAGAAGTTAGAGATGTGTGCACGCCTGCAGGGCCATGATTTTATCGGCATCACAGACATGTGGTGGCATGGCTCCTATGACTGGAGTGTTGGAATGGAAGGATACAGGCACTTTAGGAAGGACAGGCAGGGGAGAAGAGGAGGGGGTGTCACCCCCTATTGTCATTGACCAGCTGGAGTGCATGGAGTTCTGCCTGGGGATGGATGAGGAGCCAACCGAGAGTTTATGGGTCATGATTAAAGGGAGGGCAGGGACAGGTGACATTATAGTGGGATTCTCCTACAGGTAACGCGACCATGAAGACTGAGCGGATCAAGCCCTCTATAGAGGGCTTGCAGGGACAACACAGCAGGGCATAAGCAATCCAGGAGGTTCCTGGAGTGTGATGATGATAACTTCCTTCTCCAAGTGAGAGAGGAACCAACAAGGAGAGGTGCTACACTGGACCTTGTTCTCACCAACAAGGAGGGTCTGGTGGGGAATATAAAGCTCAAGGGCAGCCTTGGCTGCAGTGAGCATGAAATGGTGGAGTTCAAGATCCTTAGGGCACCAAGGAGGGCGCACAGCAAGCTCATTACCCTGGACTTCAGGAGAGCAGACTTTGGCCTATTCAGAGATCTGCTTGGTAGAGTACCATGGGATAAAGCCCTGAAGGGAAAAGGGGCCCAGGAAAGCTGATTAATATTCAAGGATCACCTCCTAAAAGCTCAGGAGTGATGCACGCCAACAAAGAGCAAGTCAGGCAAAATTGCCAGGAGGCCTGCCAGGATAAACAAGGAGCACTTGGACAAAATCAAACAGAAAAAGGAAGCCTACAGAGAATAGAAGCAAGGACAGGTAGCCTGGGAGGAATACAGAGAAGTTGTCTGTGCAGCCAGGGATCAGGTCAGGAAAGCTAAAGCCCTGATAGAATTAAATCTGGTCAGGGACATCAAGGGCAACAAGAAAAGCTTCTGTAGGTATGTCGGTGATAAAAGGAAGACTAGGGAAAATGTGGGCCCTCTCCAGAAGGAAACGGGAGACCTGGTTACCTGGGATATGGAGAAGGCTGAGGTACTCAGTGACTTTAGTGCCTCAGACTTCACTGGCAACTGCTCAAGCCACACGCCCAAGTCTCAGAAGGCAAAGGCAGCGACTGGGAGAATGAAGAACCATCCACTGTAGGAGAAGATCAGGTTCAAGACCATCTAAGGAACCTGAAGGTGCACAAGTCCATGGGACCTGATGAGATGCATCCACGGGTTCTGAGGGAACTGGCGGATGAAGTTGCTAAGCCACTATCCATCTTATTTGAGAAGTTGTGGCAGTCTGGTGAAGTTCCTACTGACTGGGAAAGGGGAAACATAACCTCAATTTTTAAAAAGGGAGAAAAGGGAGACCTGGGAAACTACAGGCCCATCAGTCACACCTCTGTGCCCGGCAAGATCCTCCTGGAAACTATGCTAGGGCACATGGGAAAGAAGGAGGTGATTGGTGACAGCCAACATGGCTTCACTAAGGGCAAATCGTGCCTGACATCTACCTGGACTTGTGCAAAGCATTTGACACTGTCCTGCATGACATCCTTGTCTCTAAATTGGAGAGACATGGATTTGACAAATGGACCACTTGGTGGATAAGGAATTGGTTGGATGCTCGCACTCAAAGAATTGTGGTGGGTGGCTCAATGTCCAAGTGGTGACCACTGACGAGTGGCGATCCTCAGGGGTCGGTATTGGAACCGGCTTTGTTTAACATCTTTGTTGGCGATATGAACAGAGGGATTGAGTGCACCCTCAGCAAGTTTGCCGACGACACCAAGCCGTGTGATGCAGTCAACATGCTGGAGGGAAGGGATGCCATCCAGAGAGACCTTGACAGGCTTGAGAGGCAGGCCTGTGCGAACCTCATGAAGTTCAGCAAGGCCAAGTACAAGGTCCTGTATGTGGGTCGGGGCAATCCCAAGCACAAATACAGGCTGGGCAGAGAACGGATTGAGAGCAGCCCTGTGGAGAAGGACTTGGGGGTGTTGGTTGATGAGAAGCTTAACATGAGCCACCAATGTGTGCTTGCAGCCTAGAAAGCCAACTGTATCCTGGGCTACATCAAAAGAAGTGTGGCCAGCAGGTTGAAGGAGGTGATTCTCCCCCTCTGCTCCACTCTAGTGAGACCCCACCTGGAGTACTGCATCCAGCTCTGGGGCCCCCAACATAAGAAAGATACGGACCTGTTGGAGTGAGTCCAGAGGAGGGCCACAAAGACAGTTAGAGGGCTGGAGCACCTCTCCTATGAGGACAGGCTGAGAGAGTCAGGGTTGTTCAGCCTGGAGAAGAGAAGGCTCTGGGGAGACCTTATAGCAGCCTTCCAGTACCTGAAGGGGGCCTACAAGAAAGTTGGAGAGGGACTTTTTACAAGGGCATGTAATGATAGGACAAGGGGTAATGGCTTTAAACTGAAAGAGGGTAGATTTAGGTTAGCTATAAGGAAGAAATTCTTCACTGTGAGGATGGTGGGGCACTGGAATAGGTTGCCCAGAGAACTTGTGGATGTCTCAACCCTGGAAGTGTTCAAGGCGAGGTTGGAGGGGGCTTTGAGCAACCTGGTCTAGTGGAAGATGTCCCTGCCCATGGCAGGGGGGTTGGAACTAGATGATCTTTAAGGTCCCTTCCAACCCAAACTATTCTATGATTCTGTGATTAATTATACATTCACAATTGAACTACAAGGTAAACATTCACCCTCCCCTTATTTACTGTCATCCTGATATGCCATTTGTAAACAACCTATGAAATGTTTTGGGACTATGTGATAAAATATATTGTTACTACCAATATTAAGCAATGCATATTAATAAAATCTACTTTATTGCAGTCTAGTTTATCTCCAGTCGTACACTGTATTATTGAGTTCTTTTAAAAGAAAACTATTTTAAAAGTGATTTACTAAGAATATAGCCTATAAAACAAACAAATTAATAACTAATATAATGTTTGTCTACTAAATAAAAAGCTACCACAGGCTTGTATCCTAATTTGCCTATCCAGTTCCATTATAAATAATTAGAAATATTTTTTTATTTCATGTGACTTACAATTGCATAAATATACAGTACTATACAACTATAGATACATACATATATACATATGTAAAAAATATGCATATAGATATATTTATTTACAAAAAACCTGTTATGGTTTAACCCCATCTGACAACTACACACCACATAGCCACTTGCTCACTCCCCTTGGTTGGGAGATACTATGAAGAAAATTAACTCTACCCCAGCTGAAACCAGCACAAAAACATAATTCATCAAGCTATTCTCACAGTCTTCCCAATCATTTCTAATGAGCATGACAGATAATTTACATTAAGACCTTAACTATTATGCCCTCAGCAGCAAGCTAAGTATTACTAACCTCACATAAAATGTCATTAAACTGTTGGCTAAAGCAAGTGTTAACACTCTGCTTTGAATCTCAACAAGATTTTTTCAGTTTCTTGGTTTCTCCCCCCATTGTTACAAAAAGTCTTGAACCTGGCCTAAAACCACATTAATCTCTACCACAGTTATTTGCAGTTGCATAAGGGATGGATTTCTGCCTACGTAGTTCTACACAGATGGATCGTATGGGCTTCACCTGCTGGGGATAGGTTGGAACTATCAGGATGGAGTCACCCTGCATTTCTAATAGCAGAGTAATACTTTCATAGTAACAAATGCATAGATCCAGAAAAAAATAATACCATTTACTGGAACTGAGAAAGCAGCTGGGACCTTTGGCAAACGTTGCTGCTCTTGCCTGTTATTGAGTGTTTATTCTAAAAGCATCTGTAGTGCTGCGGGCAGCATTTTTTTCTGAGTGAAACCCCCTGTGTGTTAAGTGTTGAGTACTTCACATTTCCTTCAACAACAGCATGAAAACTTTCCTGATTTTGAAACTTTTTCCTTTATTGTCTTGTGAATGAGGCAGAAGATAAAATCCAACAAATGTAAGATTACAAATATGATATATGCTTTTCCATTTAGAAATGCAAACTGATTATTGAATCGACAAAAATTTGGGATTTCCATGTTGATGTTCAACTACATAAATTATTAGTCTACAACTAAAAATATTCTTTCTTTCTCAATAAATTTTCTGTCCAGTTTGTGTCCTCTTTCATTTTCATGTTTATTATGAATAGTTAAATGAAATATGAAACACTCTAAAACTATGGAGCAAAATTTCCTCTCAGTTTGGCTGTGTATTGTCAATAAATTCCCTGGCGATTTTTTCTTCCTAGATTCTTGCTAATCATTGATGCATAAGCACCTTATGATAAAGAAAGAGAAGAAAGTAATTTTGGGAGACATTTTAAGTAGAAAATAATGCAATATTTACTCAACAATGATGCTTCCTGACAGAAAGCTTTAGAGGGTAGAATAAGGAAAAATGAAGAGACTAAGATAAATTAAGTGCAAACTGTTAATGTTTTCTCAGTCTTCTTAGATGGCTTGTTAGTGTTTCTATAGAACTTTTCTGACTGGGTGTGTGGATTGGCTTGTGTCCCCTTCATTTTATGTTTTTGAGAACTTGAAACAAACAACTTGAACCAAAACTTCCAAAGATAACTTTTGACCTATACTGAAATTTTACTCCTGCTTCTCTTCTACTTTTTCATCTTTCACAACACATCTTCTTGAACAGTAAGTAGAACATGCCTATGTGTTCTCATCAATTGCTAGCTGCATTAGAGGCTGAGAGATTTTCCAGTCTTTACATGTTTGTTTAGGTTTTTCAGCACTTCTAATGGCTACGCTACACATCTGGGGGAAGTATATACCATGTTCTCTGATCTTTTAGTAGAAACGTTCTGTTACATCATAAACACAAGTTGCATGTTTGTTCAAAACCCCTCTCCCCCACATTGTTCTTCTTCCAGAAAATGGCTTCAGAAAGATTTTTCATAATTACTCAAGCAGTATGTCATCTGAGATCTGTTTCTTTTCTGGAACAAAAGAAAATTTCTTCAGTAATACTTTGCAGGTAATACGGATTCATCTTCCTCAAGATTTTTTTTTTTATAAATAGTCAACATTTTTTCTGATTTGTATGCTAATTTGAAAAGAATGCATACAAATGTATAAGAAAGCTATAAGGACAGTAGTTATTTCTTCTGCTGTTTTCAATTCCCCTTCCTCTTTCCAGCCCAATACTTATAAATAAATACTGAAGAACAGGTATTGAAAGGGGCAACAATCTATCTTCAAAAGCCTTAATGCTGGTGAAAGAAAGAACGTCTGAAAATAAACTGGTGATTTATTTCGAATACTGTGTTATTCCTGTGTTTAACACTATCTGGATATTAGACTCGAGGTAATTTATAGTTTCACGAGGCTGTAAGTTCTCCAAAATTTGTAAAACTGATGCTTTTAGTAAGGTTTCTGTCAGGAAAAAAAAAGGCCTGAAGAAAACTACCAGTTCTTGCTAAATAAACGTGATGATCTAACTTCATTCTTCCATTTTTCCACAATATTTCAAGTAATTCACAGTTCCGCCTCATCCCTTTGTTTTCTGGCACTGATCTGACCTGTTCGTTATTTAGATGGCCTGAGTCAGTCACCTGGTAGGAAACTACTACTTCTTTTTTTATTATTATTTTTTCTTCTTTTTTTATTATTATTTTTTCTTCTTTTTTTTTTTTTTCTACTGGGCTAAATTATTGCTCCCATAGGGAGCTTAACTGTCCATCTGAAGACAGTCACATCATTAAAACATCACTCCACTTGACATGGGATATAATATTGCACAGTTCACGTCTATAAAACAAGCTAGACTGGAAAACGAAGGTGATCTGCCAGGATGATCTGTTATAAGCATGAGAATATTACTCTTTTTGATGTGTGTTATTAGCCAACATTTGGAGTCCAGCAGATTGTGTCAATTATGAGAATAAACTTCCTCTAAGGAACTGTTTAATTTGACTCAGTCCTGTTTATTTATGAACAAATTTTATTTTAACCCTGATCACTGCACAAATCGGATAGAAAGAGATTTGGAACTGTGACCACAGAAACCCTAAGCTAAAACTCTCTAGAGAGGGCCATGCCCCTGGTATTTGCCAGGTAATATTTGGTTTTAATCCTTTCTCTGCACTTGATTTTGAGGAGGGAATTTCTAGTTCTCACTCAAATGTCATATCCACTAAATAATATTTGTGAAATATTTCTGCACGTATAAATCGTGTTTTAATGTTGTTTCACTCTCGGGTAGTGCTCCTTTTGTTTTGGCAGTGCAGACCTTATAAAAAGAGCCTTTCATAGCTTTCTTAATTTAAACATTAACAGAATGCCTATCCACAGACCATTTTGAAATTTTTGAACCATTTAGATTCTGTTTCGTATCCATGGGAGTTTGTATATTCCAAAGGGAAATGTTTTGGGGGTGTTAAGGAGATGATAGATAAATAATTTTCTTTTTTAAGCTGTTTTAACATGTCTAATGCCAATATATAGTTGCAAGGAGAGAGCTGACATTTAATATTAGGTGTAATAATAACAATATCTTTAGAGGCCAGTCAGTTGTATCCTTCACATGACATGGAAATGTGAATTTCATTGCAAAAAGTTATGCTTTAAAGTAAAAGTCATGTAGAAAAAAGCATTGTTTCTGAAGCAATGAAGGAGTGATGAAACACAATAAACAGAGGAAGATGAGAAAAGTATTTTGAGAAACACTAAGACACATATACAGCAAGCAGGAAATACTAGGATTGGATTCACTTATATGTTAGTCTACCAGTAGTTAGATTTTGACCAGTTCAAAGAAATCTAGTAATATTACAGTCTATCACGCTACAGAGATTTAAAAGTAAGGAAAAATAATATCTACTTCAGAACAAAATTATATGTTACTTATCTTGATTAGTTACAAGATAAAGTTGTAATTAAGTTAAATATGTCTACCTGCCCTTTACAGTGATTGCTAACACTTCTAAAAATGTAGTCATCCTCAGAATGTTCTTTATAAGGACAATAGATAAATTCTCTTAAATACTCAAAATTCTTTTCTTTATTTTAATGTTGATTCAGCATTTCACAATGTAAGATCACCCATCAGTGGAGCAAAGAATTGTTTTAAATGAGTTTTCAAAAAGTAATATCAGAAAGCTAAGCAAAGTTGAGTACACATTCAGTTCTGCTTACCGTAAAAGTACAGTTATGTACACTTAGTATGACTAGTGTTAGGTTTAAAAAAGCCTGTTAATGGTGCTCGAAATAGAAATGGACAAAAAACTGTACAAAAAACCAGCAAAAACCTTCATTACATCAGCTTCCAGACTGATGTTATCTAAATATGGACAACTAAAACTTAGGAGCTAAGTCAGCTTCATAGACTTCCTCAATAGTTACTGGAGAGAGAATTATTCTAGCAAGGAACTGATTTCACTTGCTGTTTGCTTCTTTTTCTCTATACTTACAAATGTGGAATGCTGTAGATCTAATTTGTGGGTAGCCAGATTTAGGCAAACTTTGTTAGCACAGGACTTGTGTGTATTTACGCAGAACTTTTATATTTCAATCAATTCATTTTTATCAATATATTTATGAAGTTATATATTTACCATCAGGGTAACAGATGGACAATGAGGTTGATGAACTTCTAACATAAACAAAATAACAAAGATGTAAGGTCTTGAAAAATATCTACTTTTCCCCTATTTCCCTATTCAGGTTTTACGGGAGACAGGACTGTAGTCAAAGCCATCCTGCATATGAGATCATTTTTGTATGATGAACTGATTTATCTATTTTTAAATTTTAAAATTAAAAGCAGTCTTAATTTCAATATGGGCTTCTTCATTTTACACAGCACTCCATCCAAGGACCTTGGAGGAGAATGAGTCAATTTTCTTTCCTTTATTTCCAACTTATTAAGTGAAAGAATTGACATGCTACTGCTACAAGAGCTGTACGTTTCCTCCAGTTGGGAAGACTTGCATCATTTTTTTGATAATGCCAGTTTGTGAAAATGCTTTGAGAAATGTTGTGGTAGTTACAAAACCAGAAAGTACTAACAGCAGTTCCTGAAGGATATGGAGCTCTTTGCTGTAAATATGAACACTAACAATCTGCAGAAGTTACTCTCTCCTTATGGCTGATGCCTTCTCAGAGACAATACAATAGCCATCAGCTAGTATTTTTCCTTCAAATCAAAGGATATGAAACAATATTGTTTAGAATTTTATTTGCCTCAAGCATTTGCAATCAAAAAGATACTGTCATATGTTCAGATGATGCTTCAGGCCTGATCAACAACTTTCTGAATAGGTTTTACTCTTTCATCCATATAAATTATGCAGTATCTACCTGAAAAAAAGAAAAAATCTACTCTCTTGCACTGATGCATTAGTAGGGAGAACGGAGAAGAAAGTCTCTTCCCAGTAACACATTAACAACAGAAGAGGTAGTTGTCTTGCGCTTTGCCTCCCTGACACCAAATGTAAGCCACAACTTTACTGCTTTACTTGCTGTAGCTGCCAGTAAAATCCTGGTATTTGTCCAAAGTTACCCCATAGCTGTACCTGAGACATTAGCTGTTAGTTACCACATGGATATACATAACTTATCAGGTGGCATTACATATTTGCCCACCATTTTTTTCAGTCTCTGATAATGACTACCACATTTGTAATATTAACGTAGAATTTGAACACAACATATAGAAATCAGCATCGAAAGGCAATATAATGTGACATATGTTTCACATCGATGATCCCAAGTATAGAAAACTGTATATTAGGTATTTTCTCTAAAGTTTATTACAAAACCAGACATTGACTGCTGCAGCAGCACAGTCATCTATTCTGGAAACCTGTTCTGGAAATCTCCACTGAATTTTCATCAGTCAGGATTAAAGAAGCTTAAATCTAGCAGTAATAGTTGCAAAATTATTAAGATCATCAGTTTATTAGAATTTGTTTCATGTAAGGAAAACAAGAATAGGAAAAAAAAGGGTTGTGGTTTAGCTAAATGAAGACATAAACAGATAAATTTACTTGAATAGATGGGCATAAACTGGACAGTAATAAACTCAAGTTGTAAGTTACTTAGTGTCTTACTTTCAGAGTGCTGAGGTTCTGAAACAATTTTCAGATGGATTTCTTGACCTACTATTGTTCATATAAGAAAACGGAATATAGTAATGAATACATGTATGTACCTGCAATAGTGCTTGATGACACCACAGATCCTTTTCATTCTTTTTTTAAAGAAATGTGATCAAATCAAATCCATCCATCCCTGGTATTTAATAAAGACTTCTCAGCAAGGGTAATATTTTCTTACTTCAACCGTCAGTACTCAAATTGCCAGTTTGCATCTGCTCAAACAAAGAATGTAAATAATTTTCATATTAAAAAGCATGTATTCCTTATGTTTCTGCTCCCACATGGCTGAGAATTTTTTTTAAAAACCCAAATATTCAAAACCAACAATTTTCTTAAAAAGATTGTGAGTTAAATTTTCAGTAAGAAAGGAAAAGACTGAAGAAAATGCATGACTGGAAGTATTATCCACTTATATTTCTCAAAAAACTGCTTTTGTTTCAATATAATTTTGAAAGCACTTTAAGCTGTTTTTTCCATGAATATAAATACCAAAAACCTGTACTATCCTCTGCACATCACTTAAACTCTAAGTGTATGAAATTTGGTATTAGATTTTTCCTTGTTCTTTCCTACTGATTGTGTTTCTATTTTCCTTATGCTTAATTCACAGAGACACATGACTTTTCTAGGTGTCGTCTATGATCCAGATACTGCTTTCATGCTCATCTTTAGTTCGGGAGGACTTAGGGCTTTTTATTCAGTAGGTTTAAGGAATATTACATTGTCCCTTGATGGTCTTTAGTTTGCAGTTGCTTCACATAAAATACTGTGCAGACTCACAATCCTTTTAAATTTATTCAAACACTAAACCATCTCTTGAATTTTGGAGAAGCTCATTTTCTCAAAATCACACTTCAAACAACAGGATGAAAAAGAAAAGTAAAAAATAATTAGATTCACAGTTTCCCTAAATATTATTTTATCTTAATTTTTGGAGAGAGGAGAAAGTCTGATAGCCTCTTAACTGAAATTTTATTGTCATACTGCAACTAGATTATTAAAGTCCAATATAAAGAAGTTTCTTATGAATACACATATATGCACACAAATATGTTTACTTCTTTCCTCCTGTTCCTCTTCTGAAACTTCCCAGAGGAAAATGAATACCCAAATAAATCAGTTTTGATCTAATGTTTTAATTGGTTTAAATTTAAGCTTAGCATGTTCACTCATTTCCCTTAACTGTCAACTTTCTAGTTCTTGTTAATACATCCCCTTAAATTTAATTTACATATGAATACTGAAATCTACAAAAAGGAAAACCTACCATAAATGCTATAAGCTTTGCTTGAGAAGATAACTGCAACTAGGGTTTGATGTCACCATAAACAATGCAGGCATTTTCTATCATCAATTTAGTATAACATAGACTATTGTTTTTGAGTACCTAGCATGCTGTTATTTATTTTAAGATGAACCAGTAACTGAATCTAGGCTTTAGTTGGTAACCATATCAACACATCCCCTCTACATGAGGCTGAGCTGCCCTGTAAGCAAGCCAGATAAGGTGCTCTTGAATAATACTGTAACTTTTACCCAAAACATTATGTGAGTTTCCAGGACTGCTGAGCCAAGAGGACAGAGAGCTCATACATACCCAGTCTGACTCTTTGCAGAATCAGAACTCTTTGTGCCTGTACACCCAGACTTGATGTTTTAAAGTGTTCAAGTGTTTCAAAGTTTAGTAATACAAATACAAAATTTAGTAATACAAATACAAATTGAGTATGATGAACTATTGCCACTTTGGAATGTCATATTGTTTCTTCTACCTTAGCAAAAGGGATTTTTCTTTTAAACATACGTCTGGTTATGTATTTTACGATTGCATATTAATGTCTTTAAAAAAGAATAAAGCCTCTTCAGTAACATTAATGTGCTACACATGCAGTAAGAATCATGCTTGTGTTCTGTGTGCTGAAAGTATATCTCAAGGCCATTTAAGAAAATATAATTTCATAAATGCACAGATGGGAAAATTGAGACAACTGAAGAATGAACTGTTCCTCTGACTTCATTCCTTTTTTACAGTCCTGCTCTGCATTCAGAGGTGGACTGAGCTCAAAACCTAACAACAGAAAGCTTCTAGGGACGATTACTCTACCATGAAGCTTTTGTACCTATTCTTTCAGCAAATACACCATGGCTATACATGTACTAGTTAGCCAGAGATCCTCTGGCTCTTAATGTCCACAGAGGTGTGTGGCAAACCCTTTTTCTCTTTTTATACACATGTAGGAGATGTACAGTACACTCTCTTCAATACTTTTCACCAACAGAATGAGCTAGAGAAATAATTTTCTTCTACTCGTTCTCTAGCTTCATGATTCAGTTCTGTTTATTGAGGGTCTTAGTGATGGACTGCATGCAGTTTTTTATTGTTTTGTTACCACTGAAGGGACTGGCGGGGTGAGCTGGTCTCCTCTGGAAGGTGGAAGTGAGTAGCTTTTTCCACAGTGAATAATTGAACATATTCAGGGAAACAAGGTTTGAGACACTGTAGGATATGTCGCGAGAAGCAATCTGATGGCCACAGTGAGGTCCTGCAGTTCATGTAGAGTTTGCTGAGAAGGGCAGAAAGCCATGCTTAAGAGGCAAGGAAGAAACTCCTGGAGACATCAGAGGGGAGTGGTCAGACTCTCTATGGCTTCTTCTTTGTACACTTCTTTCACAAGAAAAAATGTTGGGAAAAGGTCATGAAAACTTTTTCTACTTTGTGCATGTAAACCTTTTTTCTGGTCTAGCTTCACTAGTTAATTTTCAGGGAGTTTTTGATTGGTTTTGTGGGTTTTTTTTGTGTTGGTTTTTCTTTTCCCTCTCCTTAATAACAGATTTTATTAAAGAAAATGTAAAATGAGTTTAAAAGACAGAGTCTTTTGGAAGAGCTGAGCATAGAAAAAAACCTAGTCATCTCTAGCCAATTTAGGATCTTGTAATTTCCTTTTAGATACCTTGGAGACCTGAGCTGTGCTTTTATTTCAGTAAACTGACCCAGGGATGACTTTTAGGTTTCCCATTTTATCTGAGGTTGATTTTCTAAAATCAACATCTAGATAAGGTTCTTGCTTCCCTGATAGGATTATAGAATTGTTTTTTTGTGTGGTGTTAATGTTTATTCTCGTGATTATCACAAGTTTTGTCACTATGGCCTCAGGGACAAAGGTCTTATAAGCAGATGCTCCATTTACTTGACTTGAGGAAAAAGCAATAAAGAATGGCATCTCCAGTTCCATCTTTCCACAAAATGAGTGAACTTTTGGATGAACTGTCCAATATGGAAATGGGCAGTAAAGGTAAAGCCTGCCATTTCCAGTTCCCTGAAGATATCTGATTGTATATAACTAAGATCTGACAGAGAAACCGTTCCTGGGACCATTCTTCATCTAAGCTGCTAACTGCAAGCCTTACCTTTCCAATTCTACCATTCTTCACTTCAAGAGCTTCTAGTGCCTGCCCCAATTCTAGAGAAGGTTGCCAGAATGTGAAAGCCACTCTGCAGTGGGAAGCATCAGCTGATGTTCCAGCCCAGAGGCTCAGCATAATATTTTTACAGATTAACCACGTACAAGATGTGGTTTCTTGTGATCATGATTTGTCATCAAACATGAACAATGGATCTGGCACACAAACTATTCACAAGCTCTTTTTTAGATGCTTTAAAGGATTTTAAAGTGGCCATGTGTCTCTACTAATCAAACATTTGAAGGAGGAAAAGCTGTCATTTACCAACAGCTGTTCTTCTTCAAAATATGTTTATACATTCCCAACATTCCTTCCTATCTCTTTGTCTTAACAACAATTCTAAAATGTGGGACTTTCTAGTTGGCAGGAACTACAAGGAGAGGCCACATGGACCACACACAGAGGAAATGGAGCTTCAAATGCAGACCTAAAATTCTGACTAACAGTTTTCATGTATAAGTAACCTCAAGTGTAATTTAGATTCTACTCACACCATTTCAGTTCATGACTTCTGATGACATGGAAATGTATGAAATATAATGACTGTTTAGGGGATGTGCATAATTACCCCTTGGGAAGTGTCCTGTGGCAATTAAATTCATTCTTACAGGCCCTCAATTAACAATAAATTTCAGTCATTACTGACCTGGGATTAATTAAAAACAACAGCCTAACAACTCAGGTTAAATCAAAGAAATACAGGAGAGCAAAAACATCTTTGCTGTTTTAATACACTTTAAAACATGCCTGCATTCTCTTGCGTAGAAAGACCTTAATAGCAAGTTGCATCAACAGTGAAAATAGTACCTTTGAAAATCAAAAAGTGTAATCTTTCTCTCAGAAATGAAACTCATAATAAATTTTTTCCACTTTTTGGGGGGTGGGTGGAGAGAAGGCGGATGGGAAGCACTCTTTCAATATATGTAATTTCACAGCTGTAAAATGCTGTGAGCAAATTTCACTGGAACTCATATAATGTAATCTTATGAGTCCAATGCTCTTCCCATGTCATATTGCTCAAATGTTTTTTTCTCTGTTAATAAAAGGTTCAAATATACAGTTCTTCCTTACTCACTTGAGAAATGCTTATTCTAAGAAACATATTAATTTCAGCAGAACTACTTTTCTTATTAAAATTAAAATCACTAACAATCTAATAAACCAGTATTTTATGTTCTTTAGTCTCCATGTTCCTATTTATTATCCCTGTGGTATGTATATTAGGGTAAACTTTTCTAAAACTAATATTTTCTTTGCTTTTTGTTACTTAACTGGAGAAATCTTAAAAAAAATCCCCTCGACTTTCAGATAGTTGTGAGGAAAATAAACTATTTTAAAAGTCTCAGGTTGGGTAACTAAAGTCTGTGGATTTCAAACATATTAGACTTCTTACATTGTTACTTTAAGCCATTATTACTAACACTGGCCTATTTTGTTAGTTTTGAAGTTGGATCTCACCTTATCATCTTGCACAGTCTGTTACCATGAAGTAAACTGTATAGTGTGTTGTACAAGTAAAAACTAAAACAAAAACCTTATTGTCAACAAATTCCCAAGAGAAAGTGCAGCTATTCTACAATGTAATTTTCTTTATTCAGCTAAAATGTCATATTTGCAAGAAACAAAGTGTAACAAAAACTTTTCTATGTTTTTCAGTATGCTTACCTGTCTTGAAGGAGTAAAGACAAAATATAGTTCAGACATGTCTCCTTCATTATTTTCAAGGAGTTTCATTTGCAATTGACCTTTTGCTGATTCATAATGAAGCATTTAGAAATGTTTTAAGTCTTGCAAAAAAGGAAATAAACCAGTGTGCAGACTAATGATAATGTTCATGAGAAACATCAGCTATTGCTTAAAAACATGAGGTGATTTACAGGGAATAATATACAAAAGACCTGATGAACCCATGTAACTTTTATATTACTGTATCTGCACTGATTCTATCACAATTGCCACTGATAGGCATTTGCAAATGAGAAGAGACATATGCCCCCTCCACATTCCTCTTAGATAAACCTGAATTCTACATCTGTAATATTTTGTGGTTTTAAATGGATGATAACCGGCACAGTTTAAAAGAAATTTGTATGAAAATTTGATATGGAAATATATAATAATTTTTTTCAATTATTAAACAGATGATTAATTTCAGACCTTAGTTATATAGTATAAGCTCTTTATATAGAGAAATTAAAGGTAGGAGGATTTTCTATTTTTTCTTTAAAATCAAAATATTTTCCACCTCTGTTTCCAGAGAAGAGAGAGGGTCTAAGGTACATTATGCTCAGGAGAAATGTGTCACTCCCTTCAACATGAGTAAAAAGGGATGAATTTCAGACTTTTTTTTAATTATTATTATTTTATTTTCTACATTGTGAGCAAAATCAAACAGACATTGATGTTTATATTTGCAGATACTAAAACATTGTGGCTTTCTTGAATATCATTCACCTAAAGGTGAAATTTTCTCTACAGAGAAGGGTTTGGCTTTTACTAAGCTTTGCTTTATTCTGACTGAAATGACCTATGTTTAAACATGCTAATTCTTACCATGAATTAACTATTCAGGTAATGTAGGTATTATAAGCCTACTTCAAAGAGAATTAAGTTAACAGGAAAAGAAGTTAGAGCAGACTAATATTTGTATGGGAAAATCACTACTTCACATTTGTCTTAGCAGTTCTCTGGTTACCATCTATTCTGATTGCATTTTCCATAGATTAACTGATATGTTTACCTGCCTTCCCATCTGCTGACCTGACTGTTTGCAAGTTGCGTGCTTAAATGCTGGCAGGGAGCATAAATTAAGCCATTGGTCATTGTATGCTTGTAAAATGAAAAACATTTTGACATTAGTATAAGTACATACAGAAAACTGCTGCAAAGGAACAGCTGAAGACATTACACCCCTATATTTAGCAAGGTCGAATGAGGGAAGGGTTGGAAAAACTCAAGATCAAAAAACTAAAATCCCACCATGTTTAAACCATCCATCCAGATTTTGAGAACAGTGAAATTGGAAAGCATCCAGTTTATCCTTTTCTTTTTCTTATTTGTCTCCTGCTGGGGCTATCACTGCAGCAAATTACTTCCTTTCTCTGTGTACAGAAGGCAGTAAATTTTCTTTAACCCTTCCTTTCCAACACAATAAAATCGTGAAGAAAGCCTTCTAATCTATTATATTTACTAAGTAGAACACTGTCAAAATGAGGCACAATGTGAATGAGTTTCCCTCACAGTTTGATCAACATGCATCTAGAAATTACAGTTTTCAAAGCATTTTATGAGAGATGTTTTGTGCCACTCTAACATAAAGCTGCATGGTATATATTTCAGAGCACCTACCTTTGCAATTTATGAGTTATATGTGGTGGAAATTTACCTATCCTTTTTATTAGATATGTTTGAGTAAAAAAATAATTTGGGGGAACGCTTCACAGCTGAAAATTCATATGCATATAGATATTTGTAGTGGAAAACCATTAGAGAATTTTAAAGTTGAAGACATTAAGCCGTAAGATTTTTTGTTGTCATTACAAATGGTTTTCATCAATCTTCACAAATATTTTCAAGAAAATATAAAGTAGAATTTAGAATTCTGAAAGTCACTAGCTGTGTCTTTAGTATCATGAGAAACCACATGATAAATATCTACTTAGATCTTAATCTTTCTCTTTCAATTTTATAGCATCCAAAAAAGATTCCTTCTGGGTAAACTAAACATTTTCCTTAGCCTTCCTAAATAATTATCTTCTCTGCTTCTTTTTCATGTAGTTAAGCAATAGATTATTTAGTACCAAGGCACGCAATTATTAGCTTGGACCTAGCAATTCCCCTGGCTTCCCCAGCACAGACATACTTATCCCCCAAAATCCTGCCTAGTAATCCACTGGTGTGACATAGAAACAATTGTATGCTGTTGTCCTTTTTAACCATTATTTAACTCAAAGCTACACAGAGCTAAAGACTTCAAGAGTGAAAAATGGGCAGATTGCACAAGACTTCTACTTCAGACCTCTAAAAGTGAAAATGACTTGATATCTTGTTCAAGTCCCTGCTGGGAAGAAGGAATCACAAAAATTGTGGAAAGGGAAGAATGAAAATATAAGTGTAAGAACAAAGATTTTTCCTGAGATGGAATCTGATAAAAGAACAATATTTACCTTTTTTTGCACAGTTTAACTAGCATTCCCCTTAAGATCACACTTATCAGCCTCCCAGTTCAGAAATCTGACAGAAAGAAGAAGAAATAAAGAACAGGCTTAGAAGTTTCAGAGAATCATCAAGCATACAAAACCAGAGACGTGAAGTACGTAAAGAGCCTCGGAGCAAAAATAATTTAGGTTGGAAAAAACCTCTGGAGGTCATGTAGTCCAAAAACCAAAGAAATAAATGGCTTATCAGTGCTTCACAATGATTTGAAGCTGAATGAAACTTCACTTCAATATTAAAAAAGTGGTGAAAATACACAAAAATAAGGAACAACATGGCTGCTCTAACAGTAGTGTTAGTGATCATGGTGGGAGTATCATTGGATATGTAGAAATACACTCCCTTTGAAGTAACTAGCAGATTAAATCTTGCCAAGTAGGATCAGCAAATGGATTTAAATGAACAATTACCACAAGAAACATGAAAAAAATGCAAAGTTTCACATCCCAAACAATTCTCAGTTTCTAGAATTGTGCTAACGTGTTTGGAATAATTGAGCTGCTGCTGCCTGAAGAAAAGGAAAAGAAGGGCAGATGATGGGAGGAAGATATGTGTGGAGAAATGTATCCCAAGAGGGTCCCTGGGCCAAGAGGGCTGCACCCACCAAAGGCACCCTGCTCCTCCTGCCTGGGACTGCAAGGTGCTGACCCTCATTGTAACACCCACCACCCCAGGTTGAGGGAGACTGGTGCAGTCTGCCAGGGAGCCCCAGAGTCATAGGCAGGGACACGTAACACCAGAGAAGAGTGGTTGGTGTTAGTCAAAACTCTAGTATAACATTTGCAAAGGTATAATTAATGAAGGTTTCCTGATTTAGTTTGGAATATAATTAGTAATATTTTTTGTAACCAAGTAATGATAATTGTTGTATTTTTATTTGGATGTTAAATGTTTGACTCCATATGAGAGTTGTGGAGATTTTTGTCCGTAACAGAACATAGTATTTAAAATATGTCAGTATTCTTATAGTGAAATTCTATATGTTGAATAAAAATAACATCAACAAATGTTAAGTACTTTATGTAGAACATGATAGTCTTCAGTCTTTATTGTGTTTTAGAAGTTCTGCATAAGGACAGGATGAAAAAAGAGAAAAAGACAGACAGAGTAATCTATCTGAACAGCTGCTTTTTTATTTGGGTAAAAAGGAGGGTAGAAGAAAAGAAGCATGCAAAACGTATTAAGGGTTTTGGATAAGACAGCCTGGCAAACTTGCATTTCTGCTTATTAACTTGCCCTCCCATGAGCCAAGATCCACAACCTTTTTAGCCTTTGAAGGTTGCAGATACTTTTTAACAGGACTAGTTAGTGACAGCAGTACTCTGTAGCCTCTTTGCCTTATGTAAGAAAATGGGGTAGAGAAACAACCAAAGTGTTCAGATGGAGACTGAATTATAATGAAAAGGAAAACAAAATAGTTTTGTAGAATTTCAAAAGCTTGAAACTGCATTTAATTTTGTGTTG
This sequence comes from Gavia stellata, assembly GCF_030936135.1. Lineage (NCBI taxonomy): Eukaryota > Metazoa > Chordata > Aves > Gaviiformes > Gaviidae > Gavia > Gavia stellata. The sequence goes on along the minus strand of NC_082594.1, from coordinate 51,649,308 downwards.
ATCAAACAAAACAAAAATAAATTACTTGGGGAAAAAAGTCTTTCATGATGTTCCAAACAACTTTTTTTTTTTTTCATCTTAGCATTAATCTGAAAATTTAGACAGTCTGAGCAAAAGTCTATGTGCTCTATTTATCTTTACTATGTGCAGTTCTCATATTGAAGCCAGAAAGTGAAACATGGAGAAACCTTTAAGGTATGGATGTAATGATTTTGGCCACAAGAAATGCAAACACTTACCATTCACACCCTCAGTAGGGGTTACATCATTCCTTCAAATCTTGTTATGAACATAAGAGAAGGACAAAACAGATTTATGCATTTTAACCTGTCTAACCAACTCCTTAACTTGGAAATACATTGACACTTTTAGATAGAACACTCTTTGAAGAGCTTTACAGCATCAATTGTCTGGAAGGGTTTAGCATGAATAATAGTGTTTCAAATGGAGTTGTTTACATTAAAAAAAAATCAGTTGTGTGTATCCCATTCTGCAGTGTCAGTGTTGTTTTCAGAATTAGTGATGACTGTAGTGCTGCCTAGTAAAGATCTTAAAGTTACTTCTTTTTTTCCACAATCTCCATTACTCCCTTCCTCAGGGAGAAGAACCTAAAAAAACAGCGGATGTGTGGTGTGGCTATCTGCTCCAATGTGTTCCTCTCCATGGTCTGCAGGGAAATACCTGTTTCACTGCCATCTTTTCCACAGGGTGCAGGAAAACATCTGTTCCACTGTGGTCTCGTCCATGGGCTGCAGGGGAGTATCTGCTTCTGTACTTGGAGCACCGCCCTCCTCCTCTTACCTTGGTGTTTGCATTGTTGCTTCTCACATTTTTTTCCTCATTCTCCACTGCTGTGTGGCGTTTTTCCCTTTCTTAAATATGTTTTCAAAGCAGCGTTCTTTCTATGACCTCAATGAAGCTATGCTAACATATACCTGCTAAAGCCGTGAGCTAGTACAACCAGTATTGTCAGTTGTCTCCACAGATATTATGCCCACAAATAGTTAAACAAATTTCTTTCATAAGCTTTTAAAAATATTTTTTTTTATTTTTAACATTCTCATTTCCACAGCTAAAAATAGTCCAAATCTCCTGGTGAAAACCAGAATAGACAGAATGAAGCAAAAATGTTTTGAATATGTTTTTCAAAATACTGTGACATATGGATAATTAGCTAGCAAATGAGTAATACGAAAGCTAGAAAGATGACACTAGCTAGCATCACTCATACAAAATGTACTTCTAAATAATTGTTCTTCTTTGTAATTGCTTCCTTATGCCAACTAAGCACCATACAGCAAATCAATCAGGCTGGACATCTGATTAAAGAGACAACAACAAAAACAGCAACAGGAAAATAAGAACAAATCCAAATGAATCAAAGGAAAAACTTTTTTTTAAAAAAGAAGCATATTATTAATTAAATTAATTAATTAATTAATTAATTAAATTAATTAAACTTAACTATGCTGACAAGTCTGCATATTTGAAAACTGTGTCTGTATTTTATTAATTTATGTTGACAAATTTACATTTTGGAGTAATATAAAGGCTACTTTTCAGAAGAAATGATATATCTAGTCAAACAAAGTAGTTTTCCATATTACACTTTGGCACCATATAATGAAAGATAAAAATTATATTTTTAGACTAGCTTCTCATTTAGAAAAATCTAAACTCATCTTCTCCATGTTTTTTAAATTCAGATTCCCCCCTTGACCGCACATCTGTAAAATTTCAAACTAACAAAACCAAAAAACTATCAAGAGAAGTTTTTCTCAGGTCCATGTTCAAAAATAACATTTAAAATCATTCCTAACTTTTGCCATTTTTGTTTGGCCAAAAAATAAGTTAATTGGATTTAAGCAAATGTTTGATTTTTTGGGTGAATCAGAGCCTTTAATCAGTATTTATATTTCATTTCTAAGGCCGTAACTCTGAAGAAAAACCAAGGTCACCTGTGTAGAATTAACATACTTTTGTGGATGCTCAGCTCAGTGTTACAGTTGAATGGAGAGACATAGCAACCTCCTGGGATCTTAGAAAAGGATTTTGTAGAGTCCTATGAGAGAATCATTTAATTCTGTCAAACAGGGTCTAAAAATTACTGTGTCTTCTGTGACTAAAACCATGAAAAATTATTCTTATTCAGGAATCTTGAATGCATTTGATCAAGCTATATCAGAAGACACATGCCCATCACAAAGAGGTCCCTCTTCCAGTGGTTTCTAGTGACTTCAGAAACCTAATTATTTTCAAAATATTCTTTTGTATAAGCAAATTAACCTTTAAAAGCACTGGTAATCTCTAAGTTACAGATTCAGTAGAGGAACTCTCATACACAGGGGTGCTCAGCCAAGAGAAACCATGCTCATTTTCAACGTTTCTCATCAAGGAACTTCAGTGCCTGTTGTGGGAGGGATTAGTACTGAGCAAGGATGGCCACCACTGTAAGTGTGGTGATGGGAATCACCACTGTTACTGGGGTAATGGGAACCCCCTAAGCAGAATTAAGAAGATCCTTGCTCTGCTACAGCTCCATCAGGAGAGAAACCTCCTGGAAACAGTCCCACCAACCTATAGACACTATCCCACATATATACCACCTTTGTCTAGCTAGCAGCAGCCACCAAAGCCTGTTTTTCCAGTATTCTGGTGCTGACAAAATAGGCCCTGTGATATCATATTACCCTGGCATCTGTCTGAAAGCACCAGTCTATTTTGTTTTGCATAGGACCCTGCCCTGGGCATCCCCTAAGAAGTTTTGCCCTTGGCATTCCAGTGCTTCCCACTTCTGTATATCATCACAACAAGATGTGACTTACCTGGGACCTTAAAGCAGATTTACCAGTAGCTTTTTGATAAAGTAAGCACTTCTAAAAAAAAAAAAAATCCAAACACATTTGAATTTTGTAAGCTAGGCTTCGATAAAACATAAACTAGAAGTAGACAGCTTCATAATAGATGTGCTTAGAAAGAAAACATTAAAATAAAATTATTTAAAGAGTATTTTTCCTTTTTCATTGCCATTTCATAGGACAGATGATTTCCTCTTTACTTGTTCTCTATCCAGCAGTTTCAAGCAACTTTCTGTTTATCAGCAAGGTCTAAACAGTTCCCTCTGATTAATTGGAAAATATTCTTTCTTCCCCTTACATCTGAGTGTCAGTTTATGCCTTCTTCATTCATGTACTTGTGTCACTGTTTCCCCACTGGCAGTATTTCTCACGACCAGCCTCATCTTTGCTCCAGAAGTTTCTCTCCCATCAAGGACTCACTGCTGCTCTCAGACTCTTCCCTGTTCCAGAGAGATGCAACTCATTTAGAGGACAGCAGCCAAGATCAGGCAAACGGGCAACCTTCTCCTTACTACTTGCATGCACCCTTTTAGCAAAGTACCACAGAAAATTACAGGTAAACAAGCAAATTACTTACAGGCACCACTTGCTTTATTCAGTACAGTTTTCAATTACTCCATTTAAGAAGCTTGCATTGAAATATTAAACTTGTAAGTTTTATCATTAATATATTAGGGCTCAGTTTTGGGACCGGTCTTGTTTAATGTCTTCATTGATGATCTGGATGAGGGGATAGAGTGCACCCTCAGCAAGTTTGCAGATGACACCAAGTTGGGAGGGAGTGTTGATCTGCTGGAGGGTAGGAAGGCTCTGCAGAGGGATCTGGACAGACTGGATCGATGGGCTGAGACCAACCGGATGAAGTTCAATAAGGCCAAGTGCCGGGTTCTACACTTTGGCCACAACAACCCCAGGCAACGCTACAGGCTTGGGGACGAGTGGCTGGAAAGCTCCCCCGCAGAAAAGGACCTGGGGGTGTTGATCGACACCCGGCTGAATATGAGCCAGCAGTGTGCCCAGGTGGCCAAGAAGGCCAACGGCATCCTGGCTTGTATCAGAAATGGTGTGGCCAGCAGGAGGAGGGAGGTGATCATGCCTCTGTACTCGGTGCTGGTGAGGCCGCACCTCGAATCCTGTGTTCAGTTTTGGGCCCCTCACTACAAGAAAGACATTGAGGTGCTGGAGCGTGTCCAGAGAAGGGCGACAAAGCTGGTGAGGGGTCTGGAACACAAGTCTTATGAGGAGCGGCTGAGGGAGCTGGGGTTGTTTAGCCTGGAGAAGAGGAGGCTGAGGGGAGACCTTATCGCTCTCTACAACTACCTGAAGGGGGGTTGCAGAGAGGTGGGTGTTGGTCTCTTCTCCCAAGTGACTAGTGACAGGACTAGAGGAAATGGCCTCAAGTTGCGCCAGGGGAGGTTCAGGCTAGATATTAGGAAAAAGTTCTTTACCGAGAGAGTAGTGAAACATTGGAATAGGCTGCCCAGGGAGGTGGTAGAGTCACCCTCCCTGGAGGTATTCAAGGAGCGTGTGGATGTGGCATTGTGGGATGTAGCTGGATGGACATGGTGCTGTGTGGTGTTGGGTGGGTTGGTTTTTGGTGTGTTGTGCCTTGTTGTTGTTGTGTGGTGGTTGGCTTGCGTGGGTTGTTTGTGGTTTTTTTTTTTTTTTTTTTTTTTCCAGGTTGGACTTGATGATCTTACAGGTCTTTTCCAACCGTAGTGATTCTGTGATTCTGTGATTCTGTGATTATTTCATAATAGACAATGAAAATTTACATTTGCAGTGTTTCAGTCCTATTCGTCTAATGAAGATTTGGACAAATATAAGCAATTAAACCTCTTTTTCTTATTTAAGATCTCCTGATATTTGTAAAAAATTATGTGTATTGGGTTTGCGCGGCAAGGTTTTGGTAGCGGGGGGCCTGCAGGGGTGGCTTCTGTGAAGCTTCTGCCATGTCCGATAAAGCCAATGCCAGCCTGCTCCAAGATGGACCGGCTGCTGGCCAAGGCCAAGCTAATCAGCGATGGTGGTTGCGCCTCTGGGATAACATACTTAAGAAGGGGGGGAAAAAATGTACAACTGCAGCCGGAGAAGAGATGAGTGAGAATATGTGAGAGAAAGAACTTTGCAGACACCAAGGTCAGTGAAGAAGGAGGGGGAGGAGGTGCTCCAGGTGCTGGACCAGAGATTTCCCTGCAGCCCGTGGTGAAGACCATGATGAAGCAAGTTGTTCCCCTGCAGCCCATGGAGGTCCATGGTGGAGCAGATATCCACCTGCAGCCTGTGGAGGACCCCACGCCAGAGCAGGTGAGTGCCCAAAGGAGGCTGTGATCCCATGGGAAGCCCACACTGGAGCAGGCTCCTGGCAGGATCTGTGGACCAGTGGACCCATGGAGAGAGAGGAGCCCATGCTGGAGCAGGTTTTCTGGCAGGACTTGTGACGCATGGGAGACCCACGCTGGAGCAGTCTTTTCCTGAAAGGACTGCACCCTGTGGAAAGGACCTATGCTGGAACAGTTCGTGAAGAACTGCAGCCTGTGGGAAGGATCCATGTTGGAGAAGTTTGTGGAGAACTGCCTCCAGTGGGAGGGACCCCATGCTGGAACAGGGGAAGAGTGTGAGGAGTCCTTCCCCTGAGGAGGAAGTAGCGGCAGAGACAACATGTGATGAACTGACTGCAACCCCCATTGCCTGTCCCCCCCGCATTGCTGAAAAGGGGGAGGTAGAGAAAATCAGGAGTAAAGTTGAGCCTGGGAAGAAGGGAGGGGTGGGGGGAAAGTGTTGTAAGATTCAGTTTTTATTTCTCATTATCCTACTCTGATTTGATTAATTAAATTAATTTTCCCCAAGTCGAGTATGTTTCGCCCGTGACAGTAATTGCTGAGTGATCTCCCTGTTCTTATCTCGACTCATGAGCCTTTCATTATATTTTCTCTCCCCTATCCAGTTCAGAGGGGAGTGACAGAATGGCTTTGGTACGCAGCTGGCATCCAGCCAGGGTCAACCTATCCATTCCCAGCACCAGTGTAGTATACATATTAGAAACTACTTCTTTCCCTGTAAACAGTCAGTTCTCAATGTTAAATAATGTCCTTTAATTTTAAAAGTTAAATAATATGGTTTACATTTTTTTTCTCTTTTCAGCTGCACAGAATTTTCTTACTGACATTCTTATTGCTGTATTAATTGATCAATGAATTGAGGCCATATGGTTAAAATTGAATAAAGAAATAATATATGTGTTATCATTCAAAGAATCTTTTTCTCATCTTTGCAAAAAAGTCTAAGGTTTACATTTGTGATGCAGGGCAAAGACACACACGTTATTATTTTTGCTTTTATTTAAATAAAAACATTCATGTTATAGTAAAAGTGACAGAATCTCAAATGCCACAATAATTTCAGTGTATTCCCAGCTTTAGGTGGCTCGTTGAAGATGGAACTGTTCTACTTTCAGGATCCCACCAAAAAATAGAAAACTTTTCAAGTGCTTAAATTTTAGAAATAGTAGTGAAATGCAAAGCATTAAGAAGTAGCTCTTTAAACAGAGAAAAATTAGGTCTACTAGTGTGAGATGTATTAAATAAAAAGGGGTGATAACAAGTATCCTTGGACATGCAATGTTGCAAGCTAAATCTTTCTACTAGCCTTTCTTTCCAGTCCAGAATTTTAAATAGTTTAGGCTGAAGAGATTCCAGTCTGTTGAGTCCCTTCTTCCACCTCTGTTGTTTGGCTTTGGGTCTCCTTTGTACTGCAGATAAACTTGTGGTCTTTATCTTTGTTCTTCTGCAGATTTCCCATTTTTACCTGTCCTTAGCCCCTATCTACCTCAGCTGCAATAATGATGCCTTTCCTATATGAATTTCATCAGTGTTCGTCTGCCTCCCCAGAACATAAATATAGGAGAAACATGAACAAGCAGCTTATTTCACGTCTATCCTCCTATTTTTTAAACAAGAATACTATACAGTACAGATACAGTGAATTGAAAACAACATAAACAACTCTATGTCCATCAGTATTAGAGGTAACTTTGGGACAAAATGAATGTATGTGAAAGAATTAGAGAAGTGACTTTCAGCTGCTAAGCTGTTCATAATTTCTCCAACCAGTTAAGGCATAGAGAGTTTTGTCTTGTCCAGACTTTGAAACAGTTCCTTATATATTCCTGTAGAGAATAGTTGGAAGAGAAAGAAACTGAGAAGTAATAGGGGTGATTGAATTCTTCTTTAAAATATTTCTGTAATAATAGCAGAAAGACAATAATAGTGGGAAAAAGCTTGAATTAAAAAAAGGATTTTCATTTGAATTACAAACTGTATCAGCCATTAATACAAACAGGATTAGAAAGGGTGACATACATGAGAAAACTGAAAGGACAAAGTGAAAAAAGGATTTGCATTATATCCACTTAGTTGTTAGAGAATGTTTGAACTCATAGGGAAGGAAAAGGCTTGTTACAGTAGAGATGTGGTAGTAATTTGAAAAAACCTGTAATGAGTTAAATATTCAATAGACTATTAATAGCCCCAAAAAAAAAAAAAAATAGCAATCCAAAGTAGAATTTGAGCAATAAAAGAACTGAAAAAAAATATATTTAACCACAGCTGTAAGTGTGTGATTGAGGCTTGTGATTTAAGATATTAAAGATATCTTCTTTTCAAATATACTTTTTGATGGGAGGGTAAGAAGAGAATATTTCAATATTCCATGTATCTTCAGCAAGGAAACGTCAGTAGTTATTTATATCCTAGAGAAAAAATAAATATTTAGTGTGCAATAATATATACATTAAAAACATTTTTCGATTTTTCGAAGCAAGTTTTCAGAATGCATATGTTCAGTCAGCAAATGTAATATTTTGGAGCAGCCATGTCACACAAAGTTACTGGGAAGGGCCTTCTGTGACACTATGAAGTATAATTATACTGACATGATTAAATTTCCAATTCCTAAACATTACAAAGTAGGCAGGTTTGAATCTGTGTTGGAAGTAACTGTAGCAAAAGTAAACAGAAGAAGCTGAGTAACTCAGCAGCTAATTTGACCTCTACTGAAGGTAAGTATGTACAAAATGACTACACTAATACTGACATTTCCAGTGCCTCTATGATAAAAACCTCTTAAATCAATAGCTCAGCCCAGGTTTCCAAAGAAAACCTGAGGCATTTATTTCTAGGGTACAGTCCTGTTCTAACTGTCATTACAGGCAAGACTTTCATTGCTTTAATGAGACCAAGATCAGGTTTCTGCTTTCTATCATGCAATTCTTCACACGGAATTTTTTTTCTTTAATAGATATTATAGTAGCTAATTTTGTGGTATGTAGACTGTTGCAATCTATTGTACCGTGAATTTTAGTAATTAGATAATTTTTTTAGTAGAATTTTTTCTCCATATAAATTACATCTTAGGATATAGGTTTAAAGGTATAAAAGTAAATAGACACTTTTAAAAATGTTCTGAAAAATGTCAAGATTTTGTTCATTTTCCAGAGGTGAAAATTGTTTGCTATGTGAGTTAATCTTTTTAAAACTCTTAATGGAAATATTTTTCTAAGAAACTCTGGAAGATATGCTTTTTACATCTATATGTTTGGAGTAGGAGTCTTCTTTAATTTTGCCTATTTACAATTAGATATCCAGTCTGAATTAGTTTATCAGGCTCTCTGCTGAAGCTATCTTCCTCAGTGGAAGATTCACTCCCAGAAGCAACTCAGTCTGCTTAGTTAGACACATACATCACAACAGGAAGAGTCTTGCTTTGGGGAAGCGTCAATCCTCTTTCCATTGACTAAGTATGGACTTAAATGACTGCTTCTGAATAACAATCTAATTTCTAAATGCCTTGAATTAGGTAAAATGAACCCATCCTTAAGGGCACAACGAAAACTTTTAATTGCTTTATCAGTCACTTCAGTTAGTTTAGTATTTAATCTTAGACTCCATTTTCAATCAACTGGTAATGAATATACTAAGTGTACTTAGGGAAAACTTTAAAATAATATAAAAATAATATTAAAAAATGCAAAATCCTTCTATATGAACTACGAATGGACAAACAGTAAACAATCAGATCTTCAGTCAGCATGAGTGAACACATTCAACCTACTCAGTGTTATCATACCACTGTGTATTATTTGAGGATCCAGGTCCAGAAATACATCCAGTTTCTCTTTAACATAAAGTTTTACAGAGAGATCATAATGATAATTGTGAGAGAAATCAAGTGTGTGTCTCTTGCTGCATCATTGCATGTGAGGTGCTCACTGAAAGTCACTTGCATGGGTTTTCAATCCTTTTAACAGTCTACATTTCTACAGAAGTATTGGGGTTTTTTTCTTTAAAAAGAGCATTTTTTGTACAAGATTTAACAGAACCAGTTCTTTGGCATTAGTACATAAAGACAGAACAAAAGTTTATGTTTTGTATTTCCTTCCTGTAGAGAAAATAAACTGAATATCACTATCTAATCAAATTAAATTTTGTTTCCCTTTTGCTTGGTCTTTGTCAAGCAGAAACCCAACTGGAAGTCTTTTAATTCTAAATAAAGCAGGTGGGATAGGAATCATTTCAGCAGCAAAGATTTTTTGGCAAAGGACCTTATCTGAGCTCTGTACCTACAGCAAGGGTAGAGTATCCTGTTACTGCCCCCAAAGGAATGAGCTGGCGGCACTGAAGAAGCCAGGAACCAGGTGGCCTGCCAGTAACAAGCAATCAAGTCCCTCCTCAGCAGGCAGGTGCACAACCTTTAATCTAGTTAATCAGAGTTACAAAAAATTATTCTGTTGCAACTCCTGCATCATAGCCCCACCTGGAAATGGACAGTTAAGTATTCTGTTATCAAAAGGCAAAAAAGAAAGAAAGGTCTTGAGGTCTGGAAGGAGAACTGATATAGCAAACAACAGAAAAGGTCCTTAGAATGGCTCTTGGATGGAAGAGGTATAAAAGTCCCCACGAAGAGAAATCAAGTCATATTTACGGCAAAGCTACTGAGTACTCAGAACATAGAAAAACACAGAACAACCCCTTCCTTTTGCCAATTTATTATGAAGCCAGGATTGGAAAGTGTCAGGAATTTTTCTTACACCACACTGGTTAATTTCCAATTAAAAATGCAAGAATAAATCCATTGACACTAATGCAAAGATCCATAGCCATTTATGAGATGTTATGGCTTATATAGACCTATATCTTAGTATGCTATTTGCCATCTGCTTGGATATGTAATATTTGAAAATAACTATAAAGACTATTGCTATAGTTTTTTCCAAAAGGTAACTTTTCTTTTTCCACTTAAATTAGGATAATCTCCTTTCATGTGCTTCCTTAGAGAAGACGAGTGTGCAGTCCAAACATTGTAAAACTGAGAAACAGAGGCAATGAGGAATTTCATTACTCTGCAAGACCAGTGTATGCTTTTCCATCCCAAAGGCAATTTTTTTGAAAGGTTTTTTGCAGTTAGAGTATGTTTACAGTTCCAGGTTTACTCAGTATCTGTAACTTCATTTATGAGAATGTATTTCATTTATGAACGTATTAATACATAATTGTTAAAATCTGGCCCATAATATGTACCCTTTCAAAAGCTATTTATATTTCAGTTGTAAATTCATATGCATTATTTTGTGTGAAACTAAATATTTGAAAATTTGCAGTCAAAAGAAAAAACACAAACACACCAAAAGTTACATGTCCCCGGAACATTTAAAAACAAATATTGACACAATAATGTTAGTTTCCTGGAAAGATAAATGAAAATGTAATTTCCATCTAAATTCTTTCTTCTGTGTATTAACACCACACTAGCAGATGTTAGAACTGTAAGTTCTGTTAAGTTTTTATGATTTTAGAAAATTAACTGAGAAATTGCACCTTTATATACTATTGATTCTTTGCTTAAAATGAAACTGCAGTCTTGTTATCATGAATGGAATGGATTTTTGGCATTGTCCTCCTTTACTAATAAGATCCTATGAGCTTTCCAGTCTAATAATTCTAAGAACAGCTAGAATTATAATACTTCATAATATTTTATAATATAAACTCTTTTGAGACATAATAGATAATCTATGATGTTACAATAATAAAAACTGGGGCTCACTGGGTACTTCTGAGGATGCACTATGCCATAATAAAGGATAAATCCCAAAAGGTGAAGTCTCATAACTTAACTCTGATTGTAAACCAGTTTTGAAACAGAGTAATTAAAATGCTGGCAGGACTGTATATTTTTGAGGCCAGAAATTCTGTGAAAATTTATTTGCTTCTGATATATTTACTTTCTGTAGGTAATATGATTCCAATATTACTTTGATTTCAAAAGTATTCGGAGTTTCTGCCCAATTTTGTTAAAATTTCAGGTTGATTAATTTTTTGGTAATCCAAACCACTTTATTCATCCTTAATAATTAAGAAATGAGATTAATAATCAGCTAGTCATCTTCAAACAAAGAAGAACAGATTGCCCACTGTTCTTTGGCAATGGGAACATTGCATGTCGTGCAAAGTCTTGCTAGCATCTGCTTAAAAATATGAGCATGGGTGTATAATGAATTGAACTATGCTTGAATCATCCCCTTTCAGTGTATAAATGAAGATTTTGGAGACTGCAAGGAGCCATCATTTTCTTTTATGACCTACACTTTGTCACGTCATTGTTAGTTGCATTTTAGAAAGGAATTGTTAAACGAGGAAACTGAATACATCCTTAAAACTTTCTCTTTTGAAGTATGACGCATCTGATTCTTTTTATAAAAGCAAAAATATGCATATTGAATCACTTTTATTTTTTATATATAATGAAATAAGAATTATATTTTTTATTTTTATGCCATACCCATTTTAATAATAATAGAGGGTAATTTAATAATATAGTAAAGGATAGATGGAAGAGGTTTGATGTCTTCTGTCTATTATTTCGTCAGGGGGGGTTCTCACCAAAATTTATTTTTCTTTTGACTTATGTCTTCTTTGAACAGGTAATCCTTGTAAAGTAGATGCTGGTTTTATAAAGTAGAGTAAGACATTATATTTTAAGACCTGACTCTGCTAGCATGTCATCATGGAAAGCTTCCTCATCCCTTAAGGACTTTCTGGCAGAATTGAGGACTTAATATATTTATGAGTGCAAAAAAGGGTGATGATTTTGTTATTATACATTATTCTAAATGGTACATGAATTTTTGACTTGATACTTTTTTCTTTTTAAATTTTTTAACGAAGGATACGTAAAACTGTTTCCATCTTAATTTAATGTTGAAGACTTTTAGTCACTTTTTTCATTTATAAAATTATGGGAACTAAATTAATGTAGAAATAATATTTTCAAATTAGATGCCAAACTCAAATTACTATAACCACATTGTGGAACCTTAATTTATGTGATTTAATTACAAACTTTAATTCCTATAATATGGATTTGATTTTGGTTTTCATGGAATGCTTCCAAATTGTCTCTGACACTGTCATCTGGCCTTTATTACAGAGTTACTTGTTTGTTACTCCTTTCAGAAATAGTACATCTAACTTTTACCTTGAATAAAAAATAAATGAACTGTATACTAATATATAGTCTTACATGATACAATATGTTTTCTGTTTATCTGCCTAGTGATGTATATTGTTGCTAGCTTGTAACGTGGAATTGAGAGACAGACTGATGGGTTGCTTGACTGATTATTGTTATGCATGATTAACCCTTTACTTGTGTTGCTTTTCTGTGGTTGTGTTTGTTTCCATTTTGTTACATATGCTGCAGTCAATTAAATCAAAATAAGATCTAAATGGAAACAAATCATCCATGCAAATCATCATCAGTATGACAATATGCTTACTGATACCCTGGTTTTCTATATTTCAAGTAATTATTTTAGATGATGTTAAAGACCTATATTCTCTTTACTTTTCATGTCAAATGCAATTGAATTCCTTCACCAGAATACAGAAAAATATATTATGAGACCCAGAGACAGAGATGAAGTCCCTCTAGAAATTCTTGATTTCAGCAGACTTCAGGGGAAACTTTAGGCTGATTTTTCTAAAGCATGAATATCTGGCTTTGTTAAAGGTTTTCTTCATGTTCTTATTTAAAGAAAGAGGACAAAAGAAAATAATACATATATTTTCAATGTCAATACTTCGACTACTCTGTTTTGTCAGCTGTAACTCTAAAACAGGATCTAAAAGCTCAAAACTAATTATGCAGACCACCTCTACATATTGAGGTTTGGTGATAAGCAGGAGGAGCTGAACTTGAAACAGTAAACAAAACACATACCCCTTTTCTTGTCCTTGTTCTTTAAATTTTGGAAAAGTGAGTTTTTCTTGTTTTTCTCTAGGTATTTTGTAATTTTATTTTTTATTGGTTTGGTAGATTCATTAAGCTGTCATTTCTGCATGTTTTATTACTGGATTCTCCAAGGTAATAATCTATTGTGTGATTGAAATTATACCAGCATGTCACCAAGATCCTCAGGAAAAAAACCACAGGACTGGAATTACTGTCACTGTAACATCAAAGAAGGACAAAGTAGAGGACATAAGATTTGGAGACTGTACTTAATTAGCAGGTATTCCAAATAGGCTTTACCCCCCTCATCCCACCCCCAATTTAAAACAAATTCAAGCTATTTACGTATATTTAGCAGTTATTACAATTTCTGAAGTATAACTACAACACCAGTTAAGAGAGTATTTCACTTTTCCTGACAATTCAGTTGAACATGTACGCGTCCATCCCGTTTTAACTCTAATTTCCATCCTATCTCAAAGCAACTTGTTCACCTTATACTCATGACTACCTGAACAACATAATCATAAATATATGATTATAGTTATTCTGTGGCTATGAAGCAGAAAAGCAGATATTAGCATTTTCTATTAAAAAGAGGATTTTGACAGGGTGTTTTATGGAAAAGAAAAGAGAAAAGAAATATTTATTACTTTGTTTCCATTTTCTTCTGTTTACATATCTCTGTTATTTCTTAATTATAAACGTAATATCAATATTTTTTTACATGTGCATATGCCATATTTAATCTCTGAATTTACAAAATGTACATTGAACATTCCAGGAATACAATTTCATTAAAAGTGTAAATTAATTCTTATAAGATTTTGGGTTTGTTTCTGAAGAGATATTTGCAAGTTTATTTTGTTTTAATGTTGGACTTTTTTATCATGAAAAATAAGTATGTTCTGACTATGCATAAAAAAATGATATACTGATGGTTGTACATTAGTACACTGTTTCTTTAAGTGGTTCAGAATATTGTAAGAACTAAAACAACACTGACCTTAAAGCCGGACCAATAGGAAGTGCAGAGCTGAGGAGGAAGAGAACAGGATGAAGTACCTCCATCTCTTACTTCTTAAAATATGAACCGATGGGATCAACATCAGTTCAGTATAAAAGGATTTACAAATTTGGATAGGAACTGAGGTGGCTTAACTAAGTTCCAGCATTATAGATAGAGATTTTGGGGTCCTGTGATTAGACTTAAAGTTGGCTTTGGGGAAAATATTTCTACCTGTTAAAGTTGCATTAAGAAGCTTAAAACCTTGAATAAATAAAACCAAGTGTATGAAATTTGCTTCTGTGCTTGAACCAATGGTTTACATACAGATGAATTTCCCTCACCCTCCAAAGGCGAGGGAAGATTTTAACTCGAAGATGCACTGGTGCAGAAGGTTCCATAAACAAGACTTTATCTTTTGAAATGGCTGTTCCACCCAGTTACGGATATAAATTCCAGCTGTTTTGCTGATGGATGATGAAATGAGTCAGATGATTGTTCTTGATAGAGGATGGACTGCCAACGTTTAAGTTATTCTGTTTCTACTGGTAATACTGCAAGTTTAATTAAAGTTATCGATAATCACAGTGCATTCAGTCCTCTGACAGAACTTTTTAGACTGCGACTTTAACAGCATTTTGGATGAAAATTCACATATGTAAAATGTTTTTATTCACACTTACATTAACTACTTGAGCCCTACAAATCAGTAGCTTATTTCTGAACATTTTCTTAATCACTTTTGGCCTGAACTCCAATATGAAAGGTCCCCTCTCTCCCAGCCCCACCAAGCGATTTGTTCTGGAAATGTTAGAATTTATTCCCATACATTCTAAGTGGAATTATATCTATTAACATGAATTCTGTACATTTAAGCATTGTTTAAGCATTAAGGCTCTAAACAGATGGAGTCATGTAATTTGAGCAAGCCAGCAAGCCCTCAGGCCTAGTCCTCTTCATCTTCAAAAAGGAACAAAACTTCAAATAAAATCTGAAAAAGGATGGGAAAAACATAGTCTACAGTATTACAGCACAAATAAATTACTAGCTTAATTGAAAAGTGACTTATTCCCCCCGTGTTTACTCCCAACTGAGCTGTGCTGCTTTCAGAAGGAAGCTGTCATACAGTAATGAAGCTGTTGTGCATACAGATGGCTGTGTCTCCTTATAGGCACGGACAGCTGTACCCATTCTTGGCAATCATATCAGCACTTTCTACTCATTATCTTTTCAATGCACTCTGATCATCCTCAGTTCTTCCCACTAGAAAGCCATGGAGGTTTATTTTTCCTTCGATCTGTAGAATTCATGTTATTTTCAGAGTCTGATTTCACATGCATGCCACGCATACACATACAGAAATAGTGAATGTGCACAGTCACAGCGTAAGGTTACTTTTGAACACAGGAATTTTGTAAAACCTATATAGTTGACGAATTTTGCCTAGCAAATAGTGGCATTCTGAAAATTATAATATTTTGATTGTTTTATTTTTCCTAATCATGACAGTCCAAATCTTTGCATATTAGAAAAGCAAGGAAAAAAAAAAAAAAGAGAAAGAAGAAAGTTGATAATAGAAAATGTGCCAACTCAAACCTACAAACATTTCAAAAGACTACTACTTCAGTCCGAAAATGAAATTAAAGCATCCACCAGAATCTACATATTCTTTTATTTTCAGGACTGCATATATGGACCAGGTATTAGATTTTTTTATAGCTTTTAGAAACTGGGTCCCTCATTGACTGAATGTCTTTCCTCATTCATAGCACTTTGGGGGAAAAGAAACCCAACAACTATATAGAGCTATCTGCCTGATCCTCTGGAGGATCACATATGCAACTGTTCTCCTATTCCACAGTCCTGATCTACACTGATACTGAACCAACCTGTCCCAAATTCTGAGGCTGTCGTTGAGTTTAAACTCCTGTGCTAGATTCAAATATTTGCTTGTTCCCCTTTCAGAGACTTGCTAACTGCCGTAGTTCCATAAAACAGCTGTGACTTTCATATGAGTAGCTGTAGGATAGAGAAGATACATTGTACAGTGTAAGGTATCTTGCATAAATTCATTGATTCCTTTTTACTTAATGGCTATGGATCGTTACGGAAAGAGGAATTAATCTGTTCCTCCTGCCCCTCGTGATTTAAACAATCTTATTCTTTAACATAAAGGAGCTACAGTAGTGGTTGCAATCTACCTGGAAGTCTGAACAACTTGATGCCTCCAAGAGCCTGGATATAGGGATTTTCTCATTTCTTTGCATACACGTGGCCAGGAAGGAGGATCTGTCCCATTAGGACAATACTGGTAGCATTCAAACTTTTAGCTGTCTGTCGATCAGAGTAAAGGATATTTTTAACCTCCTGGCTTATGGGGAACTGACAGGGTCCCTGAAGATTCTGATATTGTTAACTTTCTTGGAAGAATTGTAAATGTCATTTCCTTTCATAAAAGAAAAGAGTTGGTGTGTCCTACATTTAGAGGTAGTTCCAAAGATCACTGGGGTTTTTTTGGGTTTTGGTGTTGGTCTGGGTTTTTTTGTGTGTGTTTGGGTGTTTTGTTTGTTGGTTTTGGGATATTTTTCCCCACAGCAAGAACTTCCTAAAATCACAGAACTGGTAAGGAAAAGCACTATATGCAATAAAGCAATACACTTTTTCTGACTGAAACTTTGACTCTTACCTGTATAAATCTAATAAATTTACTGAGGCTGGGGTGAAGTATCCTTCATGTCTTTATTGTTATTTAAGTTCCAGACAAATATAAGAATTAATTTTTAAAAATAACAAAGCCAATCTTACTATAGAAAATATATATACATATATGTCTGTATCTGCATATGTAGATTAAATAATAAAATATATTTTGCTAGAAAACTACCACACTTTCCTTTTCAAATTCCCACATTTTCACAGACTTCAACACAGGAATGTACACGTATTATCTGTGAGGTATGAAGATATGACTCAATTACAAAATTTGATACAGTTTCATGTGCAAATAATCATATAAAATTAGTAAATGTATCCAAGTTCTGTAAGAATATGTGCTTTCATTTGTCAGTTTATTCTAAGCGGATATCATGCTTTTAACCATTATATCATTTTAGCACAATAATTATTGTGTAGGTATTCTAAAGAAGATGTCCTAGGTCCTTCTGAAATAAATAAAGAATGTGAATATCAAAAATCGTAAGCTTCAGCTTCTCATTTAGGTACTTCCTTTGGGGTGGAAGGAATACCTTTAGGGATATCTTTATTTGCTACAGATGGTACCAGAACATCATCATCATCATCATCATCATCATCATCATCATCATCATAAGTTGAAGTTTTATAGAGGCAGATACAGTAAGTAGCTGATCTATCCCCTTGAAGATACACTTGTAAAATGGGCATAAGTCCAACAAGTACAATGCAGTTCAATTTTGACTGCTTAAATCAAATCTAAGCAAGTTGCTTTTGCAACTGAACTTTATTCCCTTCTATTAACAGAGAACTCTACCAAGGCTAGTTTAGATGAGTAGTACCAATGATATTGAAACCAACATGAATATCTACTAAGTATTGTATCAGATATTCCAGACTGCATAGAATAAGAGTTATAACACTAGAGTGTATTTAGAGGGGATATTGCTTCATACGAGCTCAGAGGAGTAGCGTGGTAAGAAGTTATATTAGTTATAAAGTTATATTTTGTTACTAGGAGTCCATTTAGAATTATTTTCTTCCATATTGTAATTTTTCATTTATTGTAGCTAGCTGGTTTGTTTAAGAAGAACATATATCAAGAAGAAAAAAAATTGGATATTAAAAAAAAAATTCTATTCCAGGTAGATTTTCTGCATATTCGTACAGAATATGGAATCCACTCCAATAATACACTGACCACACTAGTACAGGTTAGGAACAGAACAAATTACAGTATAAAATCAAATTCTGAGCGCTGAAGACTTATGACAGTCTTTTCTGATCAGGGCTCCAAAATAAAGACTACTACAGAAGTTCTTACACTTTTTATTAAATATGAGGGAATAATTTACTCAATCTACAAAGAAAGAGCTGGAAAAAGGAAAAAGCTTTTCAGTTAAAAAAATAAAAAAAAAACCAAAAGGGAAATCAAAGTTCCTCAAAATTATATGCTTGTCATCAATGTACTTCACGACAAGGTGGGTGTCAAACTAGCAAAGGTTCAATATCTCATTTAATTGAAAAGTAGCCAGTCCTTAAAAAAAGAAAAACAAACGTTTAGACAAATATATAAGAAGTAGTATTTCTGCTATTGAGACTATTCACTTTAATGGTGTTTATTGATATTTTAAATACATGTACCTCAACTAATTATCAAGTGCTTGAAAATTGTGGTATATTAGCTACAACAGTTAGAGACAACATTTTTAGCTAGTCAACATTCAGATGATATCCCTCATTGCTGTAAAAGCTGATGTATTTAAACTATGAGGAGAAGAGGTTAACTTTAGATGCAAAGCTTCATGCTGTTTTGGTAAGTGACAACAGGAACAATTTCATATCTGAAGAATTAGTAGAAACAATTAATGGAATTAATCACATACAGCTATGGGAAAACATTTTGTGTTACAAAGTTTATCCTTCTTATGCCTAAATTAACTCCTTTCTTCTTTACATCTGGATTGATATGTCATAATCATGCCACTAATGAAGCAGTACCAATTGCTGTGTTATACTATATCTCTAATATCCAGAAAATGTGGTTACCAAGACCCACTATTGAAATTTCAGGATTTGGCAAGAAGACAGCTGATATTTCAACAAGCCTATTATGTATGCTATAAATGATATAGTGAATTAAGCATACAGTTGCGTACTATGGTAAAGTAAGCCTATTCACTGAAAAAATGTAGTAATGGCGTTCAAGTTCTATTGTCCCCTGATGGTGCAATAAGTAAAAAGATTATCTTTTTTTCTTTTCTTTTTTTTCTTCATCAGTTAGAAGATTCTTGATGACTGGAATCTTTGAGAGGAACGCATAGAGTTTTTTCTAATGCACCATCACCATTAAGAATTTTGATAACCTTAACTTAATTAACACTTTTGTTAATGAAGTTTGAGCAAGACAGTAATGTTCCCCAATCTTCAATGGTTTTATTGCATATAATACTCACAGAAACACTTGTATTTAAATTCAACTTATTACCTTACTTCTGAATAATTTCTTAATGTAATAGTCTTAAAAGAAAACCATGCAGAAAGTTCTCCTGTGGTAGACAGTAGCAGCATTATTACTGGTTGAAAAACAGAGATTTTATGTACTGGAATGCTTTCAGAAAAATATTTCTAATTTTTGTGAAGTGTTTTCTGCAAATTAAATTAACAAGCATTCCTTCAAATTTCTTTCCCATCCTCCAACCAAAACCGGGATCATTCTGTTTCCCTAACCTCCTCTCTTGCCAAAGTGAAGGGCATAAAAATATCAAAAATACATTCATCAAGACATTCTTTTCTCCAAGATTTTTATACATTGAACATTTCCCACCTCCTCATTTCCACCACTCAAAGGTCAAAGCTATTATCAAGCCTACAGCAAAAAACAGAAGGAAACAGAAAGGCAGAGCCAGACCCCTGAATTTGTTCTGGTGGCTCTGCAGGGGACATCTCTCTGGGCCCATTTCTTGTCTCACTTCATGGAACTAGACTCAGGTGGCATATCCCTTGACTCACGTTTAGACAAATCATGACAATAGCTGCCACTAGTCACACTTTCAAACATACAAAATATGTCCTATGACCCTCATGACAGTATGGCTTACAGTACTGGGCATTTGGACACCCAGTTTTTACATACATTACCATCTGGACTATTCACAAACATTTGTTTGGCACTCATACAACTGATAAGTAACAGGCATCTAAAGAGTAGGATACTTGCATACTGCCAGAGTTTGCCGAACGTTGAGAAATGAAAGGACTGTTATCTCCACATCTTACTGAAAAGTTGGTCAATTGCTTAGGTCTGTCTTGACAGTGGTTCTCTCCTATGCTGTCTGGCAGTTAGGACTGGTTAAAACACATCATTCAAGTAAGTGGACGCCAGTCCTGGAGGCAGGACTAGACACGGGGCTGGGTACAGGCACCCCGACAAGTGTTGTCACCTGGGGCCTGGCTGAGCTGAAATGGGGTCCTGGACCCTGGGCAGGTGGGTCCTAGGTAAGGCCCATCAGAGATGGTGAGGCTGAGCAGTGCCCTTGGGGCCCTGAGAGCAGCAACCTGGGAAGGAGAATCTCACTCTCTCCTGAGTCTCAGTATTTCCCTCTCATTATAACCTATCCTGCATAAAACTCTTAAACATGCCTTGGATTTGTGAGATGGCAGTTATTTCACTGTAATGTGGCATTGAGTAGATTCAGATTCTAGCCAGTCATTAATTAATAAATAGAAAAATAATGTAAACTTATAAATATACATGTATGTATGGCCAGCTGACGAATTTTGTCTGACTACAGAAAATACAGGGTTATTTGTCCAGGTGTTTCTCAAAATAGCTAGATTACCACAGTCACCTTAGATAAAAGTCAGGTAAATTCCATTAAAATGATGCTTGTATAGCAGATATTTAAGTTCCAGTGGTTTAAATTTATAACTGTATACCACTGATATGATCCCTTAATAAAAGATCTATGTAGTTCTGCATTACTTTTATTTAAATAAAAATTTAAGACATTTTCATGGAACATTGACTTATTTAGGAAACAAAAATACTGAAAACATTAACCTAGGCTTTAATTTCGATTGCATATGAAAATTCTACAATTTCTGTCACAAGAATACAGCTTTTTTTTCCTAAATTGAACATAAATTTTAGTAGCAGCAACTTCCCAGACTCTTAAGTCTGTCATTTCCTTTTTGATCTCATTTGTTTGACAGAAGCCTACAATCTAGTTCCAACTTGGAGCATCACATGTCAGTGGTTTTTTACTTTTTTGAATATGGGATAAAGAATCATTATGTCGAAGACAGTGTCAGAAAAGTGGAAGAAAAATAATGGAAGTCTAAACAAGAAAATGCATAATTAGCACTGAGAATGTTTCAGGTTTCCTTCAGATGCCCAGATGTTATTTACTTTTTCCTCCTCCCCCAGGCTCAATGAGAGCAAGACTGAGGTTTAAACAAGATCACAGAAGGAGGCATTAATAGTTTTCATTCAGGCATATCCTTTGCTGAGAATGAGAGCCTGTCTCTAGGATGATCCTGCAGCATGAAAACCAGTGTCTTTTATGAATAATTCCAAAAGTGGGAAAGAGTAATATTTTTAAAAATCTGAAATATTTTAACTTCTGGACACTATTTTTCAAGGTATACCTTAAGAAGTATTTCTGTCTACTCTATACAAAAGCAAACAGCCACAACTTTGCATATGAACACTCCTATCTGCCTTTTTCAGGTCTAACAAGATGTATTATAAGAAGTTCTTCTTTCAGCTTGCAATTATGGGCAAGGAAAAAAAAAATGTGTTCCAGGAATGACATCCCAAACAGCAGTGTTCACAGGTGTTTTTTTTGTTACAAAGTAGAGCTGATGGTTCCAAAAAACGTATACTGTACCCTAAGACTGTTTGTCAGACATTTTCTGGCATGTTTTGGACACAAATTATATATCAGCAGTTATAAATGCTGTGCTCTCTTTCAACTCAGTATTTGCTATCCTCACACAATTCATTATTTATCATTAAACTGTACACATTTCCTCGAAAATAGCTACTAAATGTGTTCCCTAGAAATCAACGTGTTCAAAAATTTAAGCAGAAAGTGAAAAAAAAGAAAAGCCAAAGCAAAAAGCAAACAAAATGCAGTGAGAGGAAAAAAAACCCCAACTATTTGGTTTAAATCCACAACTGAATTAGTAAGACAGATGGAGACACTTAAGACAGCCAGAAATGAAACACACATTTTTAGAGATTATGTATATCTTTGATCAAATCAAGAGCAGAAAGGTTAAAAGTTGAAATATAAATTATGTTCCAAATTAATGTTTATGATGCAACAGATACAATTCACAGTGCACAAATTTCCTAAAATCTATGGAAGAGCCTTTCAGAACTGTATTATCAGATAGGGTATTGCGTTAAATATCTTTCATAAACATCTTGTTACTTGATTTGTAGAAGCTGGTTTTAAAATATATTCAGATTCTGTAGAGGAAATAGGGTGGCACTGATGATAATAAAAATTTATAGTTTTCTGGCTTGGATCATTTGGCCAAGTTTACTTGATAACCTAAATGAGAACTTAGGTCTTATTTCACCCTAATCTTATTTATTAACACAGCGGCTGACAACTTTTGCTCAAGCAGGCCTGATGATTATTATTATCCATTTGCTCACGAACTGGTGGGTTTCAAGTACTACAGACATAAAGGAAAAATGTGCACAGTAGCTTATTCATGAGCTTTTACTTCCTTTCTTACGGGGGGTCATCTGTGTAGCATTTTAACGTTTTGTTCTGGATGCTGGAATATCTAGGGAAGTTTTTGCTTGGAAACAAAGAGAACGTGTTAAGAACATCAATGTTGGAAGATTTGTCCTAGATAGATAGGCCTAAAGAGATTCAGTAGATCACAGTAATGAGGACTTTCCCCCAAACTGGTCATCTGTTGAACTGTGTTTGTAAGTTACAAGTGTCGCTTACTTCTCCAGGAATGTTTATAGCTGTATTGTTGCTAACCTAGAATCTGCAGATGTCCTTGTGGCAGACAACTTGACCCAAATGCCATTGTACTAGAAGTAAAGCTGGAAGATCTATTTTTTAGATAGATCCCTATAATTTAGGGTTGGTTTTTTTTTCAGACGAAGTTTAAATTATTTTCTTTTTCTCTGAGGCTTTTGAAATATGGATAGTTCTCCATTTAATAAAACCAGTTGTTGATTTTAAGCTGGGAAATACTGGAGGAAAACAAACAAACAAAAAGTTTAAAAAGCAGAAATAATGATAAAATTAACAAGACCAAGATAAGTGACAGGAATTTGTGCAGAAAAAAAGCAAATACTTGCCTAAACGACTCAGGAAAACTGCTTGAAATTTAGATATTTTTTAGAGGAAAAGAAAATGGTGAAAGTAGCAACAGGCAAAAAGACACTGGATGATACAGAAGGGCAAATTAACTTGAATGTATTTTGCCCCTCGCTTTTATTATGTGTTCCTAATGAAAAAAAAAGGGATAAAAGCTTAAACGTTACTGCATGTGATTAATAAACCACAACAAAAGCATATTGTCCTTTTTTATTCTGAAATAATCAAAATAAGAACTTTAGAGTGGGAAGAGGAGGGAAAGGAAAGGAAAAGAAAGAAAAAAATTAAGAAATGTAAAAGATTCTTAAGGTCATAGAGTTGATTTAAATCCATTGCTTGGATCCCCCACCCCCCACCCCCCCCGATAAAAAAGAAGTGAAAAAAACCACATGGAAATATTAATGTGCTTTTGCTGTCACTTTTAGAGACTAAAATTAAGACCCAAACCCTAGGAAATCAATGAGATGTCCAGGAAGATGTCTGATATAAAAGTGTAAATGATTTTAACTTACTTTTAACAATGCTGAAACAACCCTTTAAATATTATCATGTCCTTCAACTTTGTACTGAAAAATTTCATGCCCCAGAAAGTCTCATTTCCTTGAAACCTCATAGTAATTGTTATTTTTATTATGGCCATATGCTATTTTGTTATTGTCTATATTAGAGTAGGAAAATACAGAAGCTCGAAGTACAGGTATTTGTTCTAAACTTGATAACAAAAGGCAATGCTTGCTCAGTAAGAGCTTTTGTTTTAGGGTCCTGATCTTCCAGCTGGATACAGAGGAGCAGAAATTTGGATAATTTCTTGATATAATTACAAATATTTCCAATGATAGACATCAGATTACAATGCTAGTGCTGGAAAAGGGACCAAGTTAAAAAGTTTGGTCCGTCAGCACAAAGGGAAAAATAAGGAAGTTAATATGAGGAGTAGGAACGTGTAGGATTTTTCTATGTTTCTCTATATATGTTTTAAACTTCTGCTAGCCTTACTAACTATATCCACAGTTACATAAAACAATGGTCCTTCCCCAACTTAATGTGTAGTGAATTTGAATATTTACACTATTGAATAATTTTTTTTCCTTACTCTAACCTTATATTGCTACATGTTAACATAAATGAAGAAGAAGAAAGTTACATGGTGTATGGAAAGCCATTTCATCAGTTTCTGCAAAGGACTCACTGGAAACACTGACAGTGTTCTTTTGTCTGTGAAACAAATGCTAACATGTTCTGTCATACCATTTTGTAAAAACATTGGTGCATTAGGGAAATGGCAATAAGAGGTTCAGGGAAAGCATGTATCAGGCATTCCAATTCAGGAGTGACTTAAGCCTGAGAGGTGGTCAAGCACAATTCTTCACTTGAAATTCATCTTTTCAATGTTAAAGCTAGACATTTCTCTGTTTTCAGCATAAATACTGGAATACTAAATACTGAAATATTGGGATCTGAAAAATCCAGAAAACTTCAATGGTAAACACTGTGGCTGATATCTTGCTTTCATCTTCTCTCTCCCTCCCCTACAGTTAGAGTGATGCTGGTGTACATCTGGACTCCATCCAGATTTGAAGTCAGCAGGTATCTGAGATGCTCCCAGGTTCCCCTGGCATATCATAGATATTATAATAAGCAATGGTTATGAATAACTTTCATGTTCGAATAACTTTCATCTTCGGTGTAGGACTTACTTACTTAAACTAAAGTATCCTAATAGAAGCAATTTATAAGTTCACAAATCAAAATATCTTATTATGTTCTCAAAAGTACTAAGAATTGCACATATCTAATACAAAACACTTTTACAGCTTCTTGTTTGTTTTTTTCCCTTTGAAAACATATTTCTATACTCTGTTTTTCCACTTGTGTTTTAGACAAGAAAATGACATAAAAAAAGACATTCTAAAAAGGTTCACTAATGGATATATTGACAGCAAATATCTGCCACACAGAGAAATTTTAAGATATTTAATACTTTTATATCTTTACCAATGTGATAACACACATGTTAATGATGTATTCTTCAAATTTGAAAATGTGTCCTGTATGTTAAAACTTGGTACCTAGCATTTATTAAAGATACTGTTGAAACAAAAGTGGTGAGAAACTATATAAAATAAAAATTGAAAGCATTTCAATAAAGACATACTCTCAAATACTAGAGTTCAAATTCTGATTTTACTTAAGATTACTGTCATCTGATTTATTCACAGCTCAGTAAAAGAAGTTGTTTAACTATATCATAAACATAGCCATAAATCAAAGTGTAAACTTGAAAGAAGTGTAGATATGATTTGTTTGTATGAAATATCTACTGCAGTAGGAGAGTCATTTAAGTAAGCGTGCATGCTGTGGGAGATTTTAATTAGTAAAAGGTTGAAAATTTCTTTTTAGAACCTAATATTATTAGTAGTTTAAATCCTTTTGTTTTGAAGTACCCATTTGAACTACATTCAATACTGAACTACATTCACTCTTAACTCATGGAAAAGGAGTATTTTCCTATGATAAACAGACCTAGACAAGTTGCAAAAAGGTGCTCCATAGTCTGTAGGTGGTCATTGTAATTCAGTTAGGGATTAAGTGCCTCAGAATAAGATCCATAAATAGCAATGTACTGAGGGAGCTGTCTGATGTAGTTTAAGAATGAAATTACTGGGAGGGCACATGGTTCAAAGATTTTACATGTACACGGTTAGACGAGTCATGTGCTCCAAGGCATTTGCAGGCAAGGCTGTTGCACCCTTTCATGTAGTCAGTTGGAAATGGAAATGATAAGGATGTGTCTTAAATTGTTTTTCACTCAGAGAAAGGGACAGCAACACTCTGTCAGCAGGAAGATATCTCCATCTGCACACAGATTTATGAACAGTTATACATAGCATGACATGTAACATGGCTAATCATTGCAACTGAAGAGATATACTGTTAGTTCCTCAGCTGCTCATAAAATATTGGAAAATATGGATAGATCTTCAAGGATATGCAAAGAACAAAACTAAAATTGAAATGCACCAACAAAGAAAACGTGTTACAAAATCCCAATATTTTTATAGTGACGTGTGTATGACCTGAAAAGATGTGCCAGTTAATAGAAAACTAGCTTTTAAATTATTTGCAAAGGTTTTTTATGATTCTTCCTTTAATTCACTTAATTTATAATCCAGCACATGCTACTCTTATGGCATGTTCAAAGTATCACATAAGGCCTGCTGCTTCTGAGGAGCTTGTTCTGCAAGCAGTCAGTCCTGAAGAAATAATGTCATAGTTTGATAAAGAAAAATAGCCCATCATATTCCCAAACACCTGACACCTCCCTTTTTGGGCTGTTGGGCTTACCCAATCATATGAGCTTGGGAACGTAGAAGATTCTTCCTCCCACGTAACCTGGACCTCCTGTGGCAGGAGGTCCTTCTCTAGGGCCCAGGTTTCTCCAAGTCCTACTTGGTCTTACAATCTGTCCGTTAGTGAGGCTGAGTGTATATTGATAGTCCATGGTACATATACACGTATACACATACATACATACACATATGCACATATATACACATATACATACATATGGCCAGCCACACAGTTCACAGAGAGACACACAGTCACATGAACACAGACAGTACCAATAGCCTCATCCTGCTTCCCTCTCTGGCTGAACAGGGTGGAGGCCCACTAATGAGAATGTATATCTATACATACGTACAAAGTGAATCATTCCAGCAGCTGGGCTCAGAGACTCAGTCTGCCCGGTAGCTAGCCCTGGATCCCAGTCTCCCCACTTGCTGGTACCTGACCACAGGATTCCCCAAGGCTGCAGCCCCTTGCCGGTGCAGGCTGTCTCATTCACACACACTCACACACACAGCTGGCCAGGACTACCCTAGTCCCAATAACCAGCCCCTCCATGCTTTTACCCTCAGAGGCTGTCAGAGCTGGCCCTTAGAGATCTACACCCCACCCCAGCTCCCAGGCTTTTTCACCAGCTAGTCCAGCTTGATCACCCTCCACTAGTGATCACAGACTCACTCCCAGACCTGCACTCGCTCCAGCTGCTAGCAGCAGAGACCCCCATGCACGCACATGCACAGAGAGTAAAGAGCCCCTTACCAGAAAATAGTTGAAGGTAGACTTTAATGAGGAGACATGACTGTCTGCAATGATCTGGCACAGGGTATGGCCAAACAAGCGTGCTGACCAGCTTCTGCTTATATGAAAATGGACCCTTTTATTCCCTTATCCCTCTATTTTCCATACTTGCTTCTCCCCAAATCACCTAAATCTCTCCCTTTTCCTACCTTTGGTGCTCCTTTAAGCACCTCATAATAATTTATATGAAATGCCAAAATGTTTTTTCCCTGCATCCTATGTGTCTCACGTCCCTAGTTAGTGACCCCCCCCTTAGTCCGAAAGGTGCTCCGGTGAGCTGTTTCCAATGACTCATCCTGATGGGTTTCATGTGTTGCCAAGAAGGCTGATGATACCTCTGCTGGGACAGCCCTGGGAGGGGCTTGGACAAGGCATTCATTCCTTGGGAGTCTGCAATTTGGATTCCAGCCTGCCATTGTGTCCCTGTGCTCCTCTGGGTTTGTGGACAGGGGCCTTCCATGGGATGGTGGCTCTCCTGTGGTGGGCCTGGGAGTAGCAAGGACAGTTTATTAATCAAATTACTGCTCCTGCCATTGTTTCTCTGTGCCTTCTTTTGTGTATGTCGATGAGCTTCTTACCACTTAACCTAACATAGACTCACTTTAAAAGCTTCTGGTATTAGAACTGTGCTAAAATACTTCACTCAAATGTTCTGTATGGTTTGTTCACAATATATGTTTTGTGACCTGTCAGAGGATGATATACAATCTTGATATTGAATTTAAGATGCTTATCAGTCAATCTTTTGCATAACTAAGTGCTTCTAATGAGCAGCCTTGGACTCTTCCTAGTGTAAAAATGCGCCTGACTTGCTAAAAGGAAGGAAAGGGGTAAAACTGTAAAAATTGTTCAGAGAAATCAGGGTCTTCCAACTGTGCTACTCTAACAGTTGCAAATACTTAAACAAAGCTTAGGTCTGCAGGTACCACTAAGTAGTATTGTGTGATGAAGCAGTATAACATTTTTAGTTTTAAATAAATAGAACAATGCATCAAAATGTCAAAGATGAAAATGATAAATACATCTTGTCAACAGACAACTGCAGACTTTCTCTCATGGGCATACTTAAAATAATTAAGCTGCCACAAGTGTAACTTTGTGAGAGATGTGTGCATATAAGCACACTGTAAGACTACATGTAGTCTACATGTAGTCTACATGTAGTTGCCTTGGCTTTTTCAGTTTATCAGTAGTATGATAGTATACCAAACAGTACTCTCCTATATGGTACAGCTTGAAGACTCTGGAACTAGTATATTAAAGTGTATATCTGTACAGTCAAATATCTTTGCTTCTCAGTTCACACCTGTGTCCTGATCCCTGACTATCCACACTGTATAAACATTTCTTTGTTCTGAGGCTCTCTTTTAAAATGACCTGTGAGAATTATGAAGATGGTTGACTGCTAGGTCTCAGGGTGTTTCTGAGAAGGCAAAGAATCAGAACCAGGTGGCCAAGCAACTTTTGGATCAGACAGGAGGGCACAAGTCTAGTGTTAGTCACCTAGTGTGTGTTGGGGGGTGTTCAGGCTGTTATGACCACAAATTTGGGGATACAGTAACTAGTTTTAGCATACTGTTACCTTGTTTTAAACAGTTTGGGTCAAGTCTTGGCTACTGTATAACAAACTGGTGATATGTGCTTTGACACAATACAGTACTGAATACTGTTCCCAGTTGCAATATATGACACAGACAGAGCACATGAGGAAAGTTAAATAAATCCAATTTAATTACTCACATACATGCTAATTACACAGTAGCCATATTTTAACAGGAAAGAAGTGGGCCAAATGGAGCAGGGAATCTTGTCTACAGTTGCAGCTTGTTAGAAGCCTATCTTTTTTTGAGGCCATTTTCTTTGGCTTTTATTAAAAATTCATCATCTATTACTACGGTATCAGTTAGAAATTCCTAGATCTGACTGATTTTAAACACCCTGAATTATATAACCTTCTAAAGGAACCAGTAGTTCTAGGAAATTTATTTGGTTTCTGATGGGATCTCTCATATTGATTCCCAAACTACATCTAAATATTTCCAACTGAACTTAGTCTTTGTCCATCCTCTTAGTCTGTCTTTTACTCTGCCAACTCACACCTGTTCTCATTTAGAGTTTTTGTGTTCTTATATATATCACCATTTCTTAGCATCCCATCTTTACTGCATTTTCCTTCTTTTTACTTATCCTTTTCAGTAAGACATGAATTATTTTTTCCCAAGTTTATGTTCTACTTTGCATTCACAACCTTACAGTAGCAAGATGAACATCTAAAAATATCCCTCAGAATTCTACTCACTTAAAAATAAAATGAGGTTTCAGCCTCTCAAGACTTGTTAGTATTTATAATCAGTCTCCACCAAGATATCCGCTCAAGAAAATAGACAGTAATTTCAGAGAAATTCTCATGTGTCTATTCAGTTCATGCTCTCTTAATTAGACACTAAAGGGGTTTGAAGAATTTAAGAGATACCACTATTTTGTGTGCTTTCTTTCCAAAATGAGCTTTTCAGGAAAAACACACTGACATACCATGAAGTTTCACATAGCAAATTCTGCCTTTTACTTCTTATATCTGTCTTTTAAAAGTTCGTGCACATTTAGAGCCAATAAGTAGTGTTACTTAAAACACTTACACGTCTTACCGTATTGTGACTGTTGATGTAGTATGAGAAAATGAAATATTGTTTTAATTAGCTTTATCATAGCCGTCAAAAGAACCACGGGGATATAACTACTTTACTAGAAGGCTTGCGTAGTTCAAAGCAATTGTCTCAAACAGCTGCTAACAAGCATGTGTTACCTTTTAGTAAAAAGCATGATTAGTTGTTGCCACATTTAAGTATGGGGAAGGGAACACCGCCATTTTTAAAAAGTTTTTTTGCTTTATCTAGAGTACCTGTCTTTTCCAGAAAATTAGATAGGCTATTATCAGGTACTAAAGAGATCCGTTGTCACAGAAACATCCAATAATTTTTCCTTGTCAAATGAAAAGTTAGCGTCTTCCCTTGCCCATGTATAAGTAGCTGAAATTATAATTTGGTTCTTTTATGCTTTATACAAAAAAAATAAATATGCAAATTGATTTTTAAAAGGCCTATCATTATGGCATCCATCACACAAATCATAAATCCATTGCTTCACAATTAAAATTGAAGCCACTGAGGCGAAGGGCTCCGGAGCGGAGGATGGCGACGGGGGACCCCTCCTAAGGCGGCAAACGGCGAAGGCGAAAGCGCAGCGAGAGAGAGGGTGCCCCAGCCCGCCCCCCCCAACCCACCCCCAGCCGGCCGCGCGAGCTCCTGGCGCGCGGCAGCTGTGACTCAGCGTGGGCGGGGACTAGAGCGGCGGCGGCAGTTTAAAACCCAGAGTGCCCGCCATTTTGGTGAAGCCACCGAGGTGAAGGGCTCCGGAGCGGAGGATGGCGGCGGGGGACCCTTCCTAGGGCGGCGAAGGCGAAAGCTCAGGGAGAGAGAGGGTGCCCCAGCCCGCTCCCCACACCCCCCCGAGCCGGCAGCGCGAGCTCCTGACGAGCGGCAGCTGTGACTCAGCGTGGGCGGGGCCGAGAGCGGCGGGGGCCTGAGCCCCGCGCGTACAAGAGCAGCCCCCGGGGAGCGCGGTGAACTGGGCGGGCAAACAGGGCGTGGCGCGTCAGTTCGTGCAGGCAGGGTGCAGTCCTCCCTCCTGGCTCTGGAGGCTCTCTTGATGAGTGGTCATGGCCCTCCCAGAAGAGGCCCAGCTATGGTCTCCACTCGGCTGAAACCCATTGCCAGAAGGAATGTGGTGACCCAGGCAGAGCTCCCGCTCAGGCACGTGGCTGTCCAGGTCTCTGGCTGCCAGGAGTGCCTGAGCCTGTTGCTTGAGACGGAGGCCAGAGGATACAACATCTGCGTGCGGTGCGACCAGGTGAATGATCTGCTCAGCCTGGTGGCAGAGCTGAAAGAGGAAGTGGAGAGGCTGAGGAGTATCAGGGAGTGCGAGAGGGAGATAGACTGGTGGAGCCATGCCCTACCGTCCCTGAGGCAAAGGCAGAGGATGGAGGCTCCACAAGAAGCAGAGGATCCCTTACCCTCTTGCTGCCGGGCAGGAGGAGGGGACCTAAGAGATGAAGGGGAATGGAAACAGGTCCCTACTTGGGGCAGCAGGCAAATCCCCTCCTGGCCTCCCTCACCTTCCCAGCTGCCCCTACACAACAGAGATGGGGGTCTGAAAGTTGAGGGCCAGGCTAATGAGGCTACAGATGAAAGTCCATCCAGGGGGCTGCCTAGGGTGAGTCAGTCAGCCCCAAGCATTATGGCTACCTCTGTTAAGACAAAAAGGAGGGTAACTGTCACAGGTGATTCCCTTCTGAGAGGAACAGAGAGCCCAATATGCTGACCTGACCCAACCCACAGGGAAGTCTGCTGCCTCCCTGGGGCCCAGATGAGAGATGGTACTAGGGAATTCTCTGGTCTGGTATGGCTCACTGATTACTCCCCACTGTTGGTTTTGCAGGTTGGCAGTGACGAAGTTGTGCAGAGAAGCCTAAAAGTGATTAAACGGGACATCAGAGCACTGGGGCGACTGGTTGAGGGATCAGGAGCACAGGTAGTGTTTTCCTCAATCCCTTCAGGGTCGGGGAGGAGCACTGAAAGGAACAGGAAAGTGAACCTGGTTAACACGTGGCTCAGAGACTGGTGCTGTCAGAGGAATTTTGGGTTTTTTTTGACCATGGGCCAGTCTACACTGCACCAGGCCTGCTGGCTGCAGATGGGGTTCAGCTATCCCCAAGGGGGAAAAGGATTCTTGCTCATGAGTTGGTGAGCCTCATTGAGAGGGCTTTAAACTAGATTTGAAGGGGGAAGGGGATGAAACAAGGCTCCCTATGGATGAGCCTAGGCGTGGCATGCCAATGTTGGGGGCGAAATCAATAGCCCAGCTCAAGTGCATCTACTCCAATGCATGCAGCATGGGCAGCAAACAGGAGGAGCTGGAAGCCATTGTGCAGCAGGACAGCTATGATGTAGTCGCCATCACAGAAACATGGTGGGATGACTTGCATGACTGGAGTGCTGCAATGGATGGCTGTAAGCTCTTCAGAAAGGATAGGCAAGGAAGGAGAGGTGGTGGGGTGGCTCTGTATGTTAGGGAGTGTTTTGATTGTATAGAGCTCAATGACTGTGATGACAAGGTTGAGTGCTTATGGGTAAGGATGAGGGGGAAGGCAAACAAGGCAGATATCCTGCTGGGTATCTGTTGTAGACCACCCAACCAGGACAAAGAGGCAGACGAAATGTACTACAAGCAGTAGTCTCACAGTCACAAGCCCTTGTTCTTGTGGGGGACTTCAACTTACCGGCTGTCTGCTGGAAATACAACACAGCAGAAATGAAACAGTCCCTGAGGTTCCTGGAGTGTGTGGAAGATAACTTCCTGACACAGCTGGTAAGTGAGACTATAAGGGCAGGTGCTCTGCTTGACCTGCTGTTTATGAACAGAGAGGGTCTGGTGGGAGAAGTGATGGTTGGAAGCTGTCTTGGGCTTAGAGACCATAAAATGATATCTTTTTCAATTCTTGGTGAAGAAAGGAGGGGGGTCAGCAAAACCACTACCATGGACTTCTGGAGGGCAGACTTTGGCCTCTTCAGGACAGTGGTTGAGAGAGTCCCTTGGGAGACGGTCCTGAAGGGCAAAGGGGTCCAGGAAGGCTGGGCCTTCTTCAAGAAAGAAATCTTAATGGCGCAGGAGCAGGCAGTCAGCATGTGCTGTAAGGCGAGCGTGGAAGACGACCGGCCTGGCTGAACAGGCAGCTTTTGCTGGGACTCAGGAAAAAAAAAGAGAGTTTATCACCTTTGGAAGAAGGGGCAGGCAACTGAGGAAGAGTACAAGGGTCTTGTTAGGGCAGAAGCCCAGCTAGAGCTCAATCTGGCCATGGTTGTAAGGGATAACAAAAAATGTTTTTACAAATATATTAACAACAAAAAGAGAGCCAAGGAGAATCTCCATCCTTTACTGGGTGCAGGGGGGAACATTGCCACCAAGGATGAGGAAAAGGCTGAGGTACTTAATGCCTTCTTTGCCTCAGTCTTTAACAGCCAGACCAGGTATCCTCAGGGAATTGAGCTCCCTGAGTTGGAAGACAAGGATGGAGAGCAAAATAAACTCCCCATGATCCAGGAGGAAGCGGTTAACGACCTGCTATGCCACCTGGACACTCACAAGTCTATGGGGCCTGATGGCATCCACCCAAGGGTGCTGAGGGAGCTGGCGGAGGAGCTTGCCAAGGTGCTCTCCATTTATCAACAGTCCTGGTTAACAGGGGAGGTCCCGGATGGCTGGAGGATTGCCAATGTGACACCTATCTACAAGAAGGGCCAGAAGGAGGATCCAGGGAACTACAGGCCTGTCAGCCTGACCTCGGTGCCGGGGAAGATTATGGAGAGGGTCATCTTGAGGGCGCTCAGAGGGCACGTGCAGGATAACCAAGAGATCAGGCCCAGCCAGCACGGGTTCATGAAAGGCAGGTCCTGCTTGACCAACCTGATCTCCTTCTATGACCAGGTGACCCGCCTAGTGGATGAGGGAAATATTGTCTACCTGGACTTTAGTAAAGCCTTTGACACTGTCTCCCACAGTATTCTGGAGAAACTGGTGGCTCGTGACTTAGATAGGTGTACTCTTCTCTGGGTAAAAAAACTGGCTGGACAGCCAAGCCCAGAGAATTGTGGTGAATGGAGTCAAATCCTGTTGGCATCTGGTCACAAGCGGAGTCCCCCAGGGCTCAGTTTTGCAGCCAGTCTTGTTTAATATCTTTATTGACCATCTGGATGAGGGGATTGAGTGCTCCCTCAGCAACTTTGTAGATTACACCAAGTTGGGTGGGAGTGTTGATCTGCTCAAGGGTCAGAAGGCTCTGCAGAGGGATCTGGGCAGGCTGGATCGATGGCCCCAGGCCAATTGTATGAGGTTCAACAAGGCCTAGTGCTGGGTCCTGCACTTTGGTCACAACAACCTCATGCAATGCTACAGGCTTGGGGACGAGTGGCTGGAAAGCTCCCCCGCAGAAAAGGACCTGGGGGTGTTGATTGACAGCCGGCTGAATATGAGCCAGCAGTGTGCCCAGATGGCCAAGAAGGCCAACAGCATCCTGGCCTGTATCAGAAATAGTGTGGCCAGCAGAAGTAGGGAAGTGATCGTGCCCCTGTACTCGGTGCTGGTGAGGCCGCACCTCGAATCCTGTGTTCAGTTTTGGGCCCCTCACTACAAGAAAGACATAGAGGTGCTGGAGCGTGTCCAGAGAATGGCGACGAAGCTGCTGAGGGGTCTGGAGCACAAGCTTTATGAGGAGTGGCTGAGGGAACTGGTGGTGTTCAGCCTGGAGAAGAGGAGGCTGAGGGGAGACCTCATAGCTCTCTACAATTACCTGCAAGGGGGTTGTGGAGAGGTGGTTGTTGGTCTCTTCTCCCAAGTGACATGTGATAGGACAAAGGGAAACAGCCTCAAATTGCACCAGGGGAAGTTTAGGATGGATATTAGGAAAGATCTCTTTAGTGAGAGAGGGGTCAAACATTGGAACAGGCTGCCCCGGGAGGTGGTGGAGCCACCCTCACTGGAGGTGTTCGAGGAACGTGTGGACGTGGCATTGCGGGACGTGGTTGAGTGGGCATGGTGGTGTTGGGTTGGTGGTTGGACTTGATGGTCTTACAGGTCTTTTCCAACCTTAATGATTCTGTGATTCTGTGAAAATTGTAAGTAGCTTCATAGTGTTGCCACTCTTGCTAATAACACTTATTGCATACAAACAAACAAAGCCCCTCGTCAATAGAATAAAAGACATTTCTTTCAGATTTTTTTTCAACAGAATAGAGGAGGTAGGTACACATAAAAAGTTTTGTAAAGTTTTTAATATATGAGGCAGAAATTCCTTGTCAGCTTTTGAGGAAAAACAGAGAGGTAGGATCTTGAGTAGCATTCAGGTCCACACAAAGACACCTCAAATTAGAAGTCTGTAGTGGTGTCTATAAGCTATTTATTTGACTTCCTGGTATTGTCAGTATTTGTATCTCAATTCAGTTGTACATAGATAGGTATCTAGTGGCAATGAAATGATCTTGAGGCAAGAAAAGATGAGCTTCATCTGCCCAGACATTTTAGGTGAGGTGGGATATGCTATCAAACCTCTAGCTGCTGCCCAGAAGAATGTAAGATTCCTGTAAATCCTGTCTTCTCTCTAGTAATGCTGTGTGGTCTTGATCATACATCAGACCTCAACTAGCAGCAGTGGTTTAACCTATTGTTAACTCTGCCAACAGAATCTGGAAAGCTGCTGAAATGACCTATAAGTACTTTCCGTGATGAAACGGTTTAAGAAAGCTTTTTACTTTACTGCCTGCATTTACCGTGGACTTGATTAATTTGACCACACGTGCTTGTCTCTGGCAATTTAAGATGCTTTTAGGCATTCTGCCTGGAAGTCAGTTTTCACTCAAGATAAATCGTTCCCTAGATATTCTTATAGATATGTCCTATCTGCTTGTCCTGTATCAGATATCCTAGAGAAATACAAATGGCAAAAAAGTTGATTATGTATGGGCATTTGAATCAAACAGCTAGTGCTACTTGAGATGTCTGGATTATCCAAGGTGATAGACTGAGCAGAAGATTTATGAGAGAACTGTGTTCTTCTGGAGTAGCTGTTAAAGGAGCAGCTGTGGGAGGCTGGCCATGTTTCTGTGACTGATCCTCATCTTGAGCTCAAATATGATCACCTAGGCCTTGATTGAGTTACCTATACAAATGGTGTCTAGTGCCATTTAATAGATGCTAGAATATCATTCCAGGTCTCCTTGTTGTGAGTCAAGTGTTTTCCACAAATCCTGATCTAGATCTGCCAGTTTCAATGAATGTCTTAAGCATGATACAGTTTCTCCAACACCTTTATACATGAAATTGGAAGTTGCTTAAATTTTGATATGTATTGGAAGTATTCATTGTAACAAGCTGGAATTGCACAGCCACTATAAAGACAATGTTTCTTAAACACAGACCTAGTATCATTTCAGGTATCTAGAATATTTTATCTGATCACCACACTGCTCTCCAGAGGAGAACACACCTGTATGCCAGTCCTCCTTCAGGTGTCTCAGGTGCCTACATTGTAGGAATGAGATTTCTGTGTACAGGCAACTACCTACATTCAGTGCTTAAAAATAGATGTTTAATCCCACCTGAGATGCTCTGGAATTCAGACAAACTTCCAACTGTCATTAGAGTAATAAATTGGTCTATGTACGCTGTCATATCTGCTAATTTATTTACCCTAGATTTCTTCATTGACAAGGGAGAGAAACAAAGAGGTTTAGGATGCAATTTATCATACTTAATTTAGATGAGACATAGCATGAGACAAATCATGAGCCAGCAATGTGCCCTTATCACAAAGAGGTTAACGGTGGGCTGCATTAGGAGTGATGCTAGCAGGTCGAGAGAGGTGATCCTTCCCCTCTACTTAGCACTGATAAGGCCACAGCAGGAGTCCTGTGTCCAGTTCTGGGCTCCTCAGTATGAGAAAGACATTAACATACTGGAAAGAATCCAATGAACGGCCACGAAGATGATTTGGGGACTAAACCATCTCTCCTATGAGGAAAGGCTGGGAGCTGGGACTGCTTAGTCTAGAGAAGAGAAAGCTCGGGTGGATTTATCAATGTATATAAATACCTGAAGGGAGGGTGAAAAGAAGACAAATCCAGGTTCTTTACAGTGGTGCCTAGTAACAGGACCAGAGGCAATGGGCACAAACTGAAACACAGGAGATTCCCTCTGAACATCAGGAAATACTTTTTCACTGTGAGGGTGACTGAACATTGGAATAGGCTGAAACATTGGAATAGGCTGCCCAGGGAGGTGGTAGAGTCACCCTCCCTGGAGGTATTCAAGGAGCGTGTGGATGTGGCATTGTGGGATGTAGCTGATGGACATGGTGCTGTGTGGTGTTGGGTGGGTTGGTTTTTGGTGTGTTGTGCCTTGTTGTTGTTGTGTGGTGGTTGGCTTGTGTGGGTTGGGTTTTTTTTTTGTTTTTTTGTTTTTTTTTTTCCAGGTTGGACTTGATGATCTTACAGGTCTTTTCCAACCGTAGTGATTCTGTGATTCTGTGAACCCTGGCACAGGTTGCTCAGGGAGGTTGTGGAACCATCTGGAAATGTTCCTGGGCAACTAACTCTAGATGGCCCTGCTTGATCAGGGTGGTTGGACCAGATGAGCTCCAGAGGTCCCTTCTGCCCTCAGCCATACTGTGACTCTGTGATCATGTCCTCTCCAATGGACTTAAAAGCCACCCTAAGGTAGTTAGCTTAGTTGTAATATCTACGGTATGATTAAGACAGGAGAATCCCATCTCTACTTCAATTTAGATAAAAGTTTGATTCTTCTAAAATCACAGTAGCCTGAATATCACAGAAGGAGGACTTTTTAAATGGTGACTGTCAAAACAAGCCACTATCTAATTTAAAGACTTCCAAAATTAATGAAAAAACTTTTAAAGATTTTGCCTCCATCCTGTTTTAATTTTATTGTATAAATGATCTTGTGTCTTTCTTTCCTTCTTCCTCATGATAGGAAATTCCAAAAGCTAGTCTTTCATTCACTGCTCTCAGTTGGATAATTTTTTCAGGTAGTAATTAAGGTTGCTGTAAAGGACCACCTGCTTCTCAGATATACCAAAACACACAAGGTTCTTAAACACCATATCATAGCAGTCTGAAAGATTTTAAGAAGCCTACAGACATGGCTTTGAAATATTGCTGATGCAGCTCTAACAAAATGAAGTGCAGTTATTTGGGATTCAAAAGCCTGTTTTGTTGTAGAAGATATAAGATGATTCTTCAGTTTGATGATAAAAGAATTTGTCCACATGTGAGACTTAGCAGGAATTGTCTTTGTTAACAGAAAAAAAGGGGTAAAAGAGGGGAGGAGAGTGGAAGGGAAAGAGGGAAGAGGAGGGCAAAACTTCTCTTCAGTTGAAGTCAGCAAAGAAAATACTGATAAAAGGAATCAAAGCACAATAAATACAGACAGACTTTAGTTTAAATCTCAACCATGGCATCTAAGACATGTTAAACTACTATAACATGATAAAGATTTTGACCGTATTGTTCAAGAAATCTTTGTGCTTCAAAATGGTGTAAATGAAGTACATAAAAGCAAACAAAAATCAAAAGCCCAAGTAAGCAAAGTCCTTCATGCTACAAGAATATTAACATTGTCTTGGGGATGCAGATGAAACCATCTTTGCATTCAAGTGCTATAATTTTATTTTCATAACTTCTACGTACTCTTTATAACCTGCTATTGGCAGGATAGATCAGCAAATAAAGTGATCTGTATATTGATCTACTAACATACATCTTGAACTAAGTTATCATTAAACAACCCTGCAAAACCCCAAAAAAACATATCACCTAAGAAAAGACTGCAGATTTCATGAAGATACGTAATGGAAGAAATATATATTGATGCTGAGGTTCCCTTGTAAAAGAAGTATTTTTTAAGAATAAATAATTTAGAATGCCCATGTTTTATAGGATGAAATCAGAAACCTAGTATTATGCTTAATGTAATTAAATTTTTGTATTCAATTTTTTAGAAAGGCTGTTACACTACTGTTCCTATGCTCTTTAGACAGTGGTTTACTACATGGAGTTTTGTACTACATTGGACTAAAAAATCTATATTACTAACAAAATAATAGTATAAAGAAAACTGCTCTAGGGGGCAATCATATCTGTTTATAGACTGGAGAAGAAAACAAATGCTTCACTTGAAGACATATTATATGCTTTACAAAGCTTTGACAAAACATAGCTTAGTACCATAATTTTATTGTGTTTGAGTTCTTTAACACAATAGCAGCCACACTCCTGGAAGACATAATGTGTTTAAATTAAATTACTGATTTAATGGGAAGTAAATTAAATAATTTCAAATTTTGAGAAAATTCAAATAAATTTATTTTGCTGTTTACATTTTTATCTTGACATTGTTTTGGAAGGTTTATGTCCCTTAAAGAAAACAGTTTTCTGTTTCCCCTATGAAGCAAGTTCCACATTAAGCTAAGATTATATTTTTTCATGCAAACACTTTATCTGACTCTAAGATAGGAACTATGATTTAAGCAACTGAAATATCCAATTTATTTAAATTTCTTTAACAAAAACGTTGCATCACTCCTAACTTCAATGATCGATTTTTCTTAAGGCTCTCAAGAGAATATAAAGCATATTTTGTTTCTCTATACGGTCATTTTATTTTTCTTTAATTAAAAGTGCTTCTGTAGAGACACCACATTTTTTTTGTACAGGCTGAATAACCCTTTCACAATCATCTCATTCTGAGTTGAAGGCATAGCAAGAAGACTGAAAACAGTTCATTTTGATACTGCTTCCAGAAACGTGACCTACAAACCACACAATTTTCTACAGTAGCAGCCTGGCACCAATCTTACAGCCTTTTTCTTTCCTTGGGCTTTGATATATCCTGAGAAGGTACACGTACTTCTTGTCTCATACCAAAGAGGGTTAGAAATCAAAGAA
Organism: Gavia stellata; assembly: GCF_030936135.1. Taxonomy (NCBI): domain Eukaryota; kingdom Metazoa; phylum Chordata; class Aves; order Gaviiformes; family Gaviidae; genus Gavia; species Gavia stellata. The sequence continues at coordinate 51,609,392 of NC_082594.1, read as the reverse complement.
TTATCATTTTAGTATTTAGCATATTTATATCTGAAAAAGTGGGTTTTATTCTATAGACAGATACACCTCACTGAAAAGATGATATTCTAATTTTTGAAAAAACGTTGGGACCATTAGAGGAGAAGTTGAGACAGAAGATACTTGCAGAAGGCTATCAGCATGCAGTTATGGTTGAAGGACATGATTTCATTAACCTGGGAACTTTTACACATGTAAAACAGTGATTAGTTGGCAGAAGTTCTTGTGTGGATTTTTTTGAACGGGAATAGGGTCTTTGTCTGTGTTATTTTAGGATTGTTTTTATCCCATCATTTTTTAAAAATTTATATTATGCCAGGTAACAGGAAGTCAATATCAAAAGTTTGCATCTTGCCAATATAACTACTGTGTTGCAGACAAACTAGCTGTGATGATGTCCTTTTGAATCCTTTTGCAAATATACCACTTCCAACACAAATGATGCAGAGTATTGTTTCTTTTACACTATATTTCCAGTCTTCCTTTCTGCCTTCAAATATGTTACAAATGGGCGGCTGGAGAAACCTTGTTCTTAGAACAGTTACCTCCTTTTAGACAGGAGGTCTAATACCCATTTTAAGTGCTATACCCATTTTAGGCGTAGAGGATCTTACTGAGATGTCCAGCTTATGCATTCTGAGACATAGTATGGGCTACCAGTCTCAAAACTTATAATGTATATCAACTAAATGTCTGGCACCCAATTACGCAAAAGACGCCAAGTGCCAGGTCCTGCACTTTGGTCACAACAACCCCATGCAACGCTACAGGCTTGGGGACGAGTGGCTGGAAAGCCACCCAGCAGAAAAGGACCTGGGGGTGTTGATTGACAGCCAGCTGAATATGAGCCAGCAGTGTGCCCAGGTGGCCAAGAAGGCCAACAGCATCCTGGCCTGTATCAGAAATAGCGTGGCCAGCAGGAGTAGGGAGGTGATCGTGCCCCTGTACTCAGCACTGGTGAGGCCGCACCTCTAATACTGTGGGCCCCTCACTATAAGAAGGACATTGAGGTGCTGGAGCGTGTCCAGAGAAGGGCGATGAAGCTGTTGAGGGGTGTGGAGCACAAGCCTTATGAGGAGTGGCCGAGGGAACTGGTGTTGTTCAGCCTGGAGAAGAGGAGGCTGAGGGGAGACCTCATCGCTCTCTAGAATTACCTGCAAGGCGGTTGCAGAGAGGTGGTTGTTGGCCTCTTGTCCCAAGTGACTAGCGACAGGACAAGAGGAAATGGCATCAAGGTGCACCAGGGGAGGTTCACGCTGGGTATTAGGAAAAATTTCTTTTCTGAGAGAGTGGTGAGACACTGGAATAAGCTGCCCAGGGAAGTGGTGGAGTCACCATCACTGGAGGTGTTCAAGGAGCGTGTGGACGTGGCATTGTGGGACATGGTTTAGTGGGCATGGTGGTCTTGATGGTTGTTGAATCCAGTTACAATCAGATGTTGGTAGACATACAAGAGGCATCCAGTTTGCCATTAAGAACCATTCCTCTAGCATAAATGAATGCTTCAAAAATACATTAATAAGTATTTGTGAGATACTACATTGTATACAGGCAAGGGAAGAGTTTTAAAAAGTGTAGGAATACTGTGCTTACTGAGAAAATGGAATATAGCAATAGGTATGATTTGGCTACATACAGCTAAAGTATGGTTGTTATGATTCTATTAAGAATAATTTGTAAACGCATTTGGTCTGAATGTGTTTTCACATTCTTTACAGGAAAAAAGTGCTTAAGTATTTATGTAACATGCTTCAGGAATAAAGCATTTTTTTCCTAGATTTTTTTTCTTCCCGTGTTTGTGTTCATTTTCCTTGTCCTAGATAAGAAGTTTTGCTATTAAATATTAAAATGAAAGTGCTCCTACTTAATAATGTGTCAATTTTAAATTTTAATGGCTTTTATTTTATTTATTATGTAAGTTAAAAGATAAAATTTATATGTACCATATTAATACATATTAATCAATGATAACAATCACCATTTAAACCCAATTCTGTTGTTAACTGATCCAGTACACATTTTATCATGAGGTAGCATCAATACCTGGCATCGAAAAAGGTAACTAGTATAACAGTTTTCTAAGCATAGTTGTCCATGTGGAGCTGCAGTTACAACTATTATGTGTGTTGTTACTTTGTCAAATACTGGCTTTACCTACAAGATTTTGGTTGCACTGCATCTAAACCATAGTGGTTCCAGCAGGTTAAATTTAAGAGCTCTTCAGGTTTGGTGGTTTTGTGGTTTGGTTTTTTTGATCAAATATAAAGGTGGAGTTTTTGATCAATTACTACATTAGCTGTCATGTTCAATTTGACCTTTTTTATTTAGGTTTTTTTCTTTTGCAGAGGGAACTGTTAATTGTATAGTCAAAACTACTTGTTTCATTCTTCCTTTTTTCTTTCTACCTGTGAACACAGCTACATGGAAAATGTTTAGCCTAGCAGGTACCTTAAGACTGTAAATGCCTGTGTCCTAGGTACCTTACTACTGCAGATATTTCCAATTGATCCCGCAGGCATCTTTGTTCAAAGTCATTCCATTTTTCCCTTCACTTGGCATTGAAAATAAGTGAACTGGATATTAGACTAAAGTCTTCGGGGTATTAAGTCAAAGCTAAAAACTTTACATTTTGGGCTTCCTGGTAGTTTTCCTGTGTGTCTTCATTTTTTAAAGTATTATGCATCAAGACATTCCCATATCATAGAAGAAAACCAAATAAATGATTGGTTAAGACAGTAGATCCCCTCAGGGTCTCTGTCAGACCTGGATGTGTTGATCTGAATTTCTGTCCTAGAATTTTAATCTGGCATCAAAGAAAAAGCTTCATTTTTTATATATTTTGGATTGCCTTATTCTCTGTAAATTTTAGCTTACGGTGTTGGTCATAATGAACATTTTTTCTAGAGAATGAACTTTTACGTCATGATTTCTTTCTGTCAAATATTTTTGTTGTATATCTTATGATACTAGAACCATATAATAAATAAAATTTATTAAACTGAACAGAACAAGGTTAATCAAGCTATTGAGCATATATGCTCAAACAGTATTAGAAGACTTAGCCTCCAAACATTTTCTGTTATTGTTTTTAATATAATTCTTTTTTTCTTTTCTTTAATATACTGAATACAAGTAATTATAACAGAATAATTCAATAATTCTTCTTTTTTTTATTACTAATCCAATCATAGTAGTATGATTGTGCATTATAGCTAGAAAAGGGAAACTAACAAAAAATCTGATTCTACCTTATGTATTGCCATTTGATAGGTACCTATCAATGTTTACTTCCAGATATGAAATCTGCTTAGAGCATAGTTGTAAGCAGGCATTGAAGTGTTGGTATTTCGGATTTATAAATAAATCTCAGTTCAGTAAAGCATGTAAATATGTACGTGATCTCTACAAATTTAAGTGAGACTGAAATAAAAAACTAAATGCTTTGTTGAATTAGGGTCATGGTCAGCTAGCTTTTAATGTAAAGAATAATAGTTTTGTTTGCAGCATAACAGTCAATTTCATGTATGCCAAATTAAAACTATAAATAATTTAATCATAGATATGTTGTGAGCAACATTAAATAGTATTGTGGTATTGTATTATGCACACAGACAATGACACAAGCAGAAGAATAAACATACATGCACACACAGATCCACATACAATTTACTTTCACCTATTCATGCATATTCATCCACATTTGAATTACCAATGTTGCACTGCTTAATATTTTAATCTACAGTTCTTTCCTATTTTCTTCTCAAGTATAACTGTTGATGTCTGAAATTATCAGGGCTCCTCTTGTAGAACATACACTTGCCTGTTTTTAGCAAAAATAGTTCAACATTTCAACCACTGAAATTGTCAGCATATAGAAGATGCTTTCCAATATTAACCAATTCCAATTTTCTTTAAAGCCTTTTCGATCTTAGATTTGGACTAAAGAGCCTTTACTTTTAGAGAGAGGATAGGTCATGGTTTAAAGGCCACTTTTATGCTTGCAGGAAAGCCTGAAATTCCACTGGCGGAATTGTAAACATGAGAATATAATTTAAATATTTCTTCAGGAGCAAAGACTAAAAAACTAGATTTCTTAATGTAAAATGGATTATCTGTAATGATATGCTAATGAAGTTTGTTTTGCATGAAACTCTAAACTTTGTGAAATTTGTTTATGATACTAATACAAACCCAAAAATTATTAGCTTTCTCTAAAGCCACTGAGTTGAGCCTAAATGTGAGTTATTCATGTACTTTATGTTAACACAAGTGGACCCTACAAGATGAGCTAATGCCACACACAAATTTATAATGTTAGTGACATTGTTGATAAAGGAGTAAAACAGCTGATAAATTTTAAAACCATGCTTCTAGAGAAATATGTGTACTTTCCAAGCAGTTTCTTTATAATTTTTCTTGTTCTCTCTCTGCTCTATTTTGGTAGATTTAGCCACTGTATGATAATTTGATCTCTTGCAAGTAAAAATTAATTTTCTGCTTTAGTTCCTTTGTCTATTATTATTATATCCACTGTTTCAAAAGCTGCCTGGACATGGTCCTGGGCTACTGGGTCTAGGTGGCCCTGCTTGAGCAGGGGGATTGGACCAGATCACCTCCAGAGGTCCCTTCCAAGATCAACCATTCTGTGAATCTGTGATTTTATGATTCTATCTGTAAAGTTAATTTGATTCTTTCCATTCCTGTGATTGTAAAAAGTAAAACTATATATATCCCTTCACCAGCAGGAACCACTGAACGTCTGCACTGCCTTGCTTTTTACCTGAGACCAAAGAGGAGCATATTTGTAGTAGAATTTCATTGATTGGGAAATGCACATGAAAACCAGTGCAAAATCCTTCAACAAATCCTTCAGATAAAGGCTGGAGAGAAGAGATACTCTAACTTTCGAGTGCCTTAGAACATCATGCTTCATCTTATGATGTTCGTATGGTTTTTCCACTTAGTTGTAACCAACCTGAAGCAGTGTAGGTCCTTCTGACAAATAGACTTACTTGTGAAGTAAGTTCATCCTAGATGCTTAGGAAGGACAATCTATACAACATCTGCTTCTAAAACTCAAATGGTTGTAGATATAATCAAACAAGATGAATAAACAAATATGCTTACAAATGGGTTATATTATACCATTCATTTTGTTGGAACTCCTGTTCATTTGCAAGCTGAAAATTAGTTTAGCAACAGGATCAAGTTTTTTTATAAATGAGTGTTGATGTTTTCTGATATGAGAAAGACCTTTAAACATTTTTTCTTTTCTTTTTCTTTGTTTTGTGAATCTCAGTCCAGTAAGAACAATCAGTTATAATGAGTAAAAATCTGGCACTTTGATGGCTCTAGGCAGACAAATAATGAGGGAGAAATTGCTAAAGCAAGAAAATCGAAAGATAGGTGAAATGTTTAAAAAAAGGTCTTCCACGTCTTGCCAACAAAACTGTTTGCACAGTGGTGGTTTTAGTTTTATTTACTAATTTATTCCTCATTCTATGCACAATGATCACAGATGTCAACAATAAGTCAGAGTCAGAGAAGAATTTTTTGAGTAAGTTCTAGACATGCAATGGTACTAAAATAAAATATTATGGAGAACATGTCTGTAAAGGGCTTTTATCTTTTCTCTTGAGGCATATTAAGGTAAGAATGGGACTAAAAATACAGAAAGAGAAAGATTTTCTCTGATGAAAAAGATGCATTTTTTACTAATTAGTAACTAAGATTACTAACATGGGCCATTACTCACAAAAGGAAAAAAGGAAGAACTGGTTGAAGACATAAACTTAAGGTAGCCTTTACTGCAGTGGCTGTAAGTCAAGGCTGATGTTCAAGGACAGTCTTCTCAAATTACGAAGTACATTCTGAAGTGCAGAAAGTTGAGCATCCATGGCACAAGGACAGCATGAGTGGACAAGGAATTCCACAATAAGTTTAATTAAAAAATGAGCTTCCCCAGAAGGTGGAAGCAGCAACGAGCTACCCAAGAGGAGTAGAGAGGCACTGATTGAACACACAGGGGTGGAGTGAGGAAAAAAAAAAGTGACAAAAGCCAAAGCATAGAAATATGAAAAGAAACAAGAAAGGTTTCTTCAACTACCCTGGCTGTAAAAGATTTTCAGTAGTAAGGTCTGTCCTCTGGACTACCAGGCCTCTGAACCTACTAAAAGGCTCTTTGGGAATGTGAAAGAAGCAAAGTTAGGGAATACTTAAGCAAATTAAGCAAAATACATATATCCAGACAGGATGCATTTAACTGTGATGATGGAGCCACCTGATGTGTGGTCATTTACCTGCCAGTCTGAAAGTATGGCTGAATCCTCATTCTCTTCACTTACTTTTAGACAGATTGCTGTTTCGAATAAATTAATTTATTAAAGAATAACGTTATGTTAGTGTGATGACATCTACTTTTGATAAAATTTTTGGGGGAATTTACCTAATTCATGCCCCGCTGATTGATTGCTTCCTGATTCAAAATACGTTCTAAGGCTGTGCTAGATTTGAGGTCAAATTCATAGGATTGTAAATTTTCAGGGTTTTTATATATACATATATAGTATTTGTGATTTTCTAGTAAGGCAGCATAAATTGATAATTTCATCAAAAGTTCTTGCTATTGTTTTGTAAATCGTGGACCATTATTTTGTAACAATAAGCAATATAAATGTTATTTCCACCTGTCTTTTGTAATTGCAATTATTCCAGTCCCTTCAGACAGGTTTTCTTTATACTCATGTAATTTAACATGTGGATGCATATTACCTTATATATCTATGAGGTAAAATACTAATTTTGTAGTTCTTGCATATTTGGCTTAACCTTCATCCCATACTATGTACTGTGACTGGTCTTACCAGTTACATCTTCTTTTCTTATTTATGCATCTGAAAACCTACACATGATTTTTCTTATTTGCTTTGCAGTATCCAGCTCAACAAAGTAATTGGCCAATTTTACATTATTTTTTACTTTCAAAGCTTCAAGAAATTTGATAATTAAAATATTTTCCATTACTTTTGTATTACTTTTCATAGAATTTATACTTGTCTAAGGAATTTATTCAGCCCTGCCCTATTATGTGCTTTCCTTGTAATTTGGGTAGAGGTGCTGGATATTATTTGTATTTTTGATAATACATAATACCATGTCTTATTGACATTCAAATTTCTGGCATGCCTCTGTTCATTATTATGGCATTCTTGCTTGTGACCTAAGATAATTTCTTTGGTCATCTTTTAACTCTTTTCTATTTATGAATGCTAGAATAAAATTGCAATACTTATCACCATTACAGTATCAGTTCTGAATATTGAGGTATTCCATACAGGGTTACATTTGTTCACTAAATGAAACCATTCCATTAAAGATTCTATGTTGTTCATTTAGTAAATTCATATATTCATATATTGTCTTCTCTAACATTTGTAAAGATTATAATTTTAGAGATTCTCAGTATCTTGTGGAATGTTGTAATATGCTTGACTTTGCATGTTTGGATAATCAAGATATTGTCCTTGGCACTGGGAATATACAGTCAGCAGTGACCCTTGGTTTGAATGAAAATGCTCACAGGAGCTATTACTTTGAGTTAACAGCAAAGCTGAATGTAAAAATCACTTAGGGATTTTACCACCTTAAAGCAATTGACTTAGAGCTTTTGAAGGATTTCCTAATATACTGACATTACAGTAGAAATTTTTCCCTTTGCAAATCTAAAATTTCAAGCAATAGAGATGTAATTTTCCAAAATTAAATTAATTGAATAATTTTAAAATAATAATGGCAGGTTGTGAGCATAAAACTTAATTGATGAGGGCTTTTATTTGTAGACATAAGGATGGCTGTTGCCCTGACTTCTTGCAGATTAAATGCCTGAGGCAGAGAGCATGTGCAACAAGAATGAATGACCCAGCCCACTCCCGAAGTCCTTCTCTTCAAACTTCAGGCATCCAGGTGTCTTCCCCAAATTCTAACCTTCACAGGCCTAAGCATGATCACAACCTGTAAATTACTTCTTGTGGTTTGAGTTTTTTCTAACATCATCTTGAAAAGGGGGAAAAAATACACCGTGTTTGCTCTTTAGGTTGAGAATTTTCATTGGAAAAAAATTCTGTTTTCTCACTGATCTTGACATAGCTAATGTAATCACACTGTAATATAATCACTCCCTGATGGTGAACACACTTCAGTGAATCATCTACCTTGAAGTTAAATGCTTGACTGATGCACTTAAATTAAAAAACACAGTCGTCCTTGGAGCCTTCTGTTAGTTAAGAAAAATAAGTCACACCTGGACGAAGGGTGAGACCTTAGATGGGCAGGACTGTTGTTTGATCTTATGAAGCTACTTCCTGTTATTATTCACCTTAATCTCTTTCTTGAGCCTAATATTCTACTTTAGGCATTCATTAATAGCTTAGAATTAAGTGGACTAATTCAGGCCTCAGATACTCAGATGAAAAATAATTTGATAGAAGAGTTTTCAATAATCCTAATCAATATTTAAACTTTACAGTGGGAAGTGGGAAGAAAACAAGAAGGTCGGAGAGAAGGCCTTTTCTTTTTTAATCTATCAACATTGTTTACTCATTCTTTTAGTTATTTTCTTTTTGTGGTGTTTTAACTGCCAGACAAAGTTTAAAAATAGCCTAAGATCCACGTAAGAGTCAGCCAAGACGGCTGTAAATAGATGTGTTCCTGGCAAGTGACAGAACTTAAATATATCTCCCTGAAAATTGGCAAAACTTAATATTCTCTAATATTTAATGAAAAGTTTAATCTAGGTTGCTTTCCTCATTTTGGTAGGCAAAAATCAAGCAACAATACGTGTTTTCTCTTGCATTCTTTAATCTATTAAGCTGACACTTTATTTTTTTTGTTGCTGTCTATTATTGATGAGAATTTTTCTAAGTCCTGGGGTCTTTCTGAATGTAGCTGTAAAAACAACAAAGCACTCATAAATTATGTACCTGCTTAATAGCAACCAGGCTTTGTACAGTTTCATTTTATTATTTCATTCAGTGTCTGAATGGAGGAGGAACCATTTTAAAAACATCAAAATTGTGAGTCTCTTGATAACAACCGCTATATCATGGAAGAAGGCGTATTAATTATATTATGAAGAGAAACTCAACACAAAGTTAGCCAAAAAAAGAATCAAACTTGTCAGTACTGAAAACAGAGTTACTCAAGAAATATCTGGGGTAAGTGCACTCCTAATGCAAATGCGTTGGGGGAGGCACAAAGAGGGGATTATTTAGTCCTAGTGAATGGCCCCTATTTTCTACTGTTCGCTATCAAGTTTCAGGAGTAGTTGATACATTGCTAGGTGAAGCAGAGCTGAAGTTTGTATGCTATTGTGCTGTTAAGGTGGCATTGCTTTGCAGATGACTATCCTTTTTCATATTGCGTTGACAACACACTGGAACACTTTTCTTTCTGTGCTTTGCACTGCTTCTGGTTCTGAAGTAATTTCTGGTTATATATTAGCTAGCAATCATTTCTACTGTGGATTTTATGGGAAAAGGATTTTCTCCAGACAGATAGATTCAGTCAGTTATGAACTGGGAAGAAGAGTTAAAGTATCTTGTGGTTTTTCATACACTGAATTTTTTTATTGATTTCAAAATATTCAGCTATTTTTTCTTCCCTTACTGCACATTTCTATAATACTTCAGAGTGCCATTGTCCTGCAGGCACCACTGGGCCTGGCTGTCCCTGCTCAGCCCACCTGGGTCTCCCTCTACCCTGCCATGGTCCAGGACCCTATTTCAGCTCCATGGGGCTGTCAGCCCCTGCCACAGCCATGCCACAGCAAGGTCAGTCTACAGCACCCCACAGCCATGCCCTGCCCGGCCATGGGCCCTGCTGAGCCAGGTTCACCTGGGCCATGCCTGGGGCTGGGACTGCTCCCGGTGTCCCCCTGGCTGCCCTAGTCTTGGCTGAGGGGTGGGATGGGCCTATGCTGGCAGGCCTTGCCCAAGCCCCTGGAGATCCCCAGATGGTCCCAGTCCCCAGCCCCAGGGAGCCACCAGCCTGTGCTGCACCCTGACGCAGCGCCTGATGAGACTTGCCATTCCAGTGCCTCTTGTGTTGTCTGCACAGGCCATCTTCATCATTGGATTGCAAACCCAATGAAGTACATGACTCAATCAAAACAAGACTGTTTTGCAACCCAGAGAGCTTATTGCCATGAATAAGCAATATATAGCCTCGGAGGCTATACCGCACTTTAGGTAGCTGCAATTCTAACTTTAACTAAGAAAAAGGAGAAGTACAAATCTTTGCATTTTGTTTCAGATCAACAAACCTGAATGATTCCTAAATCCACATACGTTTTTTGAAACATGGTGAAACAAAAGGAAAATAGGGAGGTATCTGTCTGCTTGTTTGTTTATAATCATATTTGTATCCAATTATATGTATGTTTTCCCTTAAAAAAAAATCACATTTTCTCTAAAAATGTCTTAATGGAAAAATCTCAAAGCAGCTTTATTCAGGATCAATTTCTTCCCAGGAAAGCTGTCCAGCACATGTCACTTCTGTGTATTGGGTGGGTACCACTGAAAATCACCCTAGAATTTCGATAGAAGTGTGATACAAAGAACAGAAGAAGGAAAGAGGTGAAAGTGATCTCAAGATCAGTGCCAGAGATTAGTGGCTGTTTCCCTTAGAATTTCACTTACTGGTGCAACAGGCAGCAGAGCTCACCAAAAAACCCACTCTTTCATATATACAGTTCTTCTGATGCTTCCTCACACCACTTTCATTTTCAGCCCAGCCCTGGACAGGAATTGAAGTTCATTATCATACCAACAGATTAAGTTGCTATTGATTTTTTTGGGGGAAAGTATGAATCTTTAGTTGGGATATTGGTTACTTTGTGATATCTCTGAGGTGGAAGAAAAGCCTGTATAGAGTGCTGGAGTGTGATATTGTCTACAGTGTTGTCAATAAGTACATGGAGAGGAATTCAGGAATGCTTTTTCCTCGGCGTGTCATTTTACCACTTTCAGATGTTTATCTTGCTGCAAACTGTCATGAAATGAAATTTAGTTTCCCTTGAAATAAATATACAAAATAAACAAGAGGTGTTATTAACCTTCCTCCTTAAGGGCATAACTTGGGAGTTGGGAATTTCTCCTTTAGACAGTCTATTCTATAAATCTCCACTTTGGATAAAAGCATTTCTCTGTGAAACATCTTGTACAGACAATTGGTCTGCTGCAGAATAGCAAGCAGTAGCATAAAGAAAGTTACATTTGCAATGTGCGTATAGTCTAAGTCTATTTTTGTGCTAAGAATTTTCTATTTAACCTTATTAATTATTTCTGGAGATAGGAATTTAAGGAATGTTTCTGTAGGACTTGACTTAGGAACATACACATATTGAGCCAAAAATGTGCATGGTGCCAAAGTCTTAGTTATGACATTTTTCTGCTGTACAGCTGAAATGCAGTGAAAGACATTTGGATTTATATTGTATTTCCAGTCACCTGAGTAAGGTTCTACATGTTTAAAATGGGCACTGTGACAAAGAGCAGGTACAATGTTACTACAACATGTTGCTGTAGTATTAACATGTAACGTGTAAAACTAAAGAATTTTGAACCACCATCTTTTCTGTAATTATCTAGTAGTGTCCTACTCAGAAATCATTATTTTCTCTTTAATTTCATAGATACAAAAGTAAGTAGGGAGAACCTACCTTTTTTAAATTATTATTATTATTTTTAGGAGTGCAATAGTTTTGTCTTATAAATGCCTCCTTAATATACTACCACTATTGATTGCCACTATACTGCAATTACTGTAGCTGCTGTACCATAGTGTCAAGTATGATTTTTGGATAAGAGAAGATGCAGTTCAGAAATTCCTTTTTTAGTAGTTAAAGTCTGCTTAAGAGTTATTATTAAGCAAAAATGTTATGGAGAGTACTTGTGATTGTCACTCTGTTGAACAAGATAGCAACTTCTCATGCAAAGATTCTATCATCTCCAGCATCTATATAACAATTCTGCATCTGTTATACATTTCTGCAGAAGGCAAATGGGAAAATAATTGATGGTGTGTCATTCTGACACTAACCATCAAAGGATCGTTGCGTCCAGCTTCTTACCTATTTTCCAGTTAATTCTGCTCTCAAAAACTGAGAATTTCTTTTAGGAACTTATGGTCAAACCCATGAACCTATGATCCCAAAAGGCATGAATATAATGAGAAAGTTACAATTGCAAGGAAATTTAACTGCATTTAAATGAATAAAAGAATACCGTAACGACAACTGTCTCCTATGTCATAAGAAACTAAATGCCATTCATAAAATAACCATTCAACTGGAAAATACACACAGATGAGCATTTTCTGCAGTACTGTCATAATGTGTAACATGGCCATAGTTCTTACTGTTCAGCACTTTAATGACTTTATCCTATGTAGTTTCCCATACTCATACATAATAGCTAAGTATCCTATGGTGAAAATATAAGCTGAATAGCCATGTGCCTGCAGTCTTCTTGCAAACTGAGCAGGTTTTTGATTGGCTCTGGCAGGTTTGGGGAAATGACCATTTCAGACAGGACACAGTCAAGCAGAAAATGGGCAGATGCTGTAAGTTGCATAATCAGTACAAAGAAAACTCATCTGCCATTTATAGTACATGAGATTAACTGACGGGATACCGACTGATTCAGGCTAATTTAATGACAACCTCTAACCATCTGGCTAGAAAGCTGTACTTTATAAAGCCCTGATGCTGACCCACATAAGCTAGTCTAAAAAACATTTGGTGAGTTTAATAATGGATTATACATCAAAGCAAGAACTCATTACTGTTACAAGTCATGAAATATTTATTTTTAATCTGACAGTTCCACTACTGCTAAACAATAAGAGATTACACTGTGAAGCAGTATCTATAATAAATGACTGACTCCTTTTCTGCTGTGCTAGTAAATGCAAAGCTTTCCAAGCCCGATGCTTTCACTTGCTGACAGTGTGAAATGGTGGGAAACGGAGCCTCCCTTTTCTTCAATGGCTTCTCCAGCACCAGATCGTCCTTTGCTCTTTGGACTTAATTTACAATTTTGCAGTCATATTAGGTATAACTGATGAATTCAACCAATTTGTGAGTTTCTTTGCATTTAGTTTAATTTCACAAATAGTCAGCATCCTGCAACCCAAATTATACCCATAATGCTTTTGCCTGAAAAGTCTTTGTGGAATGTCATTGAAGAAGGAAACTGGGGAAAAAATGCGTAATTCAGAGCATAATTTGGCTGAAAGATCCAATTTACTGGTGATGGTTTGTGACATGGAAAGGACCCAGTCTGATTGTCAAAGCTCAGAGCTGGCAGTTAGAAAATGTACAGAAGCAAGCTTGATTTAAAGACAGTGAAGCGATAACAATTCAACTTCCCCAATGCAATTTTTATGGAGTCATTGTTATAAACAGAGCCACATATTAAAATGCTATTGAAATATGATAATGGCAAATGTTTTTCAGACATCTGATATTATTTTCTGAAAACATGTTCCACATTGTACAGATGCATAGTGATGTTTTCACATTTATATTTTTCCTTCCTTTTTTTTTCTTTTTTCTTTTTTTTGTAATCATGTTTAAATACAATTTATGTATAATAGTATATACAGGTTGCTGAACATGCTATATCATATTCCGTTTAAAGTATCAGAGATCTGGGAATGGAGGAAACTGCTGAGGAATCAGAAGGGTATGTTTCCACATAAACTACACAGCTGTAAGACATAAATTGAGGCATAAAGGTAAATTATGCCATTTGCACCAAAATACTATGTGCAGTATACTGCACATACATTGATCCATATATTATTCCTTCACTAAAATCTATGGACAAACATATAACTGCCTTGTGTAGAAGTTGCAAGCAGTAGTACCTGGTCAGATTTCAGAAAACCACAGATTTCTATTCTGTTGGAGGATTCCATTACCTGTCCTATCAGTCAAGATTATTTGGTGTCTCTGACAGTCAGCAAATGGAAGAAATAATACAGCTTTGCTGACATTTGAGAGTGAATCTTATTTCATGTATGTCTAAATGCAAAAAGTTTCCTTTGAAAGAGTGTCTTGTGTACAGAAAAAAAAACAAACAACAAACCCAAAACCCAAAAAACCCTCCCAAAAAAAATCCAGAAAAGGTTTCCTAGAAGAACAATAAATTAAGGCAGGTTCTTCTAGAAATGAACATTCAACTCGTAAGTTAATCTCAGTGCTGTGCAACTTTTTTCAGATGTGGTGTCAAAGATAGACAGTAGAATTTCAAAGAAAGGCTACTCTCATGACATTCTATCAATTTGCTCATACTATCTATAGAATATCATAATATTATTTTCCAATAAGTTGTGTAAGATAAAAAATTATGTAAGATTTGAGATACAATATAAGGATGCTAAGATATACATAGCCACTGCTGAGGTAAAATCATATAGTTATTTGGCTTAGCAAATCTGTTTATCTACATGGGTTGATTCTTCTGACCTCCATGATCCCCGCCTGAAAATGGTATGCACACAACACAGAGTAACTTTCCTTCACCTGAAATGGATTGTTTAGAGAAATGAAAATGCAGCATGCATCATTTGAGAATCTGCACTTTCCTTTTATGCAAAAGAATATTTTAAGGAAGATCCAAACTACTGTTCTGGTCTCGGATCTATACAGCTCTTGTCTAATGAAAGAAAGCTGACTCACTGGGGAGCTTTGCTACTTTCAACTATTTAAAAGGGGCAACTCATCTGTTATCTTCAGAGTATGAAGTAGTCCAAACAACAGTCAAGAAACTGCTATTCAGCACTTAGTTGTATGACCAGTTTTCTTTAACAGTTCTTTCTTTGCAAATATTGTACGTGCATAAAGTTAAGCTTAAAGCCAAGCTTAAAGCCAAAATGAAGAATGCAAATTACATTAAGAATGTAATGTTTCTGCACATTTTAGCTTCCTTTTTTAGGCAGCAAAAGACAGAATATCTACTGCTTTCTAATCTCTCTTAAGAAAACTTTTTTTTCCTCCAGATTTTTTTTCCCAGGTATTTCTTTTATGGTTTTGGTATTACTCTTTCACACTATAGTTCATTTATTTCACCATTGCAATTTCTATCTCACTTTCTTTTTCTCTCTTTCTCAGGGAAAACTCTATTTGCATGGGTGACATGAAAGCTAACTTGGTCAAATTACAGCTGGTAAGATACAAATATGAATATAAACAGCATGTGCAAATGGAACTCTAAAATCTGTCTGAGAGGATGTTTGCCCAAAACTGTTCATTGCAAAGAGATAGACAACGATCAGCTGGGCTGAAAAATAAACTTTCTGCTCTTGCATATTCAAGGGAAAAAATATCAGGATACCTGCCATTCTTCAGCTTCACAGACAGTTTGATTAAAGGAAGGTCAAAGATTCTTTTCTCAATCAGAAATCCAAGAAGTGAAAAAAGTCCTCCATATATCCATAATCTGATGCTGAAGGCAGACTCACATATAAATGGAAAACAATGACCAGATTAGGGTGTTGTCTTCTGTATTTCTGTATGCCTTTTGACAGAGACTATTTTATTTTTTTGTTAAGACCCACAATGAAATACCACTGCCAGAGGGTAACCCTCATTAAAACCAAGTGTAAAACCTAATATCTCCCTCTGTCTACAAATGCTTATGTAATTAGTTCACATTACATGATTGTCAGCATAAATTGCAATTCTCAGAGATCCCTCATTTCACCTGGCACAGGGTCTGCTGCCTACTTTTTTGTGATATTACACATAAATCTAATGGATGCAGAACTTTGGTCACAAGAACTTTGGTCACAATCATAAGGAGAATATTGCTCTGTGACTGCTCACAGACTTCTAAGTCCACCTGTTCGTCTTCCTTGCTGCAAACATTTGTTAACAGGCATTTTCACTTGGCCCTCAGTGATGCCTTTTTTGCAGGGAAAATGTAACAGCATCCCCAACTATGCTGTCCTCTGGGGATTTTTGAGCCTGAAGTTTTCTTCAGACGTTCGTCACTATGCCTCAACAAACCTAGTTTAAGTTTTACCTCGGTAGGTTAGCAAGCCTGTTGGCAAACTTCTTCCTGCTTTATTTTGTCAGATGGAGTCTATCTCCCCTGTAGTCCTCATTCTTCAAAGATGGTAGAGTGGACATAAAAACCGAAGCTTTGCCTGTAACAGCTGTTGTACACTCAGATGTTGACCTACAGCGTGTCTCTGCTCCTACCTGAGCCTTTCCCCTTTACTAACAAAATAAAAGAGAATCGCCTTGGTTCCTGGGCTCTTCATCCATGCCCCAGGGCCCTATATAGTTAAGCTTGATATTTTCATAATCTCTCTTAGCAGTATCATTGGCTCCTACATGGATGAGAAGCAAGAGGTAATATTCCAAGGCTTGGTTTCTTGCATCTACTCTTCTCTTGAAAATTGAAAGGTGTAACACTGAAGGAATTTAGAAGGGAATTAACAGGAAATAATATGAAAACTTTTACAATGAAATAAAAGTTAGTGACAATACTGTAGAGAAACATTCTGAAGATGAACTGTATATTGGAAGGTTATTTTTGTCTAGTTTTATCAGAAGCTTATGTTTATTTCTAGTCTATTATTTACAGATGACCAAATGAGTCATCAGAACTAGTTAAAATGGAAAGGTAAACGAAATCTAGTCTGATTACTATTTAAGTATAACACAGAAAAAACTTAGTTCACATATAAATATGTTTGTAATTTTAAACTGAGTATCAGAGTGTATTCTGAATTTTGTGTAGAGAGAAAAATACATTAATAGGACTGCTTATACCAGTACACAGGTATCTTTTCAGGATCTATGAAGTTCAAATGTAGAAGAAAGATAGCTCTCTGCATCTTCTTCCCCAGAAATCCCTTTGCACAGATTACCTATTCATATAGGTACAAATACTCTTGGAGTGACGTTAAACAGATATAAATTGACTTGAAATTATTTAGTCAATTTTAAAATTAAAATTATTTGGCTGATTTTCTAAGTCATGCAAGACAAAGAGTTTGACCTTGACTATGAAATTGGCAGAGGAAATATACATAGATGTACACATTTTCACACATACATGTACACAAAGGACATAATAATTGCAGCACAGAATGAAGTGAGTGAGAGTTTTGAATAAAAACAGGGGAATATGCAAGTACCTATAGATTAAGGCCATATTTCTCTGGTGTTTTAGGTTTATAAACAAATTAACCTTTGAAAGAAACACATTTTTTATAATTAAAGGAATCAATGGCTTGACAACTCAGTCTAGAACTGTAAGCATAATAAATAGTTTGAGAATTGTACCCATGAGTTTCATCCATGAGTTTCACTAGAACAGCATTCTATATTTATTAACTGGTATCCACCCACATTTTTAAATTAGTAATTGATCTTAATAGCAAAATAATTTTTCTCGTTGTTCGGTAGTCACAGAGTATTACCTAGCTGCCATAGCTATTTTTGCCTAGTTCAGTGTGGTTCTTATGGTTCTTTCGGGATCTATTTGATATCAAAAATAGTCTGCAGTCTGGACATTGGTCATAAATTACAGCACATCGAAATACACTTACCTCATCTGTTTTTCATTTCTTCATTACTTTAAAGTCTTTCTGTAATGACAGAAAATTGCTGTATGTTGACACCCTGCCCCTTGACCAACATCGTTGGTGTAAACAGACTGCTGACGCACTGTCCCCTGACAGCCTGTCCCTTGACCAATGTTGGCAGTGTAGGCAGGAGCTGCCCACGTTATCCATGTAAGGTATGATTCTCTCAAATCACACTGCCATTGATGGAGCCAAGGGGTGGTGAGACTCTTACCTGCATTCAAAAGGCATTTGCACAATTGGCTGTTGCTGTCCGATGACTTGGACATCAAGTGTCCCTGGCAGTCTGCTGGAGTCAGGGCATCACTTATGACCCTGCGTTTGGGTGATTGGGTGAGTTGCCATATGGGCGCATTGCTGCTCATCTTTCTTACTGCCTCAGTGAAGTCTGGTTTATAAAGTGTTGCCAGACTCCATTACTGTTTGGATCACACATGTTTACTCTCTTCCTGGACAGAAAGGACAGAAGATTTAATATCCTTCCCTCTCTCTCCCCTACAACAGCCAACCGTGTATGTATGTTTGGCAAAACCATGGGCGGTCAAAAATCATCAGCACAATTACTATTTATAAGAAAAGATGATTCTTAAAATACAAACCAATTAATAAATGTGAGTTACTGCATTTTTCTACTAGAAGAAACACAGTGTCTCTTGGAATACCTTGTATTCATTACACTTACCTGACTGCAATGTATTTTCCCTATTAATAGGATCTTGCCCTGGAAAGGAAAGGAAATGAAGCAGTAGTCCCAAAATGGTTTACTGGATGTAAGTGAGATAGAGTTTTAAAAGCTCTTTAGGATCCATATTAGTTTCGGAATTCAGTAATTCTGGTGAATATGGAAAAATCATATTTTTGTTTCCAGCTTCTTATCTATTTTTTCATACTGATAATCAATACATTAATTCTGGCATATATGAACAGTTGCTAAAACCTCCCTGAATTTAATTTTAAAGTACAAAATAACTGCAAATGCAAATGCAAACAAAAAAAAATCTCACTAGAATTATTTTTTTTAAAATGAAGAGAAAACCCCCCTATTCTAGTAAGACATTTTAACAAGTATACTTTTTAAATTATGTATTAAATTTTACTATTTATGTAGTATATAGTCAATCACTTTCTTTAGTCAACAAGAAAATTTGTGTTCCACTTGTTTTAATCTTACATGTAGCAGCTCTGCCCATTCATGTAAAAGTGATTTTATAAGAAATTACTATATTGATAAAAGAATTTTAGGCACTGCAAAACAGACAGAGATGATTTCCAATTAAATATTTCTATTGCTGCTTTCCAGGTTAAACAGTATTATTTTCATTTGTTTCTACCTAATCAAACATGAAAATCAATATCATCCTTCATGTTCTCTATTACAGGGTTGAAAAGTCCAGTTAAACTTCATTGAATAATTACACAGAATATGTCAAGCTTAAACTCTTATCACTGAGGGACACATCATCTGAAAAGAGACTAAAAAAGTAACTTTACAAAATGCAATTAAAGAAGGGAAAAAGGTTGTAAACAGGTGAAAGACAGAAGGATGTAACACAAATACTTCACAGAATCACTGAATCACAGAATCATTAAGGTTGGAAAAGACCTGGAAGATCATCAAGTCCAACCATCAACCCAACACCAGGCCCACTAAACCATGTCCCACAATGCCACGTCCACACGTTCCTTGAACACCTCCAGTGAGGGTGGCTCCACCACCTCCCGGGGCAGCCTGTTCCAATGCTTCACCACTCTCTCAGTGAAGAAATTTTTCCTAATACCCAGCCTGAACCTCCCCTGGTGCAACTTGAGGCCATGTCTTCTTATTCTATCACTAGTCACTTGGGAGAAGAGGCCAACACCCACCTCTCTGCAACCTCCTTTCAGGTAGTTGTAGAGAGCAATGAGGTCTCCCCTCAGCCTCCTCTTCTCCAGGCTAAACAACCCCAGTTCCCTCAGCCACTCCTCCTAAGACTTGTGCTCCAGGCCCCTCACCAGCTTCGTCGCCCTTCTCTGGACACGCTCCAGCACCTCAATGTCCTTCTTGTAGTGAGGGGCCCAAAACTGAACACAGGATTCGAGGTGCGGCCTCAGCAGTGACGAGTACAGGGGCACGATCACTTCCCTACTCCTGCTGGCCACACTATTTCTGATACGGGCCAGGATACTGTTGGCCTTCTTGGCCATCTGGGCACGCTGCTGGCTCACGTTCAGCCGGCTGTGGATCAACACCCCCAGGTCCTTTTCTGCAGGGCAGCTTTCCAGCCACTCATCCCCAAGCCTGTAGCATTGCATGGGGTTGTTGTGACCAAAGTGCGGGACGCGGCACTTGGCCTTGCAGAACCTCATCCAATTGGCCTCAGCCCATCGATCCAGCCTGTCCAGATCCCTCTGCAGAGCCTTCCAACCCTCGAGCAGATCAACACTCCCACCCAACTTGGTGTCCTCTGCAAGCTTACTGAGGGTGCACTCTATCCCCTCATCCAGATCGTCAATAAACATATTAAACAAGACCGGTCCCAAAACTGAGCCCTGGGGGACTCCGCTTGTGACCGGCCGCCGACTGGATTTGACTCCATTCACCACAACTCTCTGGGCTCGGCCGTCCAGCCAGTTTTTTACCCAGCAAAGAGTACACCTGTCTAAGCCACGAGCTGCCAGCTTCTCCAGGAGAATACTGTGGGAGACAGTGTCAAAGGCTTTACTAAAGTCCAGGTAGACAACATCCACAGCCTTTCCCTCATCCACTAGGCGGGTCACCTGGTCATAGAAGGAGATCAGGTTGGTCAAGCAGGACCTGCCTTTCATGAACCCGTGCTGGCTGGGCCTGATAGCTTGGTTATCCTGCACGTGTCCCGTGAGTGCCCTCAAGATGAGCCTCTCCATAATCTTCCCCGGCACCGAAGTCAGGCTGACAGGCCTGTAGTTCCCCGGATCATCCTTCCGGCCCTTTTTGTAGATGGGAGTCATGTTGGCAAGCCTCCAGTCAACCAGGACCTCCTCTGTTAACCAGGACTGTTGATAAATGATGGAGAGTGGCTTGGCCAGCTCCTCTGCCAGCTCCCTTGGTACCCTTGGGGTGGATCCCATCAGGTCCCATAGACTTGCAAGTGTCCAGGTGGCATAGCAGGTTGTTAACTGCTTCCTCCTGGATCACAGGGAGCTTATTTTGCACTCCATCCTTGTCTACCAGCTCAGGGAGCTGAATGCCCTGAGGATACCTGGTCTGGCTATTAAAGACTGAGGCAGAGAAGGCATTAAGTACCTGTCGCGTTAAAGGACTGAGTAATTTGGCAGAAAATAAACCCCCTTGCATTCCAGCTTGTCCTCAGATATCAGAGGGGCTGGGGGCGGCTAGACTTAGATTTTGAATGATGCCCAATTTCCTGTATTACAAGTCCGATCGTGTTCAATATATATACAGACACACACATATACATATATATATAGAACCCTAACGATTACGGATGCACTTGTAACTCCATACACTTTCAGTCTAGCCACGTTGCATGAACTGTCACAGCCATCCTTCAGGAATTTGGTCGTGTTCAATGAGAACTCTTATGGCTGGATTAATGAATAGTGTAGTTTATTAAAGCAACAGATGCACAAGTTCTTTTGGATTGCCGGTGATAGAACTACTGCCCACAAAGGTGGTACAAATACAAAGAATATGAGTAATACAGCCTGGCTACAAGCGCGCTAGATCACAAAACAACTCTATAGAGGTTCCTAAATCTCTAATGGAAACACTTAGTATAGCCAAGTGTCAATATGAGAAATATAGCCGGCTACAAGCACATTAAATCACAAAACAACCCTATAGAGGTTGCTAAATCTCCTGGGGGGGACACTTGGTATAGCCAAGTGTCTGAATCTTACCCAAAGGTGTCCCTATATGGGGGGGAAGAGAGGTTCAGCCCGTCGACTGATCCCAGATGTCAGAGCAGGTCTGTGATGGTATCTTCCCTAACACCCCTCCTCTCTTAAGGCTTTTTATACTATTTTTACTTTACATGTGGAGCCTGAGTGACTCTAGTCATATATTTCTTTGTTGTAATTGGTGTAAAATCTTCTCGCTTTGCTTTTAAAGGTGTAGACCAAGAAAAACTCAGAGCACAGGCTCAGTGACGGGTGGTCGCACCTTGGAGGTGGGTGGCTTTGGGATGGAGGTGTGTTTTTTAGTATTATAATGAGATTATAATGAGTATTTTGTCAAAAGGTGACAGACTGTGGGCCCATTCCCAGGTACTCCACTACACACTATTACATACACTAAAGAGATTATTGTATTTTTGTACAAGTAGCATTGTCTTTGACCAGGTACATATCCTAGTTATTAGGGTGAGTCTCCACCCCATTGTTCCATGGTACCTTCCAGTTTCCATCTTATCACAGAGCCTGGCCGCGGTGTCTTTACTCCACTCTCTGTGTAGTTTCTCTTAGAGTCAGCACACCAAGCTCCCCTGGTCCTGCCAACACCTAAGGTTGCCTAGGGAACTTTTGTAGCATGGAACTCTAGCATAACCACCATACTCCACCCTGAAAGTTTCTTCAGTGCTGTACCTTTCCTTAAAAGGTGAATATAGATTTAATTTCTAAGTCACCTCCAGCAATAATTCCACAGTACCTCAGCCTTTTCCTCATCCTTGGTGACAATATTCCCCCACCCCCCACCCCCCCCCCCCCCGCATCCAGTAAAGGATGGAGAGTCTCCTTGGCTCTCTTTTTGTTGTTAATATATTTGTAAAAACATTTTTTGATATCCCTTACAACTATGGCCAGACTGAGCTCTAGCTGGGCTTTTGCCTTTCTAATTCCCTCTCTGCATGACCTAATGAGATCCTTAACCCAGAGATTACTTAATCCAGGAAATTAAAATTACTAACTGAGAACCGTGAAATAAAAATAACAGGTACGATGGTGTGATTTAAAAATGCAGTAAAAGACTTAATAAGTATTCTCATCGAAAGCCAAAAGTTTGGCTCAAAAATTCAATTCTATCCCAAAGGGTGCACCTTAGTTATGCATACAGGTTGGAGAAAAGCCGCCCTGCATGTGGTTCCTATATATTTTGTCCAAACAGTTATGCATAATAAATAATGTTCAGCACTCTGGGTGATAGACATACACCAGTCTTTAGATTATGGCTACTTGTATCTATATCCTGCCCGGCCCTGTTATTGTAATGTACAGCTAGGAAAATTGTCACAGCTGTGATAAAATAAAATCAGGGTAAAACCAGCTTCTTATGGCAGCAATTTTATAAATACTTGTTTATGATATTTTCCTAAAATCAGCATGAGAAATAACTTTATAAAACTACCTGAAAGGATTTTTTTAAATAAATTTGCTAAGAGGAACACACAAGACTATAGATCAGATATCTCTTTCTCTCTGAAACATTGAGGAAGGGGCAAACATTTCATAGAACCTGATGAATGAATGAAAAGAGTAGAATTCTATTTTTCTATGTGAAAGGTATCTATTAACTCTTCAACTGAAGAGACAATGATCTGTGGCAAGAGAAATGACCTGCTTTTGGGCAAAATTCTCCTTACCGGATGTTAAAATGGAACCACTTCCTATGTGTAAACTCTGCAAACTCGGTTTCTACTTGTGTCCAAGTATGTATTACAGTTAACGGAAAAGTAGGTCTTGACGCAGTTGCATATAATACTGATCTCTAGTGTTATCTGAGAGACACCTAGGGGTGTGGGAAACTAGGCTCGTTAGCTAAAAAGTAACGGAATCTGACTTGAGACAAGTCAAGCAGCATGCTTATCTTGCACCGACAAGCACTGGCCTTGGGCAAGAGCAGGAGTTGAACAACTTATCTTGCTTAAGACATGACGGCTTGCAGTCCAACTCTCGAACAAAGACCCTATATCAACTGAGTGACACCTGGAGTGAGGTGGAGGCCTCAGCCCAATGCTGCTTCAGTGAAGCCAGAATGCCTTTCTCCCCTCCCCACCTCTTGATCGACAATGCAACAAGCCTTGTTAAGAGCCAATCAGCACACAATAATTGACTCAGTCCCACTTCTCCAAGAGCATAAATTTGGCCTTTAGAATCCACCGTTTTGAGGATAAGAACTCCAACTACGGGATGGGTCAATGGGCCTGGACCTCTCTCCTCCCCAAGAGGGGATGCCTCTTTGGTAAGAATCGCTCCTCTGACTTCGTCGGATGTTACCCGCGAAAATATTACTAACAAAAGCACTGAATTAACTCGAGCTCCACTTTTGCAGTAAGTGTGTTTATCAACATCAATTTTAAACTTGTTATATCTGTAGCTTTAATAAATTATCTACCTTTTAAACTTTGTGAAACTGTTTCAATGGAAGTCCTTGAGAGGGCTCTGACAGGCAAACATTGACTCTGATAAGTGGATACACACATAATCCTTTAGACATAAACCTTTCACCAAGTCTGGGACTAAGGCCATATCCAGCCACACCTACTCACCCCTCTGAGGAGGAGTTTAGAAAGCAAGGGGGTCCATCCTGAACTCCATGACTCGACGGGAGGGTTTCCCTCAGCCACGTGTCAGACTTGTACTCTTAATGTGACAAGGGACACTGCATGGCTTCCAGTTCCTGGTCCAGAAGGGCACAAGTCTCCTGAAGGTCAGGTCTTGTTTTGTAACTCTCAGGTCCAGATGATGACTATAGTCACCAGAGAGCTAGGTTTGATTTCAGTTGCCCACACACAGGCATGTAATACAATTCCATATGCTTCATTTTTTGACATTCAGATGGCACTAGCAAATACAACATAGTGCTATGGGAGATATAAAATCTTCCAGACTCACAGCTGAAGCAGAATATATTAAGGTATGCTGCATGGCTATCTTTAGAGAACTGAATTCTGCTTTAGGGCTTCTCAGATTTCATTAACATTGTGCATTAAAGCAGCTGAATCAAAAGCAATGGAGTCTAAAGGGATAGTCAACTTACCAAAGTAAGAGCTCTTTTTCTATTATTGTCCAGTCCAGAAACTTCTTCAGGAAAAATCTCTCACTGTCCATATAGTGCTTAGTATAATGTGACTCACAACTCCAAGCATTACAAGAATATGTAAAAAAATTAGAAATATGCACAAAAACATGGTTTTGTCCCAAATTCGGAATGCAGTAAAAAACAGAACAAGGGGAAGATAATAAAAATTTCATGAAGTAAACTTCATAAATAGATTCTTTCAGTTCCACAAAGTGTGCATCTCAGGGGTTTCAAGGTACAAGATTAAAAAAGTGAGAGGAACAAAAAAGACTTTCACAGTTCACAAGACCAGGTGAGAGACGAATTGAGGAGAAATACAGTTGGAGTGTGGAAAACATACAAAAAGAAGTGTTTTATGTACATTGGATAAAATAATTAAAAACTTCAACAAGCCCATGTGTAAATCAGATAAACAAAAAATAAGCATAGTTTGTGAAATAGTCTTTATCAGACCAACCAGCTGATCATTTTTATACATATGGACATTTATCCTTTTGTAAACTGTATTTTTTTATTATTATTGAATTTCAACCAGAAAAGTAGGATATAAATAAATAAAAGCTGTGCATACGTGTGTGTTCATTTAAATACACGTGCATATTTCACTTAAATGGTCTTACTCCATGGGATGCATAAAAAGACTCAAGCAGCAATGTCCAACTAACATGTATACCCAATCTGAGACATTAGACATGTTTATGTATTCTATAGTATAATATTCTAAAATCTATGTGTCCTGACTTTTTAAAATATTTTTGCAAACAAGAACTGTCAACAGAAATTAAAAAGCTAAGAAACTATTCTGAGTCCCACATATGACTAAAAGAAGTTTTAAAAACCTGAATTAATGATAAGTGGTCATTTGAGTTTTTCCATTAAATTGCATTGTTTCCATTACCATTTGGTTTAATATTGTACCAGATACTTAATTTTTCTAGGAGACATGATTTACTAATGACAAACAGAACAAAAAGATAGTTTAGGCAGCACTACAGTCACAATAGTACAAAATATTCCCAAAGTATAAGCATTTTTAATCCTCCTTTCTTTCATTCTAGATTCAGCTTTCCTATTGCACAGCATTTAACGTTTTTTCAGTATTTTGTATCACCCTTCCTCACTCCTTTTGTTGTCAATGTTGAGGAATTAGCGGGTTCTGAAAAAACCTGCCTTATCTTCTATATATGTTGGCATAGCCTTTAAAATCAGATGCATTCTTATTCTTGTTATTTTCTCCTTTTCAGTTGCCCCGGAAAGGAGCAAGCACTTTCTCAGGAGACTTCATTTTCTGATGAATGTTCAGAAAGCTCAATGACTAATTCTGAAAAAAAAATTAACCTGAGTCAAAAGAACAAAAATCCCAAAGAAAGGAAAACAAGGCAGAACAAACAAACAAACAAACAAACAAAGGAATTAACCTGTGAAAATTGTGCTTTGAGCAACTTGCCCTATCTTAGCGTTTTGAAACACAGAAAAAAATGGTCCCAGTACAGGTTTTCTTAACCACCAAACTTTCTGTCTTCTTTCATATGAATAACACTTGAGTTATGTAGAAGAAGCCACAGCAGAAAATTCTAACAATTAAATTTAATATCTCTTAATGACTTATTTTATTCATTAGCATTATTAAACTTAATGAAGTAGAGCATTGTTAGTATTGTTAGTAGTGTCACTTTTTATTTGTAATAATGACATTCTGGTGGCATTGCTTTCTATGGATAAAACATTTTCAGCTGCCAGGGACAAACCCTGCTAGGATTTTTCTTCTTGGTCTTAGAATGAAACACAAATGTGCTGAGTAATGATCACTAAAATACTACTTCAATATCAAATAGTTTTTTTCATTTCATTACTCTTAAGCAGATGTAGAAGACAGCTATGGTATTTTATACATAGACATGAAAATGGCTTCCTACTCACAAAGGGGGGAAAAAAGGAATAGTTGTTGAACACAAAAAGGAGATGACAAAAAAAAAAAAAGAAATAACTTACCTTGTATTTATCAGTGTTTCATTGTTCTTTTCTGCACTCAGTTGACCTCAGTGTCCTCATATTCCTGAATCTTGTAACCCAAGGAAGTGAAAGGTGAAAAATAGTTTTGTGATCTAAGTGCCTAACTTAGTCATTACCACATTGAATTATTGCGTATCTCATGTCATAAAATGACTGCCTTAATTTTTTATACAGGTAATGGATACATATGGGAGCTTCTGAATACCCACGTTGTGGTTTAAGCCCAGCTGGCAACTAAGCACCACACAGCCACTCACTTACTCCCCCACAGTGGGATGGGGGAGAGAATTGGAAGAGTAAAAGTGAAAAAACTTGTGGGTTGAGATAAAGACAGTTTAATAGGTAAAGCAAAAGCCATGCAGGCAAGCAAGGCAAAACAAGGAATTCATTCACTACTTCCCATTGGCAGGCAGGTGTTCAGCTATCTCCAGGAAAGCAGGGCTCCATCATGCAGAACAGTTACTTGGGAAGACAAATACCATTACTCCAAATGTTCCCCCCTTCCTTCTTCCCCCTAGTTTATATGCTGATCACAATGTCACATGGTCTGGAATATCCCTTTGGTCAGTTGGGGTCAGCTGTCCCAGCTGTGTCCCCTCCCAACTTCTTGTGCACCCCCAGCCCACTTGCTGGTGGGGTGGTGTGATAAGCAGAAAAGGCCTTGACTCTGTGTAAGCTCTGCTCAGCAGTAACCAAAACATCTCTGTATTATCAACACTGTTTCCAGCAGAAATCCAAAACACAGCCCCATACTAGCTGCTATGAAGAAAATTAACTCTATCTCAGCCAAAACCAGCACACCACAGAAGGCTTATAGGTATCTCATTTTACTTCTGTTTACTCTATAGAAAACCAATTTCAAAGTCCACCCCCAGGAGTTCTGTCTGTTTACCTGTTTACCTTACCTCTAAAGCTGGAAAAACGGTGATAATAGCTTTATGTAGTTTTATTGTTTTGTTCTCTTGATGAAAGCACTTACAGGGGGATGTGGGAGACGGAGGTGTTTCAAGGTCTAAGTGGGATCTACATTACAGGGTTGACAGGTCATCTTGAATACCAGGCAGGAGTCATCTCCCTTTCGGAGGTAGGCTCGTATCAGGCAGGTGCATAAGAACCAAAAACCCAAAGAAAATAAAAAGAAAGCAACTTGTTTAGTATTCAGGGAATGGATTCATCATGGGTCAGAATATCATGAATGAGAACCTGAAAAGAAGGTTGGCACTCCTGCCACCACCAGTGAAGTTATTACTGGTTATGATGATTTCCGGCTTCTAGAAGTTTTGGGGACAACTCAAATGGAGTATAAATGGCTACCCACTTAAGCCTGGATCACAGTAACATGCTAGGTACAAGGAGAAACAGGATTTCTTTTTCACATTTACAGAGCTATAGTGCCTAGAGGAGTTTCGAGGTAAATAACTAGGTTCACAGTGAGTTTACACCCCATAGAGTTGGGTGTTGCTATAAAGTACCCTAGAAGCCATTCAAAGCTTATATGTGTAAATATTTGAGGTATTATCAAAATACAGCTTAGCCTTTAGTCTCTCTGTGATTAATCCCCACCCGCCCCATATTATTTAGTATTATATTGTTCAGTATTACCACAAAAAAGAAGTTTCTCTTAAAAAAAAAAAAAAAAGAAAAAAAATGTTCATCCATAGCAAACATAGTTAAAGATGGATTTTGGGTAACTCGGATTTTGCCAGAATTAAGTACATATAGAGCAGTTTTCACATGCTTATATAATACAGAATGTTATTTCTTGCCATTCTTTTAAGCATGTTGGTGATATTTATCATAAAGACTGAATATTTTAAAGACTATTACAACAAATTAAAGCATTAAAATTTGAAATCTATCTTAGAAAGAAACATTGATCCAATAGAATGTATAGTAGCTTATTCTTTATACAGACTTTGATCTCAAATTCTCTGTCTCCTCTGTATTTTAGTTTAATCAATTTTAGTGTTTTGGTTTTCTAATTATTTAGCAGTCTCTTATTTTTCTTTGACAAGATTATGCTCTGAGAGAAAAAATAGACAATCAACAGTTGACTGCATTTTGAAACATAGGCAATAAGTTCAAGATAGAGAAGAAAATACTCTTAGGATTTCCTGAATTCTATTCAGCCTTCTCTATTTTTTATACTAGCTCTTATTTTACTTTGGGTTTACAAAAAGGAATGAAAAATCCAAGCGCTAGACAGTACTGTCAGCTCTTCTAATGTTTAGATTCTTGCAAACATTTCCCAGTACAAAAAAGGTGTTTGTTTCAACATGTTATTGTCTTGCTTATTTCTTAGCCATCAAAGAGTATATTTGCTTTATTTTAATCTCCCTCTCTCTCTCAAAAAAAAAAACCAAACACAAAAAAAAATACACACAAAAAAAAGCAAGACACATTGACAGTCAGTTACATCTGAGAGCTAGTAGAGTACATAAGGGACAAGTTTTTCTTCTTGCCACTTCCTTTTTGCTTTCATGCACTAATGAAGTGACAGCTATACTTACACTTTCATGAACAAGTAACCATGTAAATTCTAGTCCTTCATTCCAACTGAAGTGGAGAAGAAGGCTGTTATACAAAATAGTTACTGTTTTACATTTTTTGGGGGGGTGGGGTGCTGGGGTTGTTGGTTGGTTGGTTTGTTGGGTTTTTTCCCCCTCTGTAAGGATTTCTTGTTTTCCCCCTGCATTTTGTAAAAGATTGATGTAAGGTTTGTGGGATTTTTAATGGTCTGTTGGTCATGCAGTTCTAGAGACCAGAATACTACAAACTCAGTCAGTCTGGACTGACTGAGTCACTGACCAAGCCAGTTCACAAATGTTTATAGCCATACGTTAATAATGCAGTTTTCACTACATGGATATCCCAAACAAGGCTGCAGCAATAGCCTATATGGAAGTTCTCCCAGATCCCTTCCACTGATTATGGCATGTATTTTAGTGATGTGGGCTAAAATAATGCACAGACAAATGATCTAATAGTCTTCCTCTGGGAAGATTGCATACAATGGTAAAGACAGCATTTTGTTTATAGGCCTTTGTTGTGGTTTTGTTCAGTTCAGGTAATAGAAGGTACACTGGGATGATTACATTGATTAAAGAATCTATAAATTATGACAATTAGCCTCATGTTTCCAGACTGTTAATAAAGTTCAAGTGCTATGCTGAGTTCCTGCTTTATAGTACCTATTACAATAAGCATGTTTGCAAAAGAGTCTTTAAATGTTAACAAAATAAAAATATTTAATATTACAGAAAAAAAAAATTTCAGCCATTTGAAAACTCTCCCTTGTTTTATTAATGAAATGTTCTAAGACAATGAACTGAGTGAGCCTGCACATATATTAAACAGCTGAATGTATTTAACAGCAGAAAAAACTTTAGACCAAGTTTGAAGGAAAGATTCCAAAATGAATTATTGTATCACTACAAAGAGAAATTAAGCATTTTTTCCTTCTTAATATTTTGGTCGTTATTGTTTTTCTTATCTAAACCCAAGATTGACTATTAAAAAGAAACATAAACAAGTTTTTTTTTAAATCAGCAGCAAACCAGGATTTTAAAAATTAGTGGTAAATGTTAATCTAATTATATATTCTTTCTGACAAAATCTTAAAATAATATAAAATTAAATATTTACTTATTTATTATTACAATTTTGAGTGATGAATAATGAAAGATTTTTCCTGTGTCATGGAGGAAGTACTATATGATATTTAGTCACACTTGTTATGAAAAGTATTTCAGCATTTACTAAATAAATAAATCAAACTCAAATGATCATTACATGATGCAATGAGTGGTTACATATGCATTGGGAATATTTTGTTTTGGATTTCAAATTTCTTGTAAGGTTATTGATGACACAAGCTGATTAGAAAAGCTTGTAAAATAAAATAAAGAAACTATAAATGTGTCCTCTTTCTCAATCAGTTTACTTAGCATGATAATGTTCTATAAAACAGAGTGAAAAATACATATAACCATGATGAAATATTCTAAAAAGCCAAGCAAAACCAGACCACCTAACGTTAGATCTTAAAAAAAATGTACTGCTGCTTTATGACAGGAGTAGATACCCAGTTGTTCTAACTCTCATGGAAAGGAATGATGGGACACCTGTATTGTACAACAAAACTCTCTTCCCCTCATGACAGCACTTGTGGGTGAATGCCTAGAATGGGGAAGGGTGCAGAAAGAGTTTTTAACTCACTGCAGAATCTAAACACCTACGTTACCATTGTTATGGCTGTCTTCCTGTCAGTTAGATTATTGTCCTTGATATGGAAAGATAAAAGTGTTTAATGACTGTTTGCTGCCTTGAATTTTAGTGCAGAGATGAGGGGAGACTTTTAGATGTGTTTTGCATATTGAGGTAAGCATTTTGGAGCCATTTTTTCAATGGCCAGCCCAACATAGGCATGGACAAGTGGTTTCTCAAAGAACTATGCTAAAAAATATATAATAATTTTTACTGGTCAGGTCTCAAATGAATAATGTGGTAACTAGTGAGTTAATAAATGTGAAAGGTATTCTACTCAGAATTTTGCTCTTTAAAGAAGTTCTTTTATTGAAATATATGGTCCATCATCCTTAGTTTCACTTAGCAGTTTCAAGGGCTAACTGTAGTACTGCTGTACTCCAATAGTGTTGCTAAAGTTTAATTTTATTTTTTTTTTTCTGGAGAAGCTTCATTTTTTCAGCATTTATCTATTCATCTGAAGCTACAGAAGTTACATGAACTCATATGCGTTGAGTTGTGTGTTACTATTGAGGCACGCCTTGTTAAGATAAGAAATGATAAAACTTTTATCTAACATCCCTTACTGCCAGAAAATTTAGTGTGATTAGATTAGTATGAATGATACTGAAATGAAAAGACATTATTTTTCATACTAATGTAGATTCCTTGTACTATTTGCAGATCAAACAATGATGATGAGTAAGAAAGAATGAATGGGTGAGCCAGCCATAATCCTAAAAATCTTTTAGCTATAAAAAGTGCAGTTTAGCTTGTGCAACTGAATAATGTGAATAATGCAGTTGAGAATACACCTATTAGGTGTTCTTTCTGAATATCATATACCAAGAAATGTGAACAGTTATGCTGATGTTAAAAACCATTGTTTTTACCATGGATACATAGTACCTGCAATAAAAGCTAGATGAAGTGTAGCAGAGAGCAGTCAAATAACTTTATAAGCAAGTACATATCATAGGATCATAGAACGGTTTGGGTTGGAAAGGACCTTAAAGATCATCTAGTTCCAACCTCCCTGCCATGGGCAGGGACACCTTCCATTAGACCAGGTTGTTCAAAGCCCCATCCAAGCTGACATTCAACATTTTCAAGGATGGGGCATCCACAGCTTCTCTGGGCAACCTGTTCCAGTGTCTCACCACCCCCACAGTAAAGAATTTCTTCATAATATCTAATCTAAATCTACCAGTTTAAAACCATTACTCCTTGTCCTATCACTACACTCCCTGATAAAGAGTACCTCCCCATCTTCCCTGTATGCTACCTTTAAGTACTGGAAGACCACTATAAGGTCTTCCTGGAGCGTTTTCTTCTTTAGGTTAAACAACCCTAACTCTCAGCCTGTCCTCATAGGGGAGATATGCCAGCCCCCGATCATCTTCGTATATATATATATGCGCAGTTATATACACACCCCAAATTTTTCTGCATGTTTTAAGTCCTATATAGAATTGAATCTTACCCTACTATTATCCAGTACAAATACTGGATAATAAGCATTAATCTGGCATTCTATCTTTATAGGATAGCCATCCTAAAATTATTTTTTCTTTCTGTTTCATTTAACAAAGCATTTCTATCTAAAACTGTTGCATGTAGCAAACAACAACGAAAAAAAATCTCAATTTATCCCCAAAAGTAAAGATAAACTGTAAAAAATATAAGGAAACAATATTTTACATAAAAAAAAGTCTTATACTACTCAAGACCGCTTTGTCTGAATTTTTTGTTAGTTCTGTTGCTTGAAGCACCCATTTTTTTCCTCGTAACTGATTTATCATTGTCTCTTTAGCAAGCACTGTAATAGAGGTCTAATGATATAAATGACCTTGAAATATTTCAATAAACATTTATTGACTTAGTTGTTAAGTTTTGTTCTTACTATCTTTTGCATGACAGTTGTTTTAAGCAAAAGTACCTATAGTGCTGGTCCAAAGAACAAGGTGCTCAGCCACTTGTATTTGTGATGTTTGCATATAGGACAGAAATGGGAGCAAGAAGTTTCCTTGAATAACTTTAATAACCTTGCAAGAGCAAGCAAACTCTCCCCCAAAAGTAGATGAGTATTATAAAAAAATATATACATTTCCAGTCGGAAGATCTACCAGTACTCTTTGGCAAAATGCCCAGCCTCCTCTGTGTAATTCACTGAGGAATACTTCTGTCTCACTCTGAAAATAAGCAGGTAAGATTAGATTTCACTGCTCAAAAGAGACAAAGAAGGTATCTTAATATAAACACATCTTTTTAACCGTCATTTGATAAGCATGCATCAAACCAGATCAGAACCCAGCTACTTTTCTTTTACACTAACAATGAGATGTGAAATCCTACACAAATGGATATGACACGAAGCTTCTTGCATTCTTATTAGTAGTATTGTCCTCCAACTTACACTCAGAGCCAAAACTTTCAAGTATAGGATTTTCTCCCAAGACATTTTGAAATACATTAGGTAAGGCACTCAGCTCCCCTCTGACTGTGTCTCTTTAGTCTGTGAAAATAAAAGAATTCCAGGCCTATCTTTTTGTTCCACTCTGGGCAAGTAATCAAACATGGTCTGCTGGGATATCAGCCTTTCAATTTGCTGGTTTCAGAATACGTATCATTTTCAAATAAGAAAATGATACCCTTCAGAAAGTATTTTCATTTTTTTAGAGAATGTTTTCAAACCTGCCCAAACATTTCTATTTTCCAAACACTCAAGAACTGCTTTGGTTTTCTTCTCAGTATTGTCTCTGATTTGCAAGTCAAAAGAAAAGATGTGAGGGATGTTGTTCAATTAAAATGTGACCTTACCAATTAATCTAGGAATTATTTAGTAATGCAGGCCTTCACTCCTTTCCTTACTTCTTCCTTTTTGAGAAAGACTACCCTCAGACTATGCTTAGGACACATTAAGCTTCTCATACAAGGAAAAGGAAGTTGCATGCATGAGTTGTTACCCGCTCCTTGCTGTTTCTGTGAAACACTACTGTCTCAACCTTTTTCTGACTGCTGTTAGGGAATTGCTCCATTTTGGAATTAGTACCTGACACTTGCTAAATTGTTGGGTTTGATTTAGCATATACTAAATCCAAAATTTTCCATGAAAAGACAGAGAACCTCCATATACCACTCAAAAATCAGTCTGAAACTCAGGGGAAAATTCCTTTCTAGTCTTAAGAAAAATAATCCATCAATGCAATAAAATATTAAATAAGCAAGAAATAAGCAAAATAAAACCCTGTATTCTGAGATTAACCAGCAGGTAGAAGAACAAGTTATTATTTCAGGGATGAGAGATGGGCAAACATTAGCCATTATACAGGGAGTTTAACTCAGTCCCTCAGTCATTCTCTACCACTGGTGATTTTCTCTTAACCTTAAGGAGGAGCTCTTTCAGGAGTGATGACCATTTCTTTGTGATAAGACAACTTAATCATTATTTCCTTGCTCATTTCCTTCCCAGTCGTGTGAAGTTTCAGAAATCCAATCTAGATAGGAACAGAGCACAGAAGGTTTTAATGCATCCGCAACTACTTTTTTAGCTGATAGCAAATACAGCAGATGCCACAGTCTAACTGATATACTTGATAAAGAAGAGGTAATAGAGATACTGAATATAGATTTTCAGTGTTGGCATTTGTCCCATCAAAAAATAGAAATAGCAAGAGCAATTGACAAATAAATGAAAGCTGTTAGACTACAGTAACTCTGAGGGCTTAATATGTTTTGAAGCATTGTATCAATGCTGAAGCATTTCAGAAAAAATAAATTAACACCCTAGTGAGTTACATACATGTAACTAATCCTCTTTTACATAGAGAAAAATTAATTTTTGTAAGCACTTTGACTTGAATGAAAGCACATGGCAAGATCCCCTGAAACTGGTTTTCCTTTGTGACATGCTAATTCCCAGTATCTGGGGGTTTTGGACAGCTTTATGACAGACCTGGAGATTCCTGACTATTAGTTTTACTGGTGTCACATTTTTGGCTCTACAGGAATAGTTTGCTTTTGTGCAGGCGGTTGACATTGAAACTGCCCCAGAAGAATGTTTCTGAGCCATGAACACCACTGGGGGAAACTTAGCCTCTCTCAGCCAGACTGCTGATGACTTCTGGAAAATGAAACATGGAAAATGGGTGTCAACACCAAAAGTCAGGTCATGAATACATAAAAGGAAGATACTAACATCTTATAATCCCTATGAAATAATTGCTACTTTGTATAATCTCCAATAAAGGGAAAAAAGGCCAGCAATATTTACTAAAAGAGTCTAACCTGAATATTTCTTCTTCAAAAGTGTCTTCACAGACAGCCATTTAACAGTCAGTACAAAGAACTATGTTACTTAGGCATCATACAGGTGATATGTTATGTCAGAGATTTCACTATTGTGCTCCCTAGTTTATTGTTTTCCAGAATCAAGGTAGTTTCAACTGAACACACAATCTGTTCTTTGAGAAAAAATTATATTTCAGGCTGTTGAATTTCTGTATTTTAGGTTTGATTGGTTCAGAAATTCAGAAATTAATTTTATCTTTCAGTGAACAAAGCAGGATTATATGCAGAACTCGGGCAAATAGGTAACATACTTAATTTTTTTTTGACCTTAACTCAAATTGTATAAGTTACTGAAACCACTTCCAATGGGAGAGATGGGTTACACTAACAGTCATGTTCTTGATAATGCACTATTCCTAAAACTTGTCAAAATGCCCTAAAAGCAATAAAAATACTGTTTACATTTCCACATAAAGACAGGTGAGCAAAAAGCTTGATAAGTATGGAGTTAATTAAGAAAATATATCAAAGAATGAGAATCCAGCATTCCATTTTCTACGATAGTTTACAATGCATTTCTGATTCTCTGATCGAGGATAATTCATCTTGCTCTATGTCATTAATCCCATCAGCAAAATAGAAAGCAGAATACTGTATTTAGCATTATATATTGGTTTTATACAGTCATGACAAAAAAGGTTGGAATGTAAAACTTCCCTTAGAAGCTGAGTGATCTCATGTTTAGCTTGGAGAATCAAATTTTTCTCACCCTGTTTGTTTCCTGCAGCAGTCTGGAAACTTACAGTCTGATCATCTCAACAGCTCATCTCCAACAAAGAATAAAGGCAACAAAATTACATAAGTCAAAGCTTTGAGGAAGTGGATTTAAATATTCTCAGTAAGGCAAGAAGCTCAAAAAAAGCTCTTTTGTAAAAGAAGAATGATTGTTTTTGACAGCAGCATTTTAAAAAGAAAGGAGACATAACTGCTAATTTTGAGGTCTTTAGTGTTAATACGTGAAAAAACTACACTACTGTACTGTTGCTTTCCATGAAATTCAGTATATGAAGTTCCAAGTTTCTGGATGGTAGCAAACTCTGATGAGAATTAGAATTTATGGTGCTAGTTCTCACCACTGAGACCTAGTTCTCAGGATCCAGACTTGTAGAAGTACAGTACAGCCTCATTTCTGCCTATATGGCAAGATTTTTTTCCACTGTCAACCTTAAACGAATTGGTGAGAAGAAAAGTAAGGAAAGAGCCTTAGGTGATGTCCTGCAGGCAGAACACAGCCCAGCTATACACCTGTGCTCCAGAGCTGGTAGTTCTTCCCCCTTTTCACAGCTGAGAAATGGCTGTTACCATTTAGGGAATTTTCTACCTCAGTTCTTGAATTACCACAGAATCACTGAATCACAGAATCATTAAGGTTGGAAAAGACCTTCAAGATCATCAAGTCCAACCATCAACCCAACACCACCATGCCCACTAAACCATGTCCCACAATGCCACATCCACACGTTCCTTGAACACCTCCAGTGAAGGTGACTCCACCACCTCCCGGGGCAGCCTGTTCCAATGCTTCACTACCCTCTCAGTAAAGAAATTTTTCCTAATACCCAGCCTGAACCTCCCCTGGCGCAACTTGAGGCCATTTCCTCTAGTCCTGTCACTCGTCACTTGGGAGAAGAGGCCAACACCCACCTCTCTGCAACCTCCTTTCAGGTAGTTGTAGAGAGCAATGAGGTCTCCCCTCAGCCTCCTCTTCTGCAGTCTAAACAACCCCAGCTCCCTCAGCTGCTCCTCATAAGACTTGTGTTCCAGACCCCTCACCAGCTTCTTCGTCCTTCTCTGGACACGCTTCAGCACCTCAATGTCCTTCTTGAAGTGAGGGGCCCAAAACTGAACACAGTATTCGAGGTGCGGCCTCACCAGAGCCGAGTACAGAGGCATGATCACCTCCCTGCTCCTGCTGGCCACACTGTTTCTGATACAGGCCAGGATGCTGTTGGCCTTCTTGGCCACCTGGGCACACTGCTGGCTCATATTCAGCCGGCTGTCAATCAACACCCCCAGGTCCTTTTCTGCAGGGCAGCTTTCCAGCCACTCGTCCCCAAGCCTGTAGCATTGCATGAGGTTGTTGTGGCCAAAGTGCAGGACCCGGCACTTGGCCTTGTTGAACCACATACAATTGGCCTTGGCCCATCGATCCAGCCTGTCCAGATCCCTCTGCAGAGCCTTCCTACACTCAAGCAGATAAGGGAAGAAGAAGATAGGAAGAAGATGGAAGAATTAGAATGATTCTGGACATATGCACTATGCAAAATTTAGTTGTCTTAGATTTTTTTTAGTTAAAAAGAGGAATCATCTAATAAGCTTAAGAATTTCTAGGGTTAGACGATTTCAAATCAAGATGCTTGAAGTTCAGGACTATGGAGTATAAAATCTTCTTCTGGATCTCACATTTATGCTTAAGCAGCAGTAATTCTGCCACACCTTATCAAATTTTTCACTTTTTTTCTATTATAAGAATATTGTATCTAAAATAATCAGAAGGTTTTAATTATTACCTTCCCTTCCTTACAAGAAAAAAAAGCCAACCAGACAGTTAACACTCTCCCTAGTCTCTTCACAAGCACACACAAAACCAGCGCAAAACAAAAAGAAATGAAAAATAGTTTGAAAAATGTATCTT
This sequence comes from Gavia stellata, assembly GCF_030936135.1. Classification (NCBI taxonomy): domain Eukaryota; kingdom Metazoa; phylum Chordata; class Aves; order Gaviiformes; family Gaviidae; genus Gavia; species Gavia stellata. Next base: position 51,571,476 of record NC_082594.1, on the reverse strand, counting down.
TGACTAATATTTTACATTACAATATTATAATTGTCCTCCCTTTTATACTGCATCTTTAATACATGTTTTCAAATCTTGTAATAATATTTTTACTCATAGGTTGAAATAATTGTAATCAGAATCCTGCACTTTACATAAGCTTTGTAAAGTTTTACAGTGAGGAATTCATGTTCTCACTTTTTGATCTATGATTCCGTTTGTTTTCTTGATGTTAACACAACAATGTGCCTGGAATAAATGTGACTCATGTTTGACTGACTAAGTAGGACTCATGTTTGGGAATCTAAGTCTGTCCTGAGAGATTGATGTAAATACTAAGCTGTAGCAACATTTTCTCTTTCTACATATAAACGACAGGACCGAGTCACTCTTCACAGTACCTTGGCCCCTATTGTCTAATATCTGAACCAAGGGGAACCCAGTCCTCACTTCCAGATCATGCATCAGCTATGTTTCGTTTGTTTTCCTGCAGAAATTGAGCAGTTGGGGGTGAAGTTGAGATGTGAGTGGAAGTTATTTCCGGACCTGTGAAATGCTGCCAGACCATCCCCCTCGCACTGGCACCTAATAGCTTCTCTGTCCTAGTGATGTATGCAGTAGCTGTTTCTTACTTATACCAGATACAGCAGCTTTAGAGGCGATGATAGAAACTGAATAATAGTGATTTAGAATAGTCACTAGTTTTATGGAAGACTTAAACCTTAAGTCTCCAGCCAGAATCAGCTTGAACTGGAATCAGAATATCTGTGTTGTAAATTATTTAGACAGTGGTTTTCTCTTTCACATTTTCTCACTTTTTTCCCTTATTCTTCAGAAATAGTTCATTGTATTCTGATGAAGAGTGACACCAATTTTCAAAATCTTGAAATTCTTGATTAAACACAATTCTATTTTTCCAGCCATTCCTAATACTGGAACTGGTTAATGTAGATGAAAGCTACATTTTAAACACATTTTTGTTGTACTCTGTATTTCTACTTTTCAAAATATGGCTTTATATCTTTATTATTCAGTAAATTACTGTGGTGAATACATTTTCTTTTATACATAATTCATCTGCTGTGTTTGAAGTAGCTTAATTTAATCTTGATAATGGAGTTCTAACTAGTTTTCAAAAGTTCCAATCTACATTATTTAAAATAGTTGGCTTAGATTGCAGGCAGCTGCAGCATGGGAAACAGCAATGAGGCGGTGCTTTTCACTAGACACTCCTGGAGATGTAGCTTTAGTCTTGTACTGATGACTGCAATTTCCCCTGGGATGCACCACAACAACTGCTGTTCACCCATGAAATACTATTGTTTTCAATTTCTCTGAATATGTATTCAATTAGAGTTCAACATCTTAAATAAATTTCTAAATTACATTTGTTTGGCATTTTATTTTGCAAGAAATACAACAGTATATGCCAATTTTGTGTAGCACAGCACATAACTAGACAGTTCTGAGGTAAAGAAATAAAAAGTGAATGTGTGTACACAGTGCACACAGAACAGTACGGAATTGTAGTCTATGCATATTTCTCAGTAATTTGTCCATTTTGGTAAATGCAACTGAAATGCTATATCTCTTTTTTTTTTTAACCTTCATCACTCCATTAAAAAGTTCATCATAACATAAAGCCATAGATTTCAAGGCAATTTGGGGTTTTTATCTTGATATCTATCTTGAATTTACTTGGAAAAACATCCTTAAAGTCAATATGACGTTAAGTTGCAGACCAGAATTGCTTGATCTTACATAAAGTAATTTTAATTAATTTCCCTATATAAATTGAGGGATTAAGGAGAGATTGATTCATTGATTGATTCATAGCTGAAGCTCCTTTCTACAAGAAAGAAAAAGACAGGGATATACTTAAAAGTGTGAACTAAACCACAAACGAAGTTATTTGTTATGCTTCAGGGGACAGCTTAGTTTGTGGGTGAAAAACAATGAGACAGTAGTCTCCTGACACTAGGGTAGGATCTTTGCCTCAGGATTTTTGCAAAACTCTGTTTATTATGTATTCATAACAATGAAGAAAGTAAAAGAACTTTTGTGAATTCCTGTGAATGGATTACAATGTAGATTACCCCAACTCTAATCACTGACTTTTTCTCTTAGAGAGTCACCCTCGAGGCTTTCAAATTCTCTTTTCTATTTGGTTAAAAAAAATTGAAAAAATGAGTTATGTAAAATAAGTTTTAATTCTACAGAGTTTGGTTATAGTGTATATTTGTGTATATATACCATATAAAAAAAAGATTATATTATTTTATATGAATGGATGAAATGTATATGTATAGGTTATATAAATAAGACCATATTTTTTAATATTAATCCAAATAAATATGAGAAGAGAAAAAATATTCCTGTTTCCCACACATCAGATCTTTATATTGAAGCACATCTCCTTTAAAGATTTTTTTTTTTAGAGCAAACCGACTGCAGAAGGGAACTACACAATAAAACGTACTTCTTGCTAACTGGTAAATTGGTCTCAGTCAAGGATCACATTTGTCAACTCAAGAACCAATACTGGCTCATTTTCAGTAAACACAGATCACTCTTGCACTTGCTCTCATTTGATACTAAACAGAAAAGTTCAGAGTACTTACCTGCCCATAGTATTTCATAGGCTATGCATTTAGAATTTTAAGTGAGTGTATTTTTAATGGATATCAATAACCTTGTTGCAGTTCACAGAGAATCTGCATGTCTTAATCTTGCTTCCTTTCTGTCTGGCAGACATATATGAAGCTGGTCATTTTCTGCAAGCATTTTTTAACTGTTACCATTTAAAGTAACAAAAAGGCAATCTTATTAGTGATCATAATTAGCCAATGGAGAATTTGAAATTAAAAATGGGAAGATGGAGATCTACAAGGAGATCCCTTAAGGAGTTTCTTGGCAATGCATTAATTTATGTTTAAGTTTGTCTTCAATTACAGTGGTCTGGTTGCTAAGATGACACATGCATGGAGGGTTTTAATTTGAGAACTTGGATGACTCCTTTCATTCAGAGAAGATGGAGACATGCTAAGATTTTACAAAACAACGAAGGTCCCAAGATCGGATAAGAGACTAAATGACTGAAAATTTAAAAAAAAAATCAGGAAAGAGTTGAATTAAATTGTTTAGCTTTGAATACGTTGTCTTCACCTCCATTTGGTTCTTCATTTCAGCAAATGTTCAGGTAAAATGTTTGTTTTGAATGCAGTGATGACCTAGCTATTATAGGAAGCTTGGTAGAGAATGGCTTATCAAGTCACATAACTGAATAAAACAATGCATTAGGCAAAGTGTAAATTGAAAGAAGATCTTTCAGAGAGGAAATAAAAGCAAACTATTTGAGGTAGTGTATTCAGTTTGTTGGTTGGGTAAGGACATTCAGTCTTTAATGAAGGTGCCTGAAATAAAGTTCTCTGACCTCTCCCCAATTTAGCTCAGGTCATATTTATCTTCGTAGCAATGTAAGGTATTGTGGTATTATTGTGTGATGTTGTGAGTAGGCTTATTTGCACTGCTGTTGGGTTTTGATTCCCTCTCCTCCCCGCCTCCCACCCCTGATGGTTTCCTGTCTGAGAACTATGGGCCAAGAATGCATTTTCACAAAAACTGAAAATCCTAAATGAAATAAAAGCTGAAGGAATCTTTCTGAATTCTAATGAAAAAAGTCTGAAATGCTTCACACTTAGCATTTTTTTCTTCATCTCTCTGTAGAGTAGGTAGTTAACATTTTCCTCTTTTTTATATGTATTATTATTAATAAGTATCTGGAAAAAAATGCTGTGCTTGGTCCCTTGATAATTATATCTCATTTGTACCTTGGCCTCTTTATTTTGCCCATCTGTGGTTTCAAGATGCAAGTGTTGTAGCTTCTGTGTATTTTCTTTTTGAGATTGCAAATAATGAAGAACTTGCAATTTAGCCAGGTTGGTCTCTTACTTAGCAGAACTCGAGGGTTATATTTTGAATTCCAAGTCTTTCTTCCCTTTTTTTCTTCCTTTCCTTACTAAAAACCACTATAATATAAAGCTAGGGAAAGGTTCAGCACACTGTTTTTGGCTGCTTGAAATTTTCTGAGAAGAGTTCATTCCTTTTTTTTCCAGATTAACACAATCAAGAGAACTTCCTTCACTCTGTGGAGCATTCCTAACTCTCCAGCTGAATCACTCCCGTGAAGATAACTTCACTTAGCACCTAGATCAGCTCCATCATTTGTCTCATACAAGCAGACAGAATTTTTTTTCCTTTTTTTCTAATTCAAACACCTTTCCCATACCTGGCTGTGTTTTTGATTTCTTACATTTGTCTACACCTCAGTCAAACAGCATAGATTCCTATTTTTCTCACTCAGATGATTTAAAGAGGGGCATATATTTCCAGTGCAGATTTCGTTAAAGCCTTCTTGATTTTTCTAATTCAAACACCCTGCAACTCATTTTCATGCAGTTCTTCCATATCGATTTGAATGAAATACAGAAAAGCCTTATCTTTAAGACTCTGTTTGTTTGCTAGCTTGCTTGGGATTTTTTGTTATTCTTTTGTTTTTGATTTTTTTTCCCCCTATAATACTCACAGTAAACCTTGTTCATTATGAATACAAAAACTTTGCATAGAATCAATTCAAGTTAAATTACCTAATAGGACCAATATTATATATATTACTCTCTAAAAACCACTACAAAACTGGACTTTTCCCATGTTGCCCTGTGTGAGTTTGCTATTTTTACTATCTCTGGAACTTCAGCACCATTTCAAGGGTTAAAAAGATCCTAAATTGCTTATTTAAAAAGTAGAACAGCCATCACCATCTTTCTTGTATGAAATCAACCAAGGATGTCAGAAAATTCCCTAGGGGAATTCCCTAGCCACACAAATCCAATAAGCAAAAGCAAGTTGTTTTCTTGAGTAAAATTACAGGCTGTTCTGCAGTGGGTGCTGTTGAAGCTGTAACAATTTGCAGGAAATAATTCAACATCCCTTTTAGAAGAAAAAGCAAACAAAAGACATGATGCTGTAGATCTGCAAACTAGCGTGGCTCCTCAGAGGTGGCTTCTGTGCCCCATTCCATGGAACTTTAATGTAAAATACCTTCACAGTCCTTGGGGCAGTGACTAGAATCCAGATCTCCTACAGTGAGTGGCGCTTGCTGGAATACACAATTACATTGCTTCTCGGTTTACCTGATTTTTTTTTAATTTTTATTTTATTTTAAGGAATAGAAGGGGCATAAAATAGGAGGGATTTTCAGTGTTCTTGCCCCAAGTCTAAATAATAAATGTGAGCTTGAGCTGTATAAAGGTCATAAAATAATTGAATTTAGAATTCCCTCTTTTCATATTTATTATATTCTATCACACACACTACAAAATCCTATAGTACAATAGATATAAGACAACATCACTCTTTCAGTAATTTCAGAGTCGTTTTTCCATATTCAGTTTAATGAAGCAAAACAAAATGAGGAAATTTAAATTAGAATACAGCAACAGTCAAGTACACTTTAGTGTAGTTCTAAAAAGCCAAACATTTATTCATTTGTTTTAAAACTAGAGTTTTCTTAGGAAAATGTATTTAATAAATTGGCATGGGATTGCTTTAAAAATTGTAAACTTGACACTAATCTCAAAGATTAGAAATGCCATTTCCTTCAGGGGATTCAGAACTGTGTTAGATGATGTTGTAGATCTATGTGCTCATTTAAATTAAATGTAGCATACTAGGGAGGGTAGAAGAGCAACAAGGGAATATTTCAAGAGAATCTGGAAACTCCTGACGCAAATGAAAACAGACTGCTCAAAGTGACTCATTAAAAGTTCTCAGTAGAGGCATCCCATGAGGCATGCCATGAGGCATGAGCTTGGGATCACGATTCTGTTGATTATCAAGATATACAGTCTTATAGTTGGCTTAAGACATACCACTGACAGCTCTCTTTTTAAGCATTTTCATTTGTCTTTATTAATGCTTTTGATAAGTGAACAGTTTCTACAACAATATTTTTAGAATTGCTTCTTACTTTGTCTCCTTTGACAAAGCCTGAAGCTACACACATAAATGATCAAAGACGTGGTCCTAGATTAAACCACATTTTGTTTGTTCTTTCTCTAGGCCTTTTATAAGAAAAAATCCACCAATCAAAACACTACATTCCCCTTTTCTTTTTTATCCAGACTATGTTTATTCTTGTCCTTCTTTTATCATCCAAAGTGATAAAACACATGTGGTTAATAATTATATTTGATTTTAGAAGGGAAAAAAAAGGAAAGTATTTGATGATATACAATAATTTTTGTCAAAACTCTCCAGTGTAGTTAATGTAAAAATTAAAGCTTCTTTTAAAAAGTAGAATCGCGAAAACACAACATCTTGAATAAATCAAGAATATGTCATGTAAAACAAAGAAAAGAAATGTATGTATATAATATATCTGAAAAGTTGGTTTCTCTGTCTTTTTCAATTTAGTCATCTGTTGGCTTTGGTTTAATTAGGTATAGCCTGAATTTTGAAAGACAGATTCTACTGTTTATGCTACATTTGAGTTGTAATGAGTTTAATGAATACATGGTCCTGACTCAAATGAGAGTGTTTTCCAATACATACATAGGTTGTCCATGAGTGTAGATTGTCAAAGAGTTTGGTGTTAGGTGTAGGATAAAACTCAACCTGCAATAATAGTATATATGCAACTATTGATCCTTTCAGGCTTGGAATTTGCTAGAGTTAATATGGTGTGACTAATAGGAAGACATCTCACTTTTTCATCTCCTCTGCAAGGACATGTTGACTGGATGTTTCAAGGTTCTGCACTTTGAGACTGAATAGCCGTACAAGATGAAGACCATGATTTACAGCAATTGAAGTGAGAACCCAGCTTTCATGCAAAAGGAAAAAAAAAAGACAAACAAAACTAAACAAACAAGAAATGGAATCTATATAAGGTGATCACTTTAGTACATTACAAATCCTTTGGTACGGACTGCACATAGTCCAACCTTCCAGAGAGTTTCCTGGGGTCACAGAATTTATGCTTAGTGTTCAAGATCACATCTGGAAAAATAATGATTTTACCTTGCAGACATAAAGCTAGGCTCTGCTATTCGCTATAACATTGAGTAGCACCTTATTCAAGTTTATTTTACTGATTTCAAAGGTCTAAATAATTACTTTCCAAACTAGATTCAATCTACACAATAATGCTAGTCAACTAATACTTGCTTTACAATCAAGGTTAAGACACTTCTAAAGGTCAATTCTATAGTTAGAGAAAAAGAACCATGTCTTAAATGTGCTGAATTTTATCCTTTGAGGCTATATCAAAATAATTTTTTTTTAATTGTTTAAAAAGAGTCCAGACAAGTAGAGAGTATTTTTACATAAGAATCTCATCCTGATTGTCATGAAATTCTTAAAAGTAAGCTAAGGAGATGTTATTTAGGTAAGTCCGTAAAAGGATAAATGCAATTAAAGGGACTGAAATGATCACTGACAAGGAGTAGCTATCACTAGCACACTGACAAAATGAAGGAATTATTCCAGTGTCATTTGACAAAGGTTTTCTTCCATTTTATATTCCTACACAACATTGAATAATAAAAAGTGCTATATAATATGAAGTTTGTACAGTATCTAAAAAAAAGGAGAAATTATGAGAAAATATAAATAAATATGTTCTAATAAGGTTTATTCTTGAGAAACCCTAATTCAGAAATATGGATTGGAGACTATCTGGAGACACAGTAACTAGAAAGAATGGAGCCTCGGGACTAGAGTGGATCAAACATTGGAATGAGTCAATATCTTAGTGTTGAAAAAAAAGTCAAATATCATGCCAATGAGTATAAAATGAGCTGTTGTCTGTGCGACATGTGATGTACATAATCATTCTATTCTATATAGAACTGACAATACCTTAGAAAAGTTTATTTTGGGAAACTGTGTTCCAGAAAAATGTGGGCCAACGAAAAGATTGGGTATATCAGTATTGTAGTATATCTGTATTTTGCATATATGTATTGGGTAGAGATGGAAAGATTTTGGGAGTGAGGGGCATGGGGAGATATAGGGGAGGTCTCTATGAGAAGAGACCATGGGCTGCCCCATGCCAGACACAGCGAGTTCCATCTGGCTCCAAAATGGACCCACCACAGGACACAGCTGAGCCCATCAGCGAAGCTGGTGGCAACCCCAGGAAAAGATATTTAAGAAAGGGCAAAAGGCTGCACAGGCAGTGAGGAAAAGAGAAAAATCACAGAATCACAGAATCACAGAATGATAGGGATTGGAAGGGACCTCTGGAGGTCATCTAGTCCAACCCCTCCGCCAGAGCAGGTTCACCTAGAGCAGATTGCACAGGAATGCGTCCAGGTGAGTTTTGAATATCTCCAGAGAAGGAAACTCCACAACATCTCTGGGAAGCTTGTGCCAGTGCTCTACCACCCTCAAAGTAAAGAAGTTCCTCTTCATGGTTAGATGGAACTTCCTATGACCAAGTTTGTGCCCGTTACCTCTCGTCCTGTCACTGGGCACCACTGAAAAAAGACTGGCCCCATCCTCCTGGCACCCACCCCTTAACTATTTAGAAGCATTAAGAAGATCCCCCCTCAGTCTTCTCTTCTCCAGACTAAAAAGACCCAAGGCCCTCAGCCTTTCCTCATAACAAAGATGTTCCTGTCCCCGAATAATCTCTGTGGCCCTTTGCGGTACCCTCTCCAGCAGCTCCCTGTCCTTCTTGAACCAGGGAGCCCAGATACGACCTTGCAGACACCAAGGTGAGAGAAGAAGGAGAGGGAGGAGGTGCTCCAGGTGCTGGAGGTGTTTCCCTGCAGCCCATGGAAAGGACCCCAAGCCAGAACAGTTGGGTATCTCCCGCTGCTCCCCCTCAAAAAAGTAGAAATTGGGGTTATTCAGTGTAAAAAGAGAACAGTGGGGAGATATGTGGAGAGAGAACAGTGTATACTGGAGTTGTGGAGTTGTGTATACTCCACCCTTGTGAGGCCCCACCTGGAGTACTGCATCCAGCTCTGAGGTCCTCGGCACAAGAAAGACATGGACCTGTTATAGCAGGTCTAGAGGAGGGCCATGAAAATGGTCAGAGGACAGGAACACCATTCCTATGAAGATAGGCTGAGAGAGCTGAAGTTGTTTAGCCTGGAGAAGAGAAGGCTTTGAGGATATGGTGTTGCAGCCTTTTCATGTATACAAAGGGGGCTCACAAGAAAGATGGAGAAAGACTTTTTACCAAGGCCTGTAGTGACAGGACAAGTGGCAATGATTTTAAACTGAAAGAGGGTAAATTTAGATTGAATATAAGGAAGAAAAATTTTTAGCATGAGGGTGATGAGACCCTGGAACAGGTTCTCATCAGGTCCAGGAGGCCCAGGACCCAGGAACAAGTAGTGGATGCCCCATCATTGGAAGTGTTGAAGGTCGGGTTGGATGGGGCTTTGCATAATGTGATCTAGTGAAAGATGCCCCTGCCTGTAGCAGGGGAGTTGGACTAGATGATCTTTAAAAGTCCCTTCCAACCCAAATCATTCTATGAGTCTATGATTCTAAAAAATACATTTTTCTGAAAGGACTGTTGTTTTTTTCTATAATATATGATATGCAATAACGATTGAGGTAGATAACACCTGAGTTTGCAATAATATACCGATCCCTTCCTTTTTTCTTTCTGTTGTCTTTCACTCTTCTAGATTGTAACAAAAAAACAGTCACAGTAATCACACCAAGTCAACATTAATCAATGAACGAGTATGGAACGTGTATAGTTGTTCAAAACAGTTGATTTAAATAATGGTTTTAAACAGAGCAATATTCATTTTATATGCTTTTCTCTTTTTCTAAGTATGTAGGATTTCTACAACACTGATTTAAGACTAAATACTATAAATTATTAAACCAGTTATATTTAAACTATCAGTTTAATTCTGCTAGACATCATAGTGCCTCGCTCTGTTCACTGGAGGGGAGTCCAAAACATAACATTTCTCTCTTAAGTTCCCTATACAATTAATGAAGAGAGAAAACCATCTCATACAAAATCCAAAACCAGTTGAATGCTGAAGAGGGAGCCATGATCTTCTGTCTAAAGGGAATGCTAAACACAATGATCTCTCTGAAACATTTCTTTGTCCAATTGCCACTACACTAAATTCCCACATCCAGTAGGTTGGGACGGTTTTAGCCAGCTGATCGGATCTAGATGCAAGGCGCTTAAGCAAAACTGAACTACATCCTCTCCTTTGAATTTCTTAAGCTAAAAAAAAAAAAACTCTCACAAAAAATAGTAGCTAGGCTTACAAGTTAATTATAGACCATGGAAATTTAGGATCCTTTAATCGATCTAAATGCTTTCTTATGTGCTATATTGCAATTTTTTTTTTTTAATCTACATTAGACTGTTTTCATTACCAGCATAAATGAAAGATGAATTATGACATTAATTTACAGTTTCACCTTACATTTAATCTCAGCAAATGTTAACCGGTGGTTAAGTCAAATCCTGTTCATTCAAACACTGGTCAAAGCAATACATAAACAATGCTATGAGTAGGAAAGCGTTTTTGACTCTCATGGTGCCAGCCTGTAAAGATTTAATAATAATTTATGCTGCAGGATGGATTGAGAGATGCAAAGATGGTTGTAATTTCTATTGAAAAAATGTGGCTTGTCTATATTGGCAATGCTCTTTACATGCAAAACTAGGTCTAGAGAGTTTCTTTTACACTAACATTTGTATCACTTTACTATGAGAAATATGATCACAGAATCACAAAATGGTTGAGGATGGAAGGTACCTCTGAAGATCATTTAGTCCAACCCCTCTGCTCAGAGTGGTATCAGCTAGTGCAGGTTGCTCAGGGATCTTTCCAGTCAGATTTTGAATATCTCCAAACACAGAGATTCTGCAACCTTTCTGTGCAACCTATTCCAGTGTTTAACCACCTTCACAATAAAAAAGTCTTTTCTTGTGTTCAGATAGAATTTCATTTGTTTTCATCTATGCCTATTGTCTCTTGTCCTGTGGGCACGATTGCAAAGAGTCTGGCTCCCTTTTCTTCATTGCCCCCCCCCCCCCCCCCACTTTCATGTATTTATATATATATCAATGAGATCCTTCCCAGGCCTTCTCTTCTCCAGGCTAAACAACCCAAACTCCTCAGCAGCTCCTCATATGACAGATGCTCCAATGCTCTAATCACCTTTTCGGCTGTCTGCTGGACACTCATCAGTTTGTCCATGACCCTCTGGTACTGAGGTACCCAAACGTGGACACAGCACTCCACATGTGGCCTCACAAGGACTGTAGAGAAGGGAAGGATCACCTCCCTCAACCTGCTGACAACAATAGCCAAAAACTCTTAAGGTTTATGCAGTTAGAATAAAAGGTCAAATTAAAGTTATTGGGGAAAGGATTTTCCTCATAAGTTAATACTACGTAACAATGCATTGCTATAACTAAGGAATTTAGAGAAAAATTTAACTTGAAGAAATTCTTTGGAGTAAGTATTGCTATTACTTTATTCTGGGCATAATTTTATTGTCCTGCTTTCTCATTGCTCACCCTTTTCAGAGATGAGATGAAGTACTTCTTAGAAAGTACACTTAATGCAAACTTTAGGAAATTGCTTAGATTAAATTTAAAAAGCATGTTTATTACAAAGTATATCTTTGGAGAATTAGTCTTTAAACAATAGTCAGAAATGCACAATGATGTCTCACATTAACATTCACTGCTGATGACCATCAATTAAGTTACATCACTAGTACAGAAAAGGAAAATCATCCAGTATGTAGTTACATTGGGACAAATTAAAAGTCTTCAATATTAAACTAAGGGGTGAACTGCAAACATTTTCCATTGTTTGCAGAATATTTCATATGTGAAGCAGAAATAGAAAGTTCTAAGCATAGATGCATCTTTAGTTAAAAATGAAAGTATCTTGCGTAGTATATATTTTATAGCATCTGCCATACTATGTGCTTCTCTTCTACTCTGAATTCCACCCCCTAAAATACTCCAGTAGACAAATAGTAATAAGCAAAAGCTTCTTGTCCTCTGATGTTCTCTGAAACTTTTTAGAGATCGTAACTTGATAGAGTTGAAAATAGAACTGAGCTTCTTTAGCTCTCCATACATTTCTGTGTTAAGGTGTTTTAAAGCAATATTCTGGTAGATTTTATAGAAAGTAGGCTTTAACAGAATAAATTCTCAAATCTTAAAATCTAATTAAATACTGCTGTAAGAGACATCAGAGTTGATTTAGCCCATCCTCCTGCCCTCACTCATGATCAGTTATGCCTTTGCTGTCCTTAAGATTTTCTAGATGGCTTTTAAAGAATTCCACTTTGGATCCTTCAATAGCTTAGGAAGTTTTCTTTTTAATGTTTATTCTGCAACTTTTGTTCAAATTAAATCCATTGCTTCTTGCTTTCACCATAAATTTAGAAAACAGTTAATTTCCTCCCTTCTTACAACCAGTATACACATTTGAATGTCCACTGTTCTCTCTCCACATATCTCCCCACTGTTCTCTTTTTACATTGAATAACCCCAATTTCTACTTTTTTGAGGGGTAGTGGAGGGAGATACCCAACTGTTCTGGCTTGGGGTCCTTTCCATGGGCTGCAGGGAAACACCTCCAGCACCTGGAGCACCTCCTCCTCCTCCTTCTCTTACTTTGGTGTCTGCAAGGTCATTTTTCACTTTTCCTCACTCCTCACTGCCTGTGCAGCCTTTTGCCCTTTCTTAAATATCTTTTCCTGGGGTTGCCACCAGCTTCGCTGATGGGCTCAGCTGTGTCCTGTGGTGGGTCCATTTTGGAGCCAGATGGAACTCGCTGTGTCTGGCATGGGGCAGCCCATGGTCTCTTCTCATAGAGGCCTCCCCTATATCCCCCCATGCCCCTCACTCCCAAAATCTTTCCATCTCTACCCAATACATATATGCAAAATACAGATATACTACAATACTGATATACCCAATCTTTTCGTTGGCCCACATTTTTCTGGAACACAGTTTCCCAAAATAAACTTTTCTAAGGTATTGTCAGTTCTATATAGAATAGAATGATTATGTACATCACATGTCGCACAGACAACAGTCATTTTATACTCATTGGCATGATATTTGACTTTTTTTCAACACTAAGATATTGACTCATTCCAATGTTTGATCCACTCTAGTCCCGAGGCTCCATTCTTTCTAGTTACTGTGTCTCCAGATAGTCTCCAATCCATATTTCTGAATTAGGGTTTCTCAAGAATAAACCTTATTAGAACATATTTATTTATATTTTCTCATAATTTCTCTTTTTTGTCTAGATACTGTACAAACTTCATATTATATAGCACTTTTTATTCATTCTTAACCTGCTGGCCACCCTTGTTTTCCTACAGCCCAGGATATGGATGGCTTTCTGGGCTGCAAGCACACATTGCGGGCTCATATCTAATTTATCTTCTGCCAGCATCCCCACATCCTTCTCTGCAGGACCGCTCTCAATCCCTTCATCCCCCACCTTGTATTGATACCAGGGGTTGCCCCAACCCAGGTGCAGGACCTTGCACATGGCCTAGTTGAACTTCATGAGGTTCACATGGACCCATCTCTCAAGCCTGTCAAAGTCTCTCTGGATGACATTTCTTCCCTCAAGTGAATCAGCTGCACCACTCAGCTTGGTGTTGTCTGCCAACTTGCTGAGGGTGCACTCAATCCCACTCTCTATGTTGTTGATGAAGATATTAAATAATATTTGTCCCAGTACCGACCCTCAAGGGACACCACTCATTACTGTTTTCTGTTTGGACGTTGAACTGTTGACTGTACCTCGGACGTGGCCATCCAGATAGTTCCTTATCCATCTAACAGTCCCTCTGTCAAACCTATCTCTCTCCAATTAAATTTATTACACTTTGTTGTGTTTGAAGTAAACTAGTCTCACAAACTAATGCTGTATTATTAATTACTTTTTGGATTATTTATTATCTTTTATCTTAGACAAAATGTATCTCTTAGAATTACAGGGTTAATAGAGAAAACTCTACTAACCACTTTAAAAGTCACAGTTAGAATAATACTTTGAGGATTCACAGGCAAATAACCTAAACATTCCACAAGAAAATTCTGTATTTTTATCATTCCCTCCTTAATAATAACAAGACTTTATTTTTTTGAGGCAGATTAATTACCTAATTGCAACATTAGAAAAAGTTCATATATCCTGATCCCTCTCTGATCATGTAATTGTCCTATTGTACTTAGGACAATACTGCTTATAATGCTAACTGGTGGCTTACTGGGCATAGGAAAGGAAGGTATTCTATTCATGCAGTAAATACCATTCTTCTGGATGCTCTATATAGAGAATATTTTGCCTGCACAGTGAGTTCCCCACATACTGGACATATTTGCTATCCTGCATACATATCATACCATCATTCTGCATGTTCTGACATAGCCAAGAGACCTCTGAGAAAGGTAGTGACTGAAAGAAAGGTATTGCTACAGCCAAGGAAATATTTCTTTACCACTGCTTGATCCCAGATTGCCCCTTGAATAGGGCGCACTGTGTAAAATGGAACATCAATAGCTACACAGGCAACATATAGATTATGAGCCATAAATTGAGCACATCTGAACCTAATCAGAACAAATCAGGACACAGCTGAACTTGTCCTTGTAGCTGTACCTATGCTAGTAAACAACTGTGGGCTCAAGCATTGACAGGCTACCATACATGAAATTTATTTACTATCTTGCTCCCTTGCACAGCTTCAGTCCATTACAGCTAGCTGTCCCCTAGGCAATATCCAAACACAGTTCTCGGAACTGCAGGGCCCAAGAATCATTCTCAAGACACATAAACAGTACCTCCTGTTCTGTGGGTGGGGACGGAGAGAAGAATTAACTATATGGAAAAAACCCATCCTATGCACTTTCTGACAAAGAACTTGCCTGAACTCCTGACATGGTGAACAACATAGCCAGAGAGTTTCAAAAGGAAAGTTTCACAGCACAAAGAAAAGACAGGTCTTTTTTTTTTTTATGAAAAGACACATTGGAGTTTAGCTTATGCCTTTGTTCATTAGATATTTTTGTCCTTTAATATGTAATCTTCCTCATTTAAATGTGAAGTTTAGGAAAGTAGCCCTTAAACACCAAGAGAAAAAAAAAATTGATAGTTCTTCTTTAGTATAGTTAAGGAGTAATGGAAAAAATTGTCACATTAAAATAAGGTTTAATATTTTGCAGAGAAAATATAGTTTTTGAGAAACAAGCAGTCACTTCTTAGACATATCTTAGACAAAGAAACTCCCAGGAACTGTAGTTTGATTATGACCTGAATTTGAAGGAAACTGCAAAGCTGCAGGTGTGTTCTGAATTTGTAAGCTGAGCAATGTAGTCAAAGATCTGTAGTCAAAGAAACAAAGAGTAAGGAATAGGTGAGGTAGCACTGAAATCTTGGTCTTAGAATAAAGATGTCAGGTCACAGAGCAGTAAGTTGCTTCTAAACCAAAAACATGGTCCTCAGTAATTTCCGGATATCCCGGTTTGTCGTTGGATATGTGTGTGATGTTCATTTGGATCTGTCTGACCAAGCAGAGAAAGTACAAGAGAATGCATAATTAGCTACTACACAAAGCAAATGAACAATTATAACAGGATCACAGAATCACAGAATCACAGAATCACTAAGGTTGGAAAAGACCTGCAAGATCATCAAGTCCAACCGTTACAAAAAAAACCCAAAAAACAAAACAACACACACACAAAAAAAAAAACAAACAAAACCACCCACCGACACCACACACCACCATGCCCATCAAGCCACATCCCACAATGCCACGTCCATTGCAGGATGCAATACAAGGACGTCCAATACAATACGTCCAATTCCAGGATGCAATACAAGAAACATTCACGGTTAGGTCCCTTTTCGAATTAATCTAGTGATATGCTGAAGAAAATTATAAATATAAGGTGAAGACAAACTTTTAAATGGAAATATCAATGTAAATTTTGGGTATTTATTAATCTGATCCATTTTTCTCATACACAACTCAGTCTCATTCCATCCATAAGAAAACCAATCATAATGGAGGTTTCCAATAATCTTGAAAATCAAAACATGGGATCTAATTATTCATTATCAAAGGCATATTGATTTGTGGTGAGAGTCTGAAGATTTAATTTGTACTGTTAATTTGTATTGATAATTCAGAGAGGAGGAATACCAATTTGTTTTGTTGTTTAAAGAACTTTAAAAAAACAGAAATGACCCAGAATGACACAATAAAGCATATTGTTCTTTATATTTAATCTGTGCATGAAGAAATAATTTTATTACTGCCTTCAAAGTGGTTTGGGATTAAGGTCCAGAACAGATGCACTGTTATTCTTTGAAGTGTTTTCTAGAAAACTAATTTAAGACAATGAGGAAGCTGTGGGAACAAATTTGTAATTTAGACTATATGAAATTCTTAACGTACAGAACTATTAATTGGAACTATATTGGAATTCATAGTTATTGTCATGGAAGACTAGTACAATCAGCAAGAAAAAAAACTGAAACAGAATACAGTGATAATATGCCTATCAGTGATATAAATCATAACACAATTTCTGTCAGTTATCTTGGAATTTCCTGTGCATATGAGTCAGAATAATGGATCAACGACAAACCTCTTCAAACATCTAGCTTATGCAGTAATTTCAGAGGAAAGAACAAGCTTGTCATACTACCTTCATTCCTGTAGGATTTTTAGACTTCCATGTGCCAGGGGAAATAGTCCTGGGACACAAGCCCTGTGAATGTGGCCGAAAGAAGGAAACCAATACCATTTCCATAGCATGTACCTAGTTCAACTTGAAGACAGTGCAACTAAACAAATTTCTGCAAATGTGTCTCAGTCATAGTTCAAATAGGTTTAAATTCATATTTCCAGTACAATAAAATGCATTCATTAACTATTTTCATATGACTTCCTTGATTCTACATTTCTTTTATTTTGTTTCTGCATGACTATATTCACTGTGAAAAAAGTGCTACAAAAGTCATATCTCCTCTTATCCTAAAACTTTCTTCACTCATTGACTATATTATTAGCAAAGAGTATATGTATCTTTTCTTGGGCATTCAAATGATGGTTTTTGCTTTTTTTATAAAACACGAAGAGCAGGTATTAAAGACTATCTATCCTGTTTGTTTAATCTGATGTTTTTATCTTACATTTTGGGACTCAGCTAATAATTTCAGTCTCCATTCCCAAGGTGACAATACATCTAGGTGACAAATTTATACATGACCTATATACTCCTATTATGCTCCCATTATAGTGATGAGATCTAGGGCTTCACTTAGTTGTACGCATATATGCATCTAATGCTATCTGAGGTTCCCTATGCCATTCAGCCTGACATCCACCTTTGGTTCCAGAAAGGCATTGGTCCTGTGTCCTTGACAGCCCTATTTCAGGTAGATGTTACTAGGGTATTCTTCAGAGAGTCAAGGAAGTGAATCAGAATCCTGCTTTTAGATCCGTGAATTTAGATGTTGACGATCTATAGCTGAATGCCAGACATTATGTTCAGGCTTTTCAGAATAATGCTTTTCTACTGATCTTCCAGCCTAATTTTGAAAAGACCATGTAAAAAGTTAAAAAGCATCTCTGGCTTTCAGCGTAGCTGATACCATATGTAGTGATCAGCTCTCAGATTAGAACTGAACTTTTTATTGTTCCATGAGTGTATATGCCCTGTAACCTTCTAAATACTTGATGACCTCATGGTGCAACAAAATCATGAAGAATCATGTGTAAAACAAGGTCTCAAGTAAAACATGTCTGTGAAGGACTGTAATTTACAGTGGATAGTGATTTACATTGTGCTTCTGAAGTTCCCTTATCTCAGATATCATAATAGTTTATTTGTTTGATGCCAACAGCTAGCATGTACTCATAAGTAAAGGATATTATGAGAAATTTATATTGCTAAGTTTTTTTCATTTATCTCTATGCCCTTGAAAAAAGGAAGTGAAAACTAGAGTTCTTTCACACTGCAAACAGCATTGAAACCCCAAGCATCATATTTGCTCTAAATTCCAAATAGAAGGCAGTTCAGTTGATAATATATGATTATATTCCCTTAATAAGCAAACTGATCACATTCTCCAAAAATCAATCATAAAATTAATTCTAAATGTCAGTTGTAACCCTCAAATGCCACATAATAGCTTGCTCAATAGGTATTAATGCAATAGTTTAATTGTGCACAGATGTCAGCAACTTAAACAATAAAGGAAAATAATTTTTACATATATTAAAATCCTTTTGTGAAAGAATTACTGTAAGTGTACAATCCATTGGCAACAACAATCCGTATGGTTTCCTTGCTGACTGAGAGTTTTACTGATGTACAGCTTCAGTCAGTCAGAATAAGCTACATTAACATACAACATGTAGATATTAAAAAAAGCTGTATAATATGGCCTGAGAAAAAAGGCAGAACTGTAACATTTTCACATGATTTATTTTTCAAAGCCACACAGAGAATGCTTGCTTGGAAATCCTACTTTAGATAGGTAGAGTACCTTGTAAACTGCATGCACAATTAGGCATAAACCTAAATGCTTATGGATATCACCGTTTCAAAAAATAAAAGTCTTTGTCATATTTTAGGACACAGTTGTATAGATTTTTCCTAGTATCTAAGTAGTAACTCAACTACACAACTTTCTGTCTTCTTTGCTTCCTCTTTATTGCCCCTTCTGCTTTCCATTCCCCTTCCTCTTCCTTTTTCTTTATTATTACTATTAATTACAATTAATATTCATATTTCATTGTGTTAGTAGATTTAATTTCACAATTGTATAAATTGCTCATATAAGCTTAAAGACATTCCATGTGTAGATATACTGACATCACTAATTAGTTTAGTGCTGTGTAGGATAAAATATGGACTTTTAGAAATGGAGTTCAAAAAGCTACATAAACTCTTACTTTATTCTCTGCTGAAAAGCAGTAGGAAATTGTATGTAACCACAAGAAGCGTTGTCATCCAAGCCTCTAAATAGCTTAATCTGATTGTCTTTTTCTGGAAATTTTATTTTATTTTTCTACCTTTACCTCAATCCAACCACCTGCTTCAGATAAATCCCTATTTATCTGACCTGAGGGAATGTATTTTACACTTATGAATTATCTTCAAGTCCCCCAAATTATGAATTGTTTTAGAAAAGCTCTTACAGTAATGCCAGAAATCACCACTGGAATGCAAAACAGTGTTTTAAATAGCTTTAAAGAGCTGAAGATAGGAACACTTTACGCAAACTTCCATGAAGTAAAAATTATCTTATGCGCATATTATGGTCTATGCCCAAAACTGAACTACAATATCTTTCTAAGAAATCAATTTAAAATTCAGATGTCTAAATTTAGTTATCTGCAGCAACTGAAGACCAAGAAGGAAAACATAGGCCAAATCAAATGCTACTAGATGCCAATTTATGAGTAAATACAGAGAGCTCAGTGTTGCCTGAAAAAAGTGTTCAACTCACCAAATGTGCACATGTATTTTAGGATGAGCTGAACAGCTCTCTTGATGCCACTGACTGTACTGCTTAGGCCGACTATAATGTGCATGAAGACATCTAACTAATAGGCAGATGCTGTAGACAACCTGCATGTCTTAATCTGGGGCTGAATTGCTCCCTGGATATTGCTGACTACTTACACTGGACTGCATAATTACAAAGCATAATATAGTATTATCCATGATTGTTTGCATAGACTAAGTATTTACAACAACAAATGAAAAAAGCACAACACCCAAAAATGCACATAAAATACTACTGTTGTTAAAGCTTCACCTACACTTAAAGTAATACATCTTGCTAATCTATAAATCTCTATGTATTGCCAAATGAATTATAAACTAACTCCTCATTCCATTGAGAAAACAATTAAAGATGTTTTGGAAAACACATATTCTTCACAACATTTAAAAATGCCCCAAAGCATGAAAACATAAAAATGCATGGATAATGAATTTGTATTTGAATTGGCCATTACTTCTTGAATATTTTCAAGTCTTAAAAGAAACTGTACGAGTGATATTTGAAAATGTTCTTAAACGAGCGTAATAATACAATTGGTTTGAACTTCCACAAGGTACCACCATTTGCATATGATAATAGGAACATAAGTTTGGAAGATACTCAGGTGAAGTCTACAAATTAATGCGACAATAACCAATATGTGTTTTCAGGTAACTTTCCATTTCACATATTACCTATCATCAGCAAAATGTTTTTAGATAAATTTTTGTTGAAACTTTTTACAAAAAAAATCAAGTTCAGTACTGCATTTTTTACCTAGAAACATGAGAATTGACTGAGACGTGTTCTTACAAGATGGTAATCTCTGTGGCCTTGAAAGAGTTTTCTAGGTATTAGCAGTTGTTTCTCTGTATTAGGTAAGTTTCTCTTCTGTGATCCCTGTTTGGTTTAAGAAAAATAAAGACAGTAAGTGTTAGAGACCTTTGATAACTGGCTATTGCTTCTACTTTTTCCTCAGTAGCTAAAATATTTTACATTCTGTCTTAAAACTAGAAAACTCTTATCTTCAATGTGTCAGAGATATAAAACAGCAATTAAAAAGTTTTTGAAAAAGGTTAGGGGTATTTTTATTGCAATTTGTATAAAGATACACTTTGGAAAAATATAAGAAATGGAATTTTGTTTTTTTCTATACATTATTTCTCAGATACCTGATTTCAGTTTGTGGTTTCAGGTAATAAAATTAAGCCCAAACAACAATATTCTCTAGAAAAATATAAAAACAGTTTAAAATTGATTGGAAGCACATGTTAGAACATTTTGCAAATTTCCATGTTGATAGGAAATTAGAAATTTGGGTTAGCACATGCTACTGAAAACGTCCATGTTTTAAGTATGTTGATTCATTCTAATTGCAATTAAAGAGAGAGCAATATCATCACTCTAAATCTTTACTTGTTTTATCCATTTCAATTTTTGCAAGTAAAATTTAGGCAAAGAATTTAATGATATAGTCTTGCCCATTTTATAACAAAAGTAGAGATTTAACAGCAGGTGAGCATGCATCTGTAATAAGCATGATGTATAGAAATTGTATTAAGTTCTACTCAACAATATTATTACTAGTGATGACCATGGTAAAGAAATCATAACAGCAGTAATTATATTTAGCTCACCAAATGTACATTCAGCTCCTGCGAGACACAATCCGGGAATGAATAATCCCATTATTAACTGCAGCTTTCACATATGCCTTGGCCTCCATAGTTGGAAAAGCTTGGTTTTTCTCTTCTTTTATTGATACGGCTTTATAGTCATTGTGCAGCTTTCTAGTCATTGTGCACGCACACCCTCCCACACACACATACTGATACAATGTTCATTAATAACTTCATATTGTGGCTAGCAGGTCGAGGGAGGTTATCCCCCTTCATGGCTAGTCATTTGTGGCTAGCAGGTTGAGGGAAGTTATCCTCCCCCTCTACTCTGCACTGGTGAGGCCGCATCTGGAGTACTGTGTCCAGTTCTGGGCTCCCCGGTTCAAGAAGGACAGGGAGCTGCTGGAGAGGGTACCGCAAAGGGCCACAGAGATTATTCGGGGACAGGAACATCTTTGTTATGAGGAAAGGCTGAGGGCCTTGGGTCTTTTTAGTCTGGAGAAGAGAAGACTGAGGGGGGATCTTCTTAATGCTTCTAAATAGTTAAGGGGTGGGTGCCAGGAGGATGGGGCCAGTCTTTTTTCAGTGGTGCCCAGTGACAGGACGAGAGGTAACGGGCACAAACTTGGTCATAGGAAGTTCCATCTAAACATGAGGAGGAACTTCTTTACTTTGAGGGTGGTAGAGCACTGGCACAAGCTGCCCAGGGAGGTTGTGGAGTTTCCTTCTCTGGAGATATTCAAAACTCACCTGGACGCATTCCAGTGCAACCTGCTCTGGGTGAACCTGCTCTGGCGGAGGGGTTGGACTAGATGATCTCCAGAGGTCCCTTCCAACCCCTATCATTCTGTGATTCTGTGATTCTGTGAGACTGGGATGAAAAATATGTCAGCTAGGTGGAGGGTAAAAACTAAGAAATTTAAAGTTACCTATTTACATTAAACCTTTATAACCTCATGACTGTGTGAGATCTGTCTGCTAATCATGTAACGTACCTATAATGGCAGATAAAAGTTATATAATTCCCAGTAGTTTGCCCAATTTTTACACTTTTTAAAGCAGGAACATAAAAAGGTATGTCATTTTTTTACTACTGTATAGAGGATTTTAGTTCCATGTCTTAGTGTCTTTTTTCTGGCATGCCATGTGACTCAGTTCATTTGACTACAGTTTGAAGTCAATGAGTGAGTCACTTCTTACATTTAGATCATGAACTGAGTAAGCAGGATACTTGTGGTTTTTAAAAGATTTGTTAAAAAATTTAAATGTGCTAGGCCTTAAAAGTTTCCACAAAGAACTCTAATATTTATTCTCCTGCTTTTTATTTGAGATTACTTAATCAAGTCACATACTCTGAATTGTGTCTTTTGGAGTTGTGTTTGTTTCAGGAATCTAAGACTTTCCTTTTCACTTTTGAAAGGTTATAAAAGACCTGAAACTAAGCAGAGAAGTTCTTCTTATGTTTAATTTGATTAACCAGATAGAATAATGGCATACCCTCAAGTATTTTGATATGTATGAACGACTACATTTTCATAAAAGGGACCTTTGCTTTTACAGCCATTCCTCAAGCAAAGATTATAGCATAGTAATACCATTTTAACAAGGACAATATAAGGATAAAAGAAAAATATATTTAAATGAAGACATGTTATATGTTTTTGGTCAGCTGAAAAAACCCAAGTATTTAAACAAACAAGTACTTAACTGTGTGTACATAAAGGAAATGAAATCTTCTCTCAGCTTGAGGTATTTTTATATAGAACAAATAAAATGACTAATATTAAAAGCCAATATTTGGCAATGATTTCCTATGGCATAGTTGTTTTGTTTTATTTGTTTTCCTCCTCTATAATAGAGATAATTATCATTTGCAAAGTAAAAGAGGCATACATTAATCAGTAGCCTACTGGCTACAGGAAGTCAAGAGGGCTCTTTTCTAAAAATATTTATTGGGTGGACAGAAACAGTCTATTTCTCAGGGATATAATAATATACTGCAATATTTTAAACAAAATTAAAATTTAAGAGCTTTCATATAACAGTTTTGAGAAAATTAAATGCCCTTCTATAATAATTCTGAATACTAAACATAAATTGAGAAAAGAAAAGAAAAAAGAATTATCATGTGTTCTAGATGAAAGTGCACAAATTTCATGTAATTACATATAGAGTCTGGTTTTTTAAGTGTCTAAGACAATCTCAGTAATTAGCAAAAAGTATAGAAGTTATATCACTAAGACAGTCAGCCTGACTGTATAGCTTACAGTTCAATATGAAAAATGTGAATGTGTATTTATGGAAGGGCATAGCCCTGACATCCTTGTAAGAATTAGACATCTGGCATCGCAGAAAAATTGGTACGGGCCTTTATGGATTGCATAAAAGAATTTGATGCTGTATGTGCGGATTTCATGTCCTCACCTCTTCTGTTTGTGAATGGTGTGACCATTACCCCCTATTTTGTCTATTATTTCTAATCTCGATTTTTCATCAAAGATAATTTATCCAAAAATAAATGGGTCACAGCAGTTTCATTTGACATGTATCGGACATGCATCTGACGTGTACTCATTTATGCATACAAATACCTCTGCAGTTAAAAATGAGCTAGATAGCTTGGAAGAAAAATGGATATGAAAAAGAAAAATGAAGTACAGATAGGGTAAAAAGGACTGAGCTCATCTAGAGAACACAAATATGGAGAATTAGTTTAGAAGCAGAGACTTATGCATGTGATGAGTAAGAATGGGTTACCAGCCATATATATTTAAGTGTATTTTTAAAGAGAGAGAGAAGATATTCACCTGCACACAGAGTGAGGATGAGGACATGATAATATATTGAAAAGAAAGGATTGGAAGAAGGAAGAGGCTGGTAAGAAGGAAGAAAAAGTCTTGGGGGGGGACAGGGATGGGGAGACATTAGTTAAAATCTGACTAAAAAAGCAACTAAAAAAAGACAGGAAGGAGTGAGAAAATCCGAAATAAATCTGTATAAAGTAAAAAAAAGAAGTAATTGCTTTTGCAAGAGAGCAAACATTGTTCAGGCAGAATTTCTTCATTAAAGTGTGCATAAGCACATGGTATGATACTCACTCTGTCAGGAGTGTGAGATTGATACCTTCCAGACAACAGTTCTTCTTTGAAGGGTTTTGGAGGGTACTTACTATTTTTTTTCTTATATATAAAGAAAAAAGAATTTTAAAGGCAGAGTAATAAAATTTGACAAAATATCTGGAACAGCTGGTGACTAAATTTATCCTCCCACTTTTCTATTTTAGATTGCTTAAACAAGTCACATACTCTGAACTTTATCTTTTAGAATGAAAAAAAGATTTACATAAAGCAAAAGACAACTGTGGTTAGCATCTTTCTAGCCATCCTAGAAAGGAGGGTTAGAATGCACCTTCAGTGCCATGCTAATCTTGCAAAGGTGAAAGCCAAAAAATATTTGTTTGCATTTAATTTCTAATATTTTTAATTTATTTCATGTTACTCAACACCTTATAAATAACATTTCTAATAACCTTATGAGATTGACAGACAAGTTGATAATTTCATTTTCTGTACAGGAATGTTTGATATTGGTTTATGACTAAGGCATCTGAATGCAAAGCATACACTGAAATTTCATGCTTCAATATTGTAATACACAATTCAAGACCTTTAAGACTGGAGATTCAAGAATGCAAATTGCTTATAAATCTTTAGGAGAAAACAAAAAAAATCACCCTAGGAAACAGGAAACATACATACATTACAAGCTAGTAGTCTTAAAATACTGTATGTAAAGAATACAAAGGTATTGCAAGCGTTAAACTGAATTCACACCACACACGTATATTGTGCATAAGCACAAACACCATGACAATATGATATATTATTAGGCATTTTTAAGTTAGGTGAATCAGGTGTTTACTAGAATGCAGATACCTTCACTGTACTTTGCGATCATTATATTGCAATGTGTGTGGCTACTTTTTTTCATGAAACATAAACATAAATCATTGCTTTTTATACATTTAATCGAAAACCATTGTCAAGGTTACTAGGTTTTTCTTCCAAACATATTTTGAAACACAGTGTGGAAAGCTTAATTACAAGAAATCAAATAAGTGTTTTAGGGGTGAAAACAGAAAAGATTTCACTGGAATACTTTCACTGGCTTCCTGATTGTATAACAGATGTGAAAACATTGACACACTTTCAGTTATCGACCTACCAAACTGTATTATACACTGCTGCGTTTCTTTTCTTTGTTTCCTGGGATATAACAAATGTAGTACAGATATCAGATAAAATGTACAGGTATTAATTTAATCTAGCTGGTAAAAACTATGCTATCAGTTTTGGCCTTTTCTCTTAGCCAATCTTCTCTATATGCCACTTCTGTATAATTTAAAACTATCACAGTAAAACACTTCCTCTGTGAGAAAACAACAGTTTCCTCTGTGTTGGTAGTATTACCAATTTACAAACTAAGTTTGTGTTCTGAGGCTTTTGGCCTGCAACACTATTACTTGAGATTTCTAATAGTTTGGAAAAAAATTTCTCTCCTGTAAGTCTTTATATGGCCTTCTCTATCTTTCTTTTCTGCCTTTATACACAAGTTATGATCGCAATATTAAAACTGATCTGTGCATAGAACTGCATATTTTTAATCTTGTTTAGGTTTTTCCACCTCCTCCATGAAAAGATTTTTGCACTGGTTTTCAAGAAAATTCTCAAACTCCAGTAAGCCATATAAACTTATGGACATCCACTTCAAACACAGCTAAGGATTTTCTCTGTTTGTTTGATTTTGCCATCACTATTCTGGAACTTGATGGTGAGAAACATTTTTCTAATTTTGTACCTTTATTTATTAATAAGCAGGTTACATTTGATTGCTCTTTTCTTTAGTTTAAAATAAAAGTTTTCTTTCCATTTAAAAGAAAGTTTTCTTTCTTCCATAAGGTGCTACAGATTACATTCGTATCTCAGTCCCAGCTTTGGAAAGCTGAGAAAATAATATTTTGAATACTGCCCCAAATGCATGACCCTATATCTGTCCTATTTCTATTCTCTTATCACATTCTTCAAGATCATATATTAGGCTATACTAATGGTCATTCTTGACCTCATATGATCAATCTACAGATCAGAACATTCCAAAAATTTCTTTAAGACAATGCCTTCCGGGTACAGATGCTTCACAGTTTAGAGTCCTTTCACATATGTCCTCATTAGAAAAATAAAATCCAAACCATGTCTAAAACAGCATCACCTCTTAATGGTTCAATAACTATTTGATGAAGATTTTTTTTACTATGGCATCCATGTCCTTCCTTTTTTATTTTTTTTTTGCTTTCCAATTAACATACTGAAAATTAAATTGTTTCATAAAAGAATAAATAGCTATGGTATTATTTATCCCCATCACACTACGTCACATCCAAATACACAACAGAAGTCTACCCCAAAAAAAGCTAAAAAGCTCAGCCTTGCTAGACTCTGTTTTATTATCCCTCCCCAAAGTGATTTGATGGGAATGTGTTCTACTATATGAAAGCTAGATGTTTTTACTCCTTCACAATCTCTCACATCAATAATGCACAACATTGTCTCGTCATCTTATATTCCCAACTTTCTTAATTATTGCCTATTCTTCAACAACTGTATTCTAGACAAGAAAATTATTTCATAGTATTCCTGGTATGTACTCAGTGCATAGTTTCAGTAACTTAGCTCATTTTGCTGCCAAAGCAAATTTCTTCTTGTTGAGTTTGCCCACTTAGTCATTTTTCATTTAATGTATGTCTAACCTAGACTAAATGAAACCTGGCCAACTACTAAACTTTCACTTTCTTGTGATAAAGATTAATATTAATAAGGAAAACAAAGAGAATGTCAATCAATTTTTAATTAATTCTGCTATTAATATTCCTTTATCCATTCTCATATTATAATTTATCTGATTTTATTTCTCTTATAAAATAAAATTAAGCATAAATTCTGTGCAAGTCTTTCCTTGATTTCTCAGTTTGTATGAGTCACTCCAGCATCAATACAGAAAGCTCTGTTTGCTCATATAGGATCTGTCATTCCAAATAATTTTTGGTAGATATAGCCCAGTGATCAAATATTCAAAGTCTATGAGACTCTAAGTCTATTACAATGTTTAGAGACACTTTAGAGACTCTTTAGAGACTTTAACTTCCTTTATTGGGATTATGTGAAGTTCTTCATGAGACAGGATATAAAGCCTTACAATAAAGAGTTACTTGGCTGTTACAGTGCAGTCGTAAGGTCAAGGAGAATCAGAGAAATATGCCTTTCTGAGAACAGGAAGTCTCAAAAGATCCCTAAAACAAGATCCAGTACACCTGAACAGTTCCTGACAGTTGTGTCTAAGCTGATCTTGAAAACATGCATTGAAGGATAATTTCAATGTCCTTCTTGAACTACTTAAGAACTATTTTTCTGATCCCTTGTAAGCATAGGCAACAAAGGTCTACAAGTTTTGTCCTCTTAAAAAAAAAAAAAAAGAAAACTAGGGTATATAAATTCAAAGATTACTTCTTTAAATGAAAATTCCTTGCTTCCATAGATAATATAAAAATTTATTTCAATTTTTCTTTATGCTTCTTTGTTAAATATGCTTTTTATATTAGGCTTTCCAAAGTTTCTACAATATGTTTGAAGTGTGCTTTCCCAAACATACATCAGAACAGAACACAATAAAATAAATAATTTCCTCCTCTGACTTTTATATAAAACAATTGGTAATATACCGGAATGGTATTTTACCTTTTATTTATTTATTGCAACAGTATCATGTGGTGGAGCCATATTCTATTTTTAACCTATTGAAAGCCCAGCTGCTCTACTTTGAAATACATCTGCTTAGCCAGATCAATTTTATTTTAATATGGCTTGCCTTACTACAGGAGTTCACATATAGTTTTAATGAAGTGAATCGTATCTCTTGCCTTTTGATCATTTGTTATGATGCTTGCAGCTCCTCCTCTTCAGCTGTTTTAGGATTTCTTAAAGCCCCTGTTTCTCCACTTTATTCATGAGGCTCCCATGTAGAACATGTTGAAAAACTTATCAAACTCAAGTTATATAAATTCTACTGCTGACATCATTGGTTGTTTACTTTCTTGCTGAAAGAGGAAAATATGTTTGGTTTTATATGGTTTCTTCTGAGATTTATTTTAATATAGTTGATTATTGATAGATTGTTCAATAATTTGTTCTACTAATATTCTACCAAAATTTGAAGAGTTAGTCTATAATTTCCTGGACCTTTTTCTTTCCTCCTTTTATGATGCTGTAAAGGATTTTTAGACAGGAAGCAATGAAGCTGAAGTGAAGCTTTATTCATTAAAAAAGACTGAAATTCAGATGTATTGCCTCAAGCAGAATTATTTAAGTGAAGGAATTTTAAGGGAAAAGTTTAATTTGCTTGCAGAGATATGTTTAATTTTACATATGTGGGGGACAAGGACCCAAAATTAAAAAGCTTCTTATGATTCAATGCAGGAGAAATACTGTGACCATTTGACTCATCAACAACTCAAGGCAAATCAGCTTACCCATAAGCTTTTACGCTTTGTGACTAAAGAACAGTGACAGTGAAAGTTTTCATGATGTGCAGTGGACAAACATAATCAGCTGTTGACTATTTTTTAAATCCACTAGAGAGGTTTCAGTTAGGTTCTATATGACATACCTTTATCATGAAAAATAGTGACAAAAATTTTCTGTCTCTACCTACTAAAATTCCTTACAACTTACATTTTGAAAATTGAAATAAATTTTGTTTTGGAAAGTTCAGGTTCTTCAGGATCCCTTGCAGTTTCTAAGGTTAGGTTCCAGCATGTGACTCTGCAGAGGTAACTAGAGAAGTCTAAGCATTAAGATTTCATAACTTATTCTATAGTCTACAGAAGAAAAACACTTGTAGAGTCATATATGTGAAATGTAAAACTTCTTCAAGAAATTAATATTAATCACACTTTGTAAGAACTAAGTAAGTGATAGA